>NC_067457.1:0-300000 GCF_025434085.1 Hippocampus zosterae | reverse complement strand
CATCTTGTGTGCCCTTAGCGTTTGTCGCCCTGGGTGGGCCTGAGGAAGATCAACGTGTCGTACTGGGGCTGGGAGGACATGTCGCCTTTCACCAACAGCAGCCTGCGCTGGCTGCCCGGCGAGCCCAGCGACTCGGGTTTCTGCGCCTACCTGGAGGAGCCGCGGGCGTCGGGCCTGCGGGCCAACCCGTGCACGGCCACCGCGCACGGCCTCATCTGCCAAAAAGCCACGGGTGAGTGAAATCATTGACGGAATAATCCAGTCTCACTTTTTCCCAAAGGCAGCGATGTGATCTCTGGTGGCAGCTGATAAATAGAAACAAAGCGTGGAGAGGGCCAGTGGGGGGGAGGGTGCAACGTAGCAAATCAAGAAAGCGGCCGTAGCCAACGCGAGGAAGCGCCGGACAATAATTTCAGGAAATAAACACCCCCGCCGCCTTTTGTTCCCCCGCAGGAAACCCCAATCAGGGCTCCCGCCTCCCCTGCAAGAAGCCGTGCTCGCTGCACACCACCTGCGCCAACTGCACCAGCCAGGCCATGGAGTGCATGTGGTGCAGCAGCGCGCGCCGCTGCGTCGACTCCACCGCCTACGTCATCTCCTTCCCGTACGGCCAGTGTCTGGAGTGGCAGACGGGAGACTGCCTGGGTGAGGAACCCCCCCCCCCCCCCCCCCCCCAAATCCAACCGTGTCATTGTTTGGGCGATCGCTTTTCCCCGATGCTCACGACAGCAGACAAGAAAGGGGCAACTAACCACTTGTGTTGATGTTTGGCGATTGGATTCGAGAGGTGTTTTGGGGGCTTTGTTATGGCCAATGAGTAGCACGCAGCCTCCCCGCTGGCCGTTTGATTTCCCCGCTGACCGAGTCGCAAATTGACTTGCCGCCTTTGAGAAGTTTATGAGCGCCAATGAGGAGAAGGCAACAGAACCTCCATTTGAAGAAAAGTAAAATGAGGCGTGGTTTTTTCTTTGCCTTTTTTTGTCATTCCGAGCATGGGATTTAGTCGCCTGCTAAAATGGATTTCTGTCAAGCTTGGAGCGCCTCGTTCCTGCGCCGTCGACCACTCAAAGCCCCCCACCCCGCCTGTCCCAACACAATTAAATGGCCTTACTTTGGGCTGATTGCCGCCGCGTTGTCATGGCTACGCATCCATTAGCAGACTAGCTGGAGATGGGCTTGACATCAAAGAAAGAAGCGTTTGTCTCTTTAAGATGGCGCCGACATTTTCTGTCCAAGAGTGCTTTCGCCTGACGGCCAAAGTGGCAACGTCGCGGCCCCTCCGCCAATTTAGCGGCGAGCCAAAGTGGGCTCTGCGAGTGGATCGAAGCCCTTTTGTTGCTCAGGCAGGGTAAGGGGGCTACTTTGCCTCATTCGGTGCCTTTTGTTTCTCTCTCTCTCTCGCTCTTTCTCATCGTCCACGTCGCCGCTTTCAAAGCAAAGACTTATCCTTGTATCTGCTCTCACATCTGTTGTTCTGACAGCTTAACAGATAACGCGTTAATGCCCCCGCCTAAAGCACTTTAAAGCACCTTCATCTGTCCGTGGCTGAGAAATCCTACTCGATGAAATCCCCTCGCGCCGTCATTGCGGCGCGGGTGCACAATGCGGATGTTTGCCGTCAAGGTGACCTTGCAAATGAAACGTGCGCAATCGCGGCGCACGCCAGGCTGGACTTGACCCATCATTTTAGAACCGAGTCCAAAGAGGGTCAGCCGCAGTGGGTTCAAACATCTTTCACCTTCAAAATAATCTACCCTGTTCTCCGCCTCCCAACCCCTCCTCCCCCACGTTTTTTTTTTTTTTTTGGCCTTCAGCCCAGAATTGCTCGGGTCTGCGGACGTGCAGCCAGTGCCTGGAGCAGCCCGAGTGCGGCTGGTGCGGCGACCCCAGCAGCACGGGCAAGGGCCTGTGCACGGAGGGCTCGTACAGGGGGCCCATGAAGAGGCCGGCCAAGCAGGGGCAGGCCCACGACATGAGCCTGGAGCCCGCCGTCTGCCCCAAAGAAAGAGGCTACGAGTGGTCCTTCATTCATTGCCCCGGTGAGAACTCGGCAAAATCCTTGGGAAAATTTCAACGTCTCCACACGAGACTCAAAATGCCACAAATATGCCGAATGTCACAATGAGTCAACATGACCTCTGTCTCCCCCCCCATAGCGTGCCAGTGTAACGGCCACAGCACGTGCGTGAACGGCAGCGTGTGCGAGCAGTGCCGCAACCTGACCACGGGTCTTCACTGTCAGACCTGCATGGCCGGTTACCACGGCGACCCCACCAACGGCGGCAAATGCCAAGGTGAGTCCCCGTCAAAAGTCTCGCTCTTGTTGTTACGCCAATTGCTTGAGTGAGCGGCAACAAAGCAAACATCTGCATCATTCCTCTCCTGTCGTGGCTTGCCTTGGCCGAGAGATGGCGCTGTTGGACCTTGCTTAGATGGGACGGAGCGTTTATCTTGGCCCAACGAAGGGCAGATGGCCGCACAAATGTCAGCAATAGACAAGCAAATATCAGGGATCGCAATGTTAAGCTGATGTTGTAGCAAGCGGCAATGTGAGGGCGCTTGACTGGCATGACCCTCCCCCCCCTCGCCTGAATAGAGCAAGAAAAAGGCCACCTTTTTTGTGTTGTTGCGGTTGCTGATGTCCGTCTCCCATCCGCTCTTTTCCATCTGTCCCCATGCAGCCTGTAAGTGCAACGGCCACGCCAGTATGTGCCAGGTGCTAACTGGCAAGTGCTTCTGCACCACCAAGGGCATCAAAGGGGACCAGTGCCAGCTGTGAGTAGCGCACACACACACAAAACACAATCATGGCTCAGCTCGGCTCTTCCAATGGCTGCCCGGAACATCATTGGGCTTTCATGAAAGAGTGACATCAGACAGATCGGCACGGCCGAGAACATTCCGGCAAATTCTGCCCTGCGTTTCCAAAGCAAATTGTGTCCCGTTCTCAGAAATGTTCGTCCCCGGTGATCAATGATGCCATCTTTCATGTATTTCTTTGTCTGCCGGTAGGTTCTCTTTTTTGAATTAAATTGGACGCGGGGGGGGGGGGGGGGTGTATCTGCGCAACTGTCGTCCGGCGTTTCAGTGAGTCATTATTGCTGTCAAGGAGAAGTCAGAAGGACACTCCAGATAAGCGTACACACATTAGGGGGAAATTAATGGCATTTGGATCACATTAAGGCCCGCTGACTTTCACTCACCTTTGTCTCCTAATTGCGTCATCAAAGTCGAAAAGCCACACGAGCGACACTCGGATTGCAAGTATCACCTCTCGGGTACATTTGCATCTCATTGTGACTTTTTCTTTTTTTTAATGTCACAGATTACGGTCGGTATGATCAAGCTCGATTATTTCCTTGCAAAGTGATGGCCACGTCTCTAATCTTCAAGATCCAAATGCGTTTTCACCTTCCAACATTAGCGCGTTCAAGTAATTACCTGTTTGGAGTCTAATCAAATTGGTCTATCGATCGACACTTGAGTCGGTTTGGTGATGTCATTCCCGCTATCTCATAGCCTGTAGGCATATGTTCAAAGCGACGAAAAAAACCCCAACCCAATCGTAAAGACTGATTCAATTACGAGACATTTATTTTAATCAAGCAAATGTGCCCCTTTTTCCAGTTAGCTAGATCTTGCCCTCTGTTTATTTCTGTGATGCCATCCCCTCATTTCCTCCCGTTTTTGTGTGGCGCAAACGTTCGGCTCGGATCACGCAGGTCCGAGCGCCGTTTGATTAAATTAAGATACGACGTAATGATGGCGGACCGTCCGTCGTCCATGCAGACGGAGATTAAATTAAGATACAGCAGGGAGGAGTGGCATTCCACCCCCCCCACCCCACCCCTCCCTTGGACCGCATGCAGGCCTGTCTGTCTGTTCTCCAAACGCGAGTGATGCAGCGTGAGGGTCGCGAAGTGCGTGGCAGCGTTTGTCTCCCCCGGCCCCCGCCTGCCTGTTAGCTGGCGTCACTGCGATCCGCCGGCTGATGCTCGCGTGACCTTTTTCAATTTGCCACTTAGATATCAGGCCCAAGTGATACCTGATCATGTCACTTAATACTCTGAAAGCATGCGTCTAGTTCCGCCGCATGCACGCGTTCAAATCCGTTTGTCCTTTGGCTGCTAAAAGAGTGACGTTGGCGCTCGTCTGAAGGTCTAGACGGGACACGGAACAAATTGAAAGGCGACTTGTATTTGCCGTGCAAAACTCAAATGTGCGTTTCATGAGATCCGGTCGACGATAATCAGCCGTTTGCCAGGTTCGAGTGCAGCAATGTTACAACCGTGACTTGAGAGGCACTGCGTGCCAAGAAATAAATGCCAAAAAGCGTCCATGGGGGGGGTCAGAAATGCTTGAAAAGAAGAAATGACACGGTAGCTCCCCTCCACAAGCGAAAGCCGAGGAAATGGACTTGGCTTCCACAAGCGCGCTGCAAAAGAAGGCTGAAAACCGCCGCTGATTCACGGCCTGATTAAAAAAAGGATGTGACATTTTCTCTCGGATGGCGATCGAACCTCGCAAGCGCCGCCGTCATCGTTCGCGTCCTCGTCTCACTCGCATGCCCGGTGACTGTTTGCGCCGCGCCCGACGCCGTTTAGTCACGCCGCTTTCCATCTTTGCCGTTGGCGCGACGTGCCGCAGACGCCGCCGGCTTGAAAACCGGCACCGCCGTCAAATGACAACAATAGCTCGGAGGCCAACGCGAGCCAGTAATTGCCCATCCGGAAAACGCCCCCCCCCCCCCCCCCCAAGTTAGAAGCCTCATTAGTAGATGAATTGGCCCCGCCGTTTCCAGTCATTTCACAGCGGCCATATGTTAATTGCGGACTTACTGTTGCCTGATTGCTTTTCGAGGGCAACTTGAATTTTTAAAGGCAAACGCGCCGAGAGACGCCGTGCAGCACGAGCGCATTTGTGTTGATATTTTGCTCTCGCAAGCAAAGAAGGCCAATTTATTTGCCGCAGGCCAACGTCCTTGACCGGGACTTTTGGAGCCGGCGTGCGGCGCTCATCCGCCTCCCTCTTCTCTTTTTTGCTTCTCCGCAGGTGTGACTCCGAAAACCGTTACCTCGGCAATCCGCTCAGGGGAACCTGTTATTGTGAGTACATTTGCGCCGCGCTTCCGCACGCAGTCCCGACAGTCTCGGAGCTCCCCGCTCGGCGGCAGATGGGCCGTCTTAGCGCTTTGCCACCCGCCGCGCTTGTTCCCTTGACGTGCAAATGTCAAGCGCATCACCAGGAGCGAACCATCTGAGCTCATCGAGGGGGACGGAGGGGGGGAAGAGGGCGTCACACTCGGAAAAAGTGGGAGATGACTTCAGAGTGCGTTCTAAATAAATCGATTGTTGCCATCTCGCACTCCGCACCAGCTGGGGGCGAGCTTTGTGTCCCCTTTTGAAATGCCACGGCGTGATGACGCGCTCAATGATAAGACGAGACGTTCAGGCCCTGAGCTTGTTTTAACCTCTTCGCCGTCTTCTCGGTGGCCGGCGTGACTCAAACGCAAGCTGTCGTTCTGTCAGTCGAAAAATGAGCGACATGTCACATGGCGCTTTGTAGAGGGGGGATTGGTGGCCTCGTGTCAACGGGAGCCAAAATGTCGCGGTGAATGTTGGCTGACTGAGAAACAAAAGACATGCAATTTAAAAAAACAAAAAAAGGCATTGCGAAAGCTTGGACCGCGCACGTAATTATCTTGGTCTTTGTCAGTTCCCGCGTGGAAATGGCGGCAACATGTCGCAAATGGTTCCAAAAGGATCCCAATCGCGATCAATCACGGCTAAGAGGTTTTTCCCGCCCGCCGCACGCGTCGCATTTTGCCACTCGGCTCGAGGAGAAAATTGGACACGCTGATTGCGGCCAATGGATTTGATTACAATCGTGTTTTGATTTGTGTCCTTTCTCATGTGCCGGACTCGCCGTTGTTTTGGTCTCGGCGACTCTTCTCAGCGCAATGAGGTGACGCCGTTTGGCTTTGTAAGTTTTAGCGCCGTGTCCTTTCTCCGACAGACAACCTGCTGATCGACTACCACTTCACCTTCAGTCTCATCCAAGAAGACGATAATCACTACACGGCCATCAACTTCATGGCGTCGCCTGAGCAGGTAATGCGCAGCGATCCATTTGCGTGGGCGCGCTTTGCGAGAAGCGACTCGGCCGTGACGTCGCCGGCCGCCGTGTGCCCGCTCGCCACTCTGCTCCCTTGGGGCCGGGTGACATCGGCGCAAGCCATCGCGCGTCCTCTCTCGTGATGACTCGCTGGCTCCTTCCCCCCCCCCCGAAGAGCGTCTCCGACGGTGTTCTCGGCTCGCTGACGCGTGACGCGCTCGGATGTCCCCCGCGCAACCTTCCGTCTGATATCTGCTGTTGTTTGTCCAACAGGCCAACAAGAACTTGGACATGTCGATCAATGCCTCCAACAACTTCAACCTCAACATCACCTGGTCTGTGGGATCAACAGGTACGTCCACCCCCCCCAACCTACGCGCGCCTTCGCCACTTCAACCTTCATTTCCTCCAAAACAATAAAACACGCTCTTAACTTTAACGACCATCGAGGAACGGCTGCTAAATGCGGTCGCTGGCACCCGCGCGTCTCATTTTTAACCGCCACCAAAATAGAACATTTCATGGAGCGCGCTTTACACGTAATGTGAAACATTTCCGGATCGCGGCGAGCTGGCGACCGTTGATTTCATTCGCAAGGTAATCGGGTGCGAGTCGCCCCGTTCGAAGCGCGGCATTTAAAATCCTTTACAAACAAAATGCACCATATGGAGCCACGCCTGTCCCGCTGACTTCTCCTACTTCGTTATCAACCAGTGTCTTCTTCCACTGCTAACATGACGCGACCCCCCCACCCCCAACAAAAATAAAATCACGTCAACAGGCAAATATTTGCAGATGTTGCCGGTCGATGTAACGCCAAGGACAGCGCAGCCGTGCAGTTCCGCTGTGTTTATCTCCTGCCCTTCCTTCTTTCCTCCCCCCGAGCCCGTCACCACATTCATGCCTGACACCCCCCCTTCCCCCGCCACCCGCTTAAGACCACGACGCTCCTCGGTAGCCACTGTAACCTTTTTCACAGTGCCGTCATTAATATTTGAAGCAAGGCGCCCCCTCCCCGCAAAAGATATTTCGTCTGTGAAGTCACGACGGCGCCTCTCCGCAATTGACAAGAGCCGCCAGCGCCTTTGGGCGGAGGCGGCGGCGGTTGCGGCGGCGGCGCGGGAGGGCGATTTCAATTAAGATAAACGCACGCGCGTGGCCGCGCTCAGGCTGTGCTTTTCTGTTCCTTTGTTTCCCGCCAATGGCTTGGAATGTCAATGACTCGAGGCCATCGACACGAGCGGGACGACCAAACCGGCGCAAACTCTTAAACGTACGCCAAGCGGGCCCTTGGCCACAGCCCGCCTACCCGCACACGCCAATTCATTTCACGTCGTGGCGACGGACGCGGCCGTGAGCGTAGTCTCACCCGATGGCGCGTCGCTCTTGCCGCGCGGAAACTAAAATGGCGACGCCCGCGGCTCATCGATGCGGCCTTGGAACGCGTGGCCGTCAAAGTCGCCGACTCGAGTCCATTTTCCACTTGCGCCGACTGAACGTGCGATATTCAGTTGCTGGCTTTCATTACTGTGCCCTCTTTGGGTCCGACAGCCGGCACCATCTCGGGCGAGGAGGTGGCCATCGTGTCCAAGACCAACATCAAGGAATACCGAGACAGTTTCTCCTGCGAGAAGTTTACCTTCAGGAGCAACCCCAACATCACCTTTTACGTCTACGTCAGTAACTTCTCATGGCCCATCAAGATTCAGGTACTACGCTCCTTTGTGTTCCCCCGCTGGCCTCGGCGCCGTACGACGTTGAGGGTCAGAGCTGTTCCTATCATCGTTTTTTCTATTCCGTTCCGTGGCAACAATAGTTTATTTCCGGAGCGAGCGGCCGGCTCAAGCCGCTTCGGGAGTCGGATAAGGTCCGTCTTTTTCTTGCGTGGCTGGATGAAAGTCCAATTTGGAGCTTTCCAAAAGGGCCAAAGCCGCTAATTGCTTCCCAAAAATTGGCAAAACACAGAGCGTATTTTCTAAAGCCACTTGGAGATTTGGGCAGACTTGTTCCATATAAAGAAAGCGGCGCCATCCCCCAAATGCTTTCAGCGTTTGACAAATGATTCCATTGATCCGCCATCGATGTCTGGAAAGTGAATTAACCCCCAACATATTACTTTGACCCCGGCCCAGCCCGCGAGACGTGAAAATCCCGCCGCACCGTGACTACGGCTACTCGCTCCCACAGCGTGCCACCGCTTGTGACCTGTTGCTAGCCGGCTCGCCGCGCATCACACCATTAGTCTTCTAATGATTATTATTATTTTTTTTTAATGTCAGGATGAAAGGAGGCCGAATTTTAGGAAGATTTCAAATCTGAAGTTGACTCCTGTCTTGAGCGCTCTTGGCATTGTGTGTGTGTGTGTGTGTGTGTGTGTGTGTGTGTCTTTAAATGATTTTGGGGCAGAATGCCTCCAAAGCGTCTACAGTAGATAATGATGTGGCCTGGCGCACACACACACGCCCTCCCCCCCACTGCATTTGTCAAACCCCCCCAAAAAAGCAGGAATATGCTTGAAAACGTGGATTTTCTTTTGACCGTTTTGTGATTTTCCCCCCGTCTAGATTGCCTTTTCCCAACACAACAGCATCATGGACCTCGTGCAGTTCTTTGTGACCTTTTTCAGGTGAGTCTGATATTTCTTGGACAGTTGACGTCCAAGAAATTTTGCTTTGAAGGCCGCGCACGGAAAAATGGAAGGATGGGAGGGCCGCTTGAGCTTTTTGAAACACACTAAAGTCAGTTGAGAAAGCAGTGACTGTATTGTCAGTCGTCGTTTCGTTTGCGCTAAAACGGTCAGAAATCAGGAATGGTTTGTGGCTAGCTAAAAGGGGGGAGGATGCTTTTCCAGGTCGATCTTCAAGCGGATCAAATCTTGATGCGTCACGTGGTAGCCGCTGACCCGGGCCGGTGTGCTGTTTGGCTCTCCGGCGCTCATTTTGCGGGCTGACAGCGCCTCGCGTGTGATGCGCGTCGCGGCTGTCAGGGTCGCAAATGGAAAGCCGCCGTCGCCCGAGGCGCCCGCCCATCACCGCCTCTCGTACACAAAAACCTTCCCCCCCCGCCCCGCTAAGCCGTCGCCTGGGCTCAAATTGCCGCTCGAATTTGGGGAGTGCGGCAAAGAGAACTCACAGAGCATCTGAACAATGAATCAAACGCGCACTTGTGTTCATTTGCAGTCCGTAGCGACGGCCGTTGCCCAAATGAATCGACAACGGCACTCTGGGAACGCTGGCACCCTGCTCTCTTTCTCGCTTTCCGCATCCATCCGATTCGGATGACTGGGAATCCGTTTTTGAAATGATTATGATGATGATTTTTTTTTGCCAACACGTGTGTTTGGTCTTTATCTGTTGCCACATTTGAATATCATCCCCCTTATCTTCTCAGTGGCGCAAAGGCAATGGGGGGGTCCTTTTTCCTTCCATCTTTTTTTTTTTTTTTTAAGAGCGCAAAAGCGTTCCCACGCTGCGAAGTGCGATGGAAAGCCGTTTGATGTTTCCCGTTGCTTACAGCGGATTTCACCTTTTCTCTCAGCCCCCCATCGCTGATCGCGTTTCACTCAGCCATGCACCCGATACCGTTGCGCCCATCCGGGCCGTCGATCTAACCGATAGCCCGCTCGGCTTTAAATGTCAAACAAATGCTCGCGGGTTCATCAGCAGATGACACCCCCCCTACCTCTACCCCTCCCCCACCCACTCCAAAGACGAGGGCTTGTTGCTCGAATTACAGGATGTTGTTCACGCGGCGGCGGCGTAATTATCTTTGTCCCCGCGCATCAGGAGCAGGCTGGCGTTCCCTTCAAACTCGGAAAAGAATGCGATGATTTCGAGACTCGCCGATGAGCCTCTTAGCCGCCTATTTTTATGGACGGCATCGAACATCCGAGATGAGCTGGACCCTACGCTAATTCAGCAATTGTGCTCTAATCAGTCTGTTGGGAGGAAAAACCTTTCCAGAACACTGCGGGTCGATTAAGTAGAGGATTTTTTTTTGGGGGGGGGCGGGTGCTGTATTGTCTTATCAGCAATTTTAACAGGAAGAAAGAGAAATTATTTTGGCCTACTGAGTTTTGTGTGAGGTCGCCAAACGATGGCACGGGGGCCAATTGTGGCCCTCTGTCCATTTTTCAGCAGCCGCTGACATGACAAAAATAAATCCATAAAACTGACATTTAGAATGGGCTGCAAGGTTGCTTCAAAAAATTTTTTTTTTAGTACAGAGCTGGAGCCAACTGTGAGATAGCGGCCGCTGGCCACCCTGTTTGCCTTCACGCCTTTGACAGAAAGCTGATGAAATGAACTCGACGATACAAGCGAGAGACAATTGCTTTTTCGACTCACTTTGGCGCGTTTCAAAAAGTTGACCGTTTTCAAAGTGGCCCCTTTCATCATCTTTGCATTTTTTTTTCGCGGCCCTCAGACAAAAAAGGTTTGGACAGCCCCGATTTGAGGTTGCTGATTGTTTGCTCCTTCTCATCCCGATCTGCTTCCAGTTGTTTTCTGTCACTGCTCCTGGTGGCGGCAGTGGTGTGGAAGATCAAGCAGACTTGCTGGGCATCGCGACGGCGAGAAGTAAGTGTCCCCTCGTCCAAATTCGGGGATTAAAAAGGGTGGGAAAAGAAATGTTTCGCCTTTGGGCCCTTCCGTGGAACCATCCAAGTTGGCAGCGATTGTATCACTCTCCGCCCGACTCTAATGGAGACGCGACTATAAAATAGCAAATGCGTGCATCTGCTCCGCCGTCGTGAAAACGCAGCTCGTTTCTTTGTTGTTGTTGTTGGTTTAATCGAGTTTGTCGAGAAGCGTTGAGGACAGAGTAGAGGTCACGCGGCCGGTCTCGGATCACGAGTGGCGACGCGGCGACGGTAAATGCCACGTCCCGCAGCATGTCCACGCCGACCTCTTTGACGACATTTGGCATGGCGAGACGCCGGCGAACCTCCAAAGGTGTTTGACACATCTTTGCACTTTCCACCGCGGCGGTTGTGCGGTCGCCTTGCCCGTTCCAGCGTCTGACCCGGGGCGAGCAAATGCTTTAGTTTATGTGAAAGATTTTGCGTTGAGCTCTCCAATTTCACCCCAAACAGATGCGTGGCGTCATTGTTTTGAAGGGCAGCGCCCGTGGGAGCGCGCACGGTGACAAAAAGTGACCTGCTCAGTTGGAGCAAATGCTCAGAGGGGCGGGGCTGACCCTTTTTCTCGCACCCCATTGAAAGGAGGCAAAGGCCGTATTCTCCGGGCGGATAATTTAGGCGCTCGCTTGCCAAATGAATCGGGTGGCATTATTAACGCGCCGCGTGTGCAAGCTTATTGCGGCGGTGAAAGAAAAAAATCACAAAAAAAGAGATAAAAATCACTTGGGAAGCGCTTTTAGCGACTTGATTGTGGCCTTTGTGGTTGACCGAAGTTCTTCATTTCTTGCGACCTTTTTCTGTTGTCGCGACGCTCGCCTTTTTGCCAGCGTTTGCCGTAGACGGGCGCCGGCTGACTTTGCTTCCCCTCTCGGGCGCTTTGTCGCTTTAAATGAACCCCGCCACGTGATAAATAACATTGCGGCTATCTGACATTTAGGATGGATGTTGTTGGATTTGAAGCTTTGCTGTTGGAAATTACAACAACAACAGAACAACAGAAGAAGTCGAAGGCGAGGCAAAGAGCCCCCCCGGCGGGCCCCGCGTCTTGCTTTATCTTTCCGAGAAGGGCAAATTTCCTCATTGCTGACCTTCGGCTGAGCCCGGCCGCTTACATTTATAGATGTGATGTCGCTGTAAGATGTTTAATAGCAGACAAGTGCAACAGTGTTGGGGCTTAAAAGTTGGAATGCACAACAGGAGCCCCACAACCCCCCCCCCCCCCTTCTTTTTTTCTTTTTGATAACATCAATGGAGCTCTCGATGGCAAACAAAATGACAATCCTTTTTAATTGTGTCGTGGATAAATGACAGCGAATCGACCATTTTTTGGGGGGGGGCCCTTCTTTATTTTGGCTCTTTTTCTCTCGCCAGCAACTGATGAGGGAGCGCCAACAAATGGCCAGTCGTCCTTTTGCGTCCGCCGCCGTCGTGCTGGACGCTCGCGGAAGACAACAAACGGAGATGCTTCAAGCCATGGCCGACGTAAGTTGGATTCAAATTGCTCGCATCTTTTGAGTTACCTGCTTTTTGCAGGGGGGGGGGGGGGGGTCATTAAAAAGCATCGGTACATTCAGGAGACAAGAGCTTGGCATAGTTAGATTTGGAGGGGGTGGCATGGTGAATATAAAGTCTAGTGACCTTTCTCCCAATCATTGAATTATGTGGCGCACGCGACGGAAATCTTGAAGCAAGTACAGCGTCGGACTCAATGTCAGCGGGGATAAAAGCCTCGCTGGAAGCAATAAAAAAAGGGAGCCACGTGCTCCGATTGACATCGGAGGAGCCACGGCGTTTCCTCAGCCAAAGCCGCCGAGAGAAATGAAATCACGGCGGCAAGCGGCGAGGAGCCACTACATTAGCCATTAGCGGATTGCCCAGCGCCGCTCCACGCCCATTACGCCCTCGTCAAGGGCAGCCCAAAGAACGGGAGAGCGAGCGGCGCAACAATCCTTCTTTGCTCTCGGACCGCCATTCGTTAGAAGTCCAAAGTCCCGCACGTAATGGCTTTGTAAGCGTCCACGTATACGGGCTCCTTCCAAGCGCCGCCGAGTCCGTTCAAAGGGCCAATTGGATGATTTGACGGCATTGTTTGGCAGCGGCTGAAGGTGAACCATCTCAATAATTGCGCCTAATTGGCCGGCATCTGGCGTCACTTAACTGCTGGAAACACTTGTTGATGTCAAAGAGGACGCCGGCCGGCTGCACATTTCCTTTCGTCGGCCGAGTGAGTCGGTCCGGCCGAGGCTCGCTCGATGGAGAAAGAAAATATGAACCTTGAAAACGACCTTTTGTTTGGATGCACGTGACGAGCGAGCCCGGAAAAGGCCAAGCGGCCTCCCTTTTGACAATCCGCCGCCGCGTTTGTTTGGAACGGCCACTGAACCGTGTAAGCGACGCAATGTAGCCGATTCTCATTCGACGTCTGACGAGACAATTTAGGGCCGCTTTTCTTTCTGCGGGAACGCAGCTAACTCATTAGCCGCAGATCACCCGAGTAGTGGCCTTGGATGCCGGGGCCAGACCGTCGCCGTTGCGCCCGGGCAGATGCGAATTGCACATGGATGTTCATATTCCGTGACGGCTAAAACGGGACGCTGGCAGACGAGCGCTCCAATTAAGAGTCTCTAATCGGTCCGTCCGCACGCGTGGCACTTTCCCGGCGCTGTTGTGAAAGCGCTATATAAATCGGCACGTCTTGTATTGTATGGCAATTTGATGCCGGCAGACGCAAAGAAGTGGGTTGCGCTCAGACGTGTTATTATTCCCCAATTTCTCCCAAATCGCCCTCCGCGTTCATCGCAAGGGTGACATGTTTTTCACGCTTGAGACGCCGCCACTTTGCTTGCTGCCTTTCAAGGCTTAAGTGTCGCTTTTGTCGACTGTCAGGCGGGGCGGCGGGGGACGAGTGTTTTTGTTGTGTGACCAATTAAAAGCCTTTGTCCCGGGAGCCGGGCCCCGCCCCTCCGCCGCAAGACATTCCGCCGGCCGGCCATTCGGCAGTGGCGGCGCCCGGAAAAAAAACGCGGCGTTGGAAAACTAGAAATGTTTGCACTGCTGCTCACTTGCGTGTCCCGAAAAGTCTGCTTACGTTGTGGTTTGACCTCCTGCGCAGGGCGCGCCGAAACCCGTCGCCACCGAGCCGTGTTCTGGAGGCAAAGCCGCCGTGTTGACGGTCCTCATGCGGCTGCCGTCGGGACCCGCCGACTCGCCTCCGCCCGGCCAGTCGGGTAACAGACATTTAACGCTAATGCTAACGGCAATGAGACGCCGGTTGGTGGTTTTGGGCAATAACGCTGCTTTTTTTCAGGCCTGATCGTCGCCAGCGCCCTGATCGACGTTTCCCAGCAGAAAGCGGGCGATTTCAAGGAGAAATCGCTGGCGTTCAAGAACCGAAAGGCCCCGGCGCCCACGCATCAGGGCACCTGTGTTTGAGGGCCATCTTTGGCGGTCTCTTGGGCCCCGGCCGCCGCAAGTTCCCGGCAGGCGACCTTCCCTTGCCGACAGACGGCCACGCGGACGGCGGCCCGTTGGGCTCCGACTGTCAAACTCCAGGGGAGAGAAACGGAGAACCCCGAGCGCATCTGGACTTGACTTTTCCCGCCACCGAGGACCTCGGGAACCACGGGAGCGACCGCAAACGGAGGACTTTTGTTTCAAGCTTCACTCGTTTGTATTTGGGCCTTCCTTTGGCTCGCTACGAGTCCGAGGAAGCTCATCGCTATGCAGGTCATTTGCAGCTAAAGCTGGTCCACGCCTGTTACATGCTGCCTGTTTGTTGATGTTGTTGTTATTGTTGTTGGGTTGTTTTGTTTTTTTTGCACGGTGCTAAAAGCTCCTGCGGTTCGCCACCCGAAGGAACTCTGCGCGCGACATCGGCACCCGATAAGTCCGGTCTTAGTATTTCACGTAACACGCCGAGCTGGAAAATGTCCGCCCCGCGTTGGGGTTTGCTTGGCTTTTGTGACACGGGGCGACGTAACGCGCTTGAAGCAAGGACATTCCGCTGCGGGCGGACTTTGTTTTTCTACCACTCTATGGCACCGTTGTTACCTTTTTGTATTGGCGGACCGGAGCGGAGGGAGGGACGAATTCTCCGAGCCGTACGGCGACGTCGCGCTCGCCTCTTGGTATTTCCTGTCGTTTGTCCGCTTTCTAAAACGGATTGGGCCAGATATTTTCATTTATCCCTTATTATATTTACGGCACACTTGTGAAGAAGAGCTTCTCTGTTGATGTTTTGGTATTTAACGCCATTCCTGTGTAATAGCACATTTCAATGTTTGGTTTTGGTTTATTTTCAACCCCTCGGGCATTGTCATCGCGGAAACGGTCACCGTGTCGCATCTCTTAAGAGCCGAGTTTGTAAGCTAATTGTGTGCGCGTGTGTGTGTGCGTTTGTCTGGCGCTCATCTGACACGGTGTCATTACGCAGGAATCGGGGTCTCGCTGGAAACAAAGGAAAGGAACGAAAAGAGAAGCCAAGAGATGAGAGGCTGCCTGTCAGTCATCATCTATGTATTTTTAGGATGAAGGACGTGATGGAATATTAAAAAGAGAAAAGAAGAACGCCGCAGTGTTTTTTGTCATTGATTGCTTATGTCGGCGATTAAAAAAAAAAAAAAGTGGGCTACTGTACGTCAACAAATGTGTGAGCACCGTTCTGTGCTGTTGTACTTTCTTGCGCCACACGCTGAAAAAAAGAGCGGGGGGGGGGCAGAGATCTCCCATCGTGCTTTGCGGCAATACTTTCTCATTTCGGCTGCAGGCATTTATCATTTTTGACACTCCCAAAACAGACTCACCGCCAGACAAGCCCCCCCCCCCCCCAAAAAAAAACAACCATATGTGACAGTTTGTGTTGGGCCTTTTTCCATATCATAATTACATCTCCACTGTTTTAGGGATTTTGGTGTCTGTCTGCAGGATTGTGGCAAGCGCCCCGCGGCTTCCATCTGCACCACGATTGGCATCTGCCGACTTTTGTTTGCTTGCGCTGCAAACGATCCGTTTTAGGGACCGGCAACAGAAAAGGCTCCATCCCCTCTGAGCCTCACTTTAGTTCTCGCATCTCCTGAGGCGGCGGGCGGAGAGCTCATTTAGAGATTTGAAAACGAATAATAGGATCTTGAAAATGTATGGGGAGCCAGAGGAGGCCATAGGGTGCTCCCTCTTGCGAGGAGCAGTCAAGAGGCGGGCGGCGGCCTTCTGGAGCGGCTGAAGGCGCTTAATGGAGGACCGGCTGTCTCCAAAGTCGAGGGAATTGCAGTCATCCAGCCGGGATGTGACAAAGGCATCAATTACTGTCTCAAAGTGTTCACAAGAGAGGAGAGCTTTTACTGTGGTCTCAGGTGAAAGAAGCTGGATCGAACAACGCCACCGATTTGTCGGTCAAGTTTGAAATCACTGTCCAGTTTGAGGCCCAAGTTTGAGAGTGTTGACTTAAGATAAGGAGAGCGATTTGATCATCAGCACGCGCGGGCAGTGCGCTTAAAATACATCCTCGCTCGAGCGGCCATCTTGTCACCATGCCTGACGCGCAGAGGACATTTTGTGTCTTTTTGGAGCGGCTGGCACGTCTAATAAATCTTATGTGCTCTCTCCTGCTCGAGTAGTCCATCACGGCGTTAAAACAGGTGGGCCATATTCCCCGGCAGACAGCCCCGTCCCCCCCCCACCCCACCTTCCCACAGCCTCCTCCTCGCCGTCTTCTCCACGCTTTGTCCTCTACAGGCCGACGTCCTTGGCCGCCTGTGTCGCTTTGATGTGACGAGACTGACAATGGTCGAAACTCCCCGGATGCCCGGCAAAAGCCGCAGCAGCCCACGTGTGTGCGTATAATCAGCGTGTAGTCTGTTTTTACGGGAGGCGTGAAGCCCAAAGAGAGAAAACAACGCCTGTGTGTCTGGCCCCGCGCTCTCTTTGCATGTGCGAGAAGTCGAGTGAAACATTTTCTGTCCACAGACACGACCACGACCTGACACAAAGTGTTTTCAAGGCAGTGTTCTGTTCAGTATGACGTGTTCGGAATGTGAATTTGCCATACAAATCCAGCTGTTTTGGCGGCGGCCATTTTGGCATGAAATCGCCCTCTGCCGTCATTGGAAGGCGCCGGCGCGGTGCCATCGCGAGTTCAACCGTTCCAAGTCATGCTGGTGTCATTTGCGGATTCTTTTTAGTTGGAATCGACAATGTATTCGTATTCGGTCCGCTGCGGACACCGAAGCCGACCCGCTTGAAAAGTTGGCGCCGCAGCCGGCTTTCGTTTCACGAATGCGTGCGGCCACATCAAGGAAATGAACATATGTTTTCATGGTTCTTGACAAATGTATTTTTTTTCTCCACATTTGAACATTTCTCCGAGTCGTTGCAAATGCGAGCATCGGTGTCGGCTTGGGCCGACGGACCGATCGCGAAGCGCAACGGCGTCGGACGTTCGACGCGAGTCGCGTCCCACTCAAAAGCGAACCCAAAGTGGGCCCGAGTGCGGTGGCGTGACGTCATCCGACCGCGACGGCGACGACATCGAGGAGCGACGGTGTCATGACCCCAAAACACTTGTTGCAGCTGCGGAATTTCTGGTGCGAGTGGACGCTTGCGACCGGAGGAGCCACGACCCGAGACGCACACTTGGGGCCCAATGCATGCCGAAGCCGAGACAGCATGTCGCCCCGAAACGAGCCGCACGCTTCTTTCCTGCGTTGCCATCAGGAGCAGGTGCGCGCGAGCACCGGCGTCGTCCTCGCCGAAGCCTTCGTTCGAGATGGAACTTTGAAAGTGGACCCTGGCATCTCCCGTAAGTCATGACACGTCTTGTTTTCAATTCGAATGGGCCCACCTGAAAAAGTAGCAGCCTCACGTCGGATGTCCGAACATTCTTAAACGCCAAAACGAGTCGACGCGTTTGCCCAAACATGATTTTTAATGGAGCCGTCAAACACTATTCGGGGTGTGCGCTTTACATTGAAGTGATTTGCACACATTTTCAGCAATGACACAAATGTTTTTTCCTCCCCCTCAACTTGCATTGGGACGTCTAATTGCCGTAAAATGAACCATCTGTGTTGTTCACAAAGACAGTCTGTTGATTTGTTTTTTTCTTTTCTCTCGAACCACTGCAATGGTGTGATGAAAGACTGCCCGAACTGAAATGAAACGTCGTTTTCATGTTACAAAACAGTTCCGGTTAATTTCCGTGAATACATTTTAGATGTGGAATGGAGGACATTTCAGGAGCGCTGGCCGGAAAAATGTTTTTGTCGCGCTGATGCGTTCTTTTCTTTCAATGCACGTTACATTTTGTCCTCCATGAAACGTCACGCGCAGAGAAGGTTTGCGCTTTTGCAACAGTTAGTTGGCTTCAATGTTTTCATATTGGCGTCGTTGAGCCTAACGCCTTATACCTGAGCGCTTTGCCGCTCTCGTCTTTTTCAAAAGAAAATTCGGGGGGGGGGGGGCACAGCAAAACTTGCCTTGTCGTCTTGTTGAGCGATTGCGGTTTTAATTGACGTAGGCGCAGATTTGAAAGCCATCCACAGTTTTTCCACATTGGGTGCCCGTTCAAGTCCAAAACGAGTCCGCCCTCACAGTCTGTAAATGTGTCCTTTTTTTCTTTATGGGGGTGGGAGATGCAGAGGAAGGTCCTGATCAACTTGTGGTCCTTGACAGGTTCTACGAGAGCGAGACTCCTCCGAGCTGGAACGTCGTCGTCGTCGGCGTGAAAGCGAAGGCCAGAGCCAGGAGCAGACTCCACGCGTGCAGACGGGAGAGTTTGGCCGGTGAGTTTCTCGCGATGGCGTTCGACTCGGACGTCTGGGGTGGGGGGAAGGGGGGGGGACCAATGGCAGGAGCAAAAGAGAAAGTTGAGCGGCCATTTTTACAATTGAAGCTGCAGTTCGCGACGGGTCGCACCACCGATAATGCCGATATTACTCCAAACATTAGCGAGTCGACGACTGCTTGCCGATGGAAAGTTGCTTTGCGCGTGAAAATAAAAAGGCGTGAGGCGTTCTTACCGCGCACAGCGTCGAATCCTCCGTGCGATTGGACGCCAGTTTTTGGGCCTGGAAGCAGAAAATGTTTTGGCGAACCATCACTGCGTGCCGGTCACGGATTAATGGCGGGCGGAATGCGGCGGATGGCCGAGGGGCTACCAACCTGGAAGCTGCGGCAAAGGTGGTCGGCGTTCGGGTCCGGCGGGACGGGGCCGCTGAGCGCGTCCTTCCCGGCGCCGGGCGCCGACACGCTGGCCCGGACGGGGGGTTGAGCTTGCCACGCCTCCGCGTCGGTGCCGTTGCCGAATGCCTGGATGGCGTTGCCTGCGCCCACGCGCCAAAAGCCATTTGGAGGAATTGGACTTTGGAGTCCATTTGATGCGCTCTCCTCATTTTGACTTTGGACTCGGCAACTTACGCAAGCAGCGGTTGTTGGCGAAGGAGTCCAGAAAGCTGTGGCACTCGGGCTTGTCGTTGCCGCTGCCGGCGCAGTCGCACCAGGGCGACGGGCTGATTCCCAGCGACCGCTCGTAGTTGGGCGTGATGACCGTACCTGAGCCACCACATAAAAAGCGCAGAGCCCCCCCCCCCCGCCCCCCCCCCCCCATACCCCGCATCTTTTTGCTCTCGTCTCGCGTGAGATTGGCAATTGCCGACATCGAGAGCGGCGCTCACCGACGAGGCCCGAGTAGGCCAGCAGACAGTCGGCGTAGTTCCCCCGGAGGCAGCCCGACGGCGAGCCGGCGTCCGGCCGACAGCTGCTCATGAAATCCGCCAGGCGGGACCTGCGAGGAAAGCAGCGCGGCGCTCTGCCTTCTCTCCTTTGCGGCGGTTGGTGACGCGGGCCCGCCGGGGCCGGACTCGCCTGCAAACGTAGTTGGTCTTGCAGGCGTCCCGCAGGGACAGGCAGTTGGCCTTGTCCTTGTCCTCGTAGGAGCAGGCGGGCACGATGGTCTGCCGGCGGCGTTCGGCGCAGGCCTTCCGGTCGCCCGCCGGGCACGAGCAGAAAAGCATGCCGTAGCTGTACTTGCTCGGCACCTGCGGGGGCGAAGCGTGACCGGGCTGCTCGGGACCCAAAGAGGCGCCCCCCCCAGCCCCCTTACCGTTACCTTGTCAAAGAAGTGTCGCAGGGCCTTGTGACACTTGCGCCTGTTGCACACCTCGGAGGCCGACACCCTGCCCGTGCACGGGTTGATGTAGGCCGAGCGGTACTTCTTGCACGTGTCGTTCAGGTTGCAGGCCTTGGCCGCGTTCAGGCAGTTGTTCTCCTTGCCGGACGCCGGCTCGGCTGACGGCCGCACAAGCGCGCCCCTTTGCGTCACTGACTTGCTTTCAATTGTCACATTTCTTTCTTGATTTAGAAGACTCGAATTTCATCGGTCAATTAAGGACCAAACGCGAATGTGACGGTTTCGCCCGCCGATGCACAATCTGACCTTTGACCCTGGCAGAACAGCTCGCCGACTACCTCGGGGATGCTTTCATCCACGCCGGCGTGCCCAAATCGACAGCCCAAAAGCTTTCTCTAGTTGGCTTGCCTCCATGACGGATGGATGGAATTTTTTTTCTCCTTTTGCGTTCAAACCGTCCTTGGTTTTGATTCATGGCTCGCCTTGAGCCTTATCTGACAAGCTCCCAACCAATTGCATTTCTTTTCTCGCGGTGCCGATTGCGGCGCGTGAAGAAAAGAAAAAAAAAAAGAGCTCGCGGGCCGATAGCGGCCCCGAGGAGCCGTTCTAAGGAGGAACCGATGTAGTGAAAGCAAGCTAAAAATGTCAAAAGGAGGGTCTTACCCGCAATGATGGGCGCCGAAAGGCGGCTGTTGACCGGCTCGTACGGAGAATATTCCAGTAAATCGTTACCTGCGGGGAAGGCGGCGGCGTGTCATTCCATGGCGCGCGCGCGCGCATCACGCGCTCCGATGATATTGGCAAAATGTGAGCCAAGCCGGCTCCAAGCGGAGGCAGTCGCCCGCCACGTAAGCGCTTAGCTCGCGCCTAGCCGTACCTTGCAAACTCTGATAAACGCTCCAGAAGATGCGCAGGCAGTTCTTCTCCTTCTTCATGCCCCTCCTGCACCTGCAGCGGTTGAGCGGGTCCTGCTTGATGATCTCCATGGCGCTGCGGCACTCGCCGCGCGCCTCCGGAGCCGTGACGGCGGCGGCGGCGGCGGCGGCGCCGGCGGCGCTGTGCCGGCCGGCCACGCACTGCCTCATGGTGCGGTACTTGGTGCTGCAGGGGGCCTCCCTCAGGCACCGCTCGCTGGCCTTGACGCAGTCCAGGCGCGCGCCGCCGTCGCCGTCGACCCCCTTCAAGTGGGCGGCTGGCGCGCGGGAAACATTGGCACTCACTATCGCGCCGGACTCCAACTCCAAACTAGCACAAAAAGGGACTTACCCGGGAATGACAAGAGGACGGCAAAAGTTGTTAGAATCATGGTGCCTTTCTTTGTCTTGTTTCAAAGCGGCGCTCCGGCGATCAAACGCAAATCGTCGCGCGTCGGCATCCTCGTCGGCGTTCCGCGCCTTTCGCACCGTGCCCGATTATCCCCCGCGTCCGCCCCTCGTCCTCGCGCGGCGTGCGACGACGCCGCGTAAAGATTGGAAAATGACGGGTTTCCTTCAAAGCGGCCGTTTTGCCAAGCTCCTTCCGTTTCTTGCAAGTTGACAATCGCCCCCCCGCAAAAAAAAGAGATTCGAGCAGACGAGTGCAAATCCTGTTGGCGAAGGGCGACGAGCGCGTCCGGACTCTGCTGGCTGGAAAGGACCAAGTGGCTTCGTTGGGGATGAGGCGAGGGAGGGCGGGGGGGGGGGGGGGGGGGGCGTTCATCAAGTCCACTCCTCCCTGCGCACTAAACGGGTCACCTCCTTCCGGACTCTATATCAGGCACATATGCCCGCATTGTAAAATCCGATTTCTTTCTGACTTTTGTGCTCTTGCTAGAAATTGCAGCTGGACTAACATGGATGTGCGTTTGTGTGTGTGTGTGTGCGTGAGAGCAACCAAGGAAAATGGCAGCAATCTTGAAAGAAAATTGATTTCCAGCTTTGTCAAATCGTCGGATAAATCTCCGGTCCTCTCTCTCCGCAGTTAAGCAAACAGCCGCGGTCACGTTAGGAGCAAATATCCAAATCGGCATCCGTGCGCCCGTCTTTGGTTTCGACTAAAATGAGCGCGGTGGTGCTTGATGGGCTCAAAGCGGGAGGCCTTCGAGTGCTCATGATTGGCCCCATTTTTCGACATGTTGGACGTACCCCTCGCGACTACGACTAAAAGTTCTTGCTTCTCACACTTTCGCCGAGTGTGTGTGCGTGTGTGTTAACATTTGGGACGTCCTGAAGCGTGGACTTTCTTGGGCGAGGCAACGGCGCCCCCAAGTGGACGATATCATCTCGTCCAAACTCCCGCTCGGATGCGGCTTGGTCACTCGCCGGTGTTGCAATCCCAATTTCGACACGAACGCGAGCGCAGTCAGTCTTAAAGCAAAAACACTTGTCCAAAATAGATCCAAGTCAACTTTCCAAGATGATATTTATTTTTCGACCGATTCTGAATCTGCGTTCGTTTATTTCTCTTACGCACTCGGTTTAACGAGATGACAATCGTAAATGTAATACGGTAAGATTTCGGAACACTTGTGCAAGGGGAGGTTCAGCAAACTATTGCGCAATAATAATAATAATAAAAAACAAACAAAATAAAAGAATCTCACCGCCAGGGGTCAGTGTTGCCGCATGAATCCATCACATTCCACTGAATACAGAGCGCCATCTTCTGTTGAGGCTGCACTTTTTTGTAATTCATTCATTCATTCATTCATTCATCTTAATGTGTTGCAAAGAAAGCGGGAGAAAAAAGCCTTAAAAACGCCAAAGCCGTCGTGTTTGGGGGGCGGAATGCTCATTGACCTGCGCCAAACACTTGCCAGCAAGTTTAAAATGACGCGGCACTTTTTGCACGGCGCCTTTCCCTGCGATGACTTGGGAATGGCCTTGCGCCGGCGGGAGGCCGCCCGCATCTCTACGCAGACGTGGCGGCCATTTGTGCGCGGCGGTCGGCCCACCGGTGGCAGTCCTGCTAAATAATACAGCGGCCGCTGATGTAAGAGCCGGCAAGCTGCATTTTTCATGAGCTGGCTTGAGTCGGGCTTTCGCTTTGTTTGTTTGTTTTCAAGCGAAGCTAGACTCATCACGTCACTGCCGCTTATCGACAGCTCCTCGTGAAGCCAAGAAGCCCACTGGGCTTCGTCCTTGCGGTTGTGAATTTTTGGGGGGGTCAACGCATGTTTCATTTCTCGGTTGAGCGAGAGAAACATGCCCTCGGTCAAAGATAACGCGGACGCCTTTTCGGATCCACAATTCAACCTTCGTTCGGTGCAAATATGATTTGCGTTCCAGGCTCTCTCTGTCGAGAATGTGGGGGGGGGGCGCAGATGTTGCCATGTTTGGGCGCTTGGCGTGATGCTCGCTAGCCATCAGTCTGTGAGTCAAAGCGAGAAAAGTAGCAGTGGAAGAAGGGGAGCTCGGAGTCCCCACTCGCGAGAAAGGAGCCTTGGCCAAAGAAGCACGAGCCGGGCTACGGTGTCTCTTTGGGGGGGGGGGGGCGATTCGCTCTGCAATTTGTGCAACCTTAATCTGAAATGGAGCACATGAACAACATCCCTGCCGCCGACTTTCAGAGAGGGAACACACAAATGCGTCTTTTGTGCGAGGGGATGTGGCCGCCATGGCAACTGCTACCTGTTCTTTTAGCTTTGTGATTGGATTCGCACCAATATACGACACCCCCCCCCGCCCCCCGCTACCCCCAACGAACAACGCGCTTCTGTCTGCTTGCCTGTGACGGCTGCCTGTTTTTCTTCTTGTTGTTTTCTTCCCTTTGCAGCCTGCTCATGTCTGCGCCCGGCGACGGGAATAATTGATGAAGCCATTTTCTTGACACATTGGCGAGTGACCAAAGATGCGAGGGAGGGGGTGGGGGGTGGGGGGGCTACCTTAGTAAAAATGGAGGTCGCGCCTTTTTGGGTTTTAGGTAGATCTCCTCAGCTGCTTTCAATTTGCGAGCCCTTGATAGTTGATCCGGCGGACTTTGGGTCAGGTAGGGGGGGTTTGGGCGGGGATCCTGGCCATCAATGCCTTGAATTTTTCTGGGTGAAGCTTAAGCACCCACCGACAACGGGTTGAAAAAGGCCAAATAGTCATCAAAAGAGGCTTTCCGCTGTTTGGTGGCAGTTGAAGATGTTTGCTCCGCAGACTGCTAACGAGCGACGTGAGACGCCATCGTTGCCGTTGTCGTTTTGGCGCTTCCCCTCCAGCCTTGTCGGCGACGGTCACGGCAAGCGGAAGGAGCGTCCGTTCGCCCTTCGAAATACAAAAGAAGCCCGCGCGTACTTTGCAGAGGCGCAGAGGGCCGCCTTCACGTACCATTGAGGCGCGTTGCCCCCGCAAAAGTCAAGAGTGCGTCTGGAAAAATGGATTCTTTTGTGGCTTTGAGAGGTGCGACGTTAGAGCGGCGCGGCGGCGAGGCACCTTTTTTTCTTATTTCCTTTTCGCATAATTCAGACAGAAAAATCAATTGAGGTCTCCATCTGGACTGCGCGCCGAATAAATCAAGTTGCTAGTAGCCAATATTTTCAGAGCTTGAGAATTTCTGTCAGAATCTCCACACGACATGTCGACGTTGTACTTTTGGTTTCGGATGTCTAACGCTTGGGATTCTTTATTCAGCCCCCCCTTTGCGGCCGTGGTCGGTTGAATGAAAATCGCTCGGCGTCCCTCGCGTACGATGTTTCCATCGCGAGCGCGCGCTGCCGCGTCTGATTTGAGGCCGGCCCGAATGAAACCGCGCAGAAAATCAATCGCGATTCCATTTCAATTAGCGCCTTTTTACGGGCAAGTGTAGCCCGACGGAACACGTCGGCAAAAGGACAAAAAGGTGCCGCCTGAAGATAAGAGCAGCTTCTCCGTGACACGCTTGATGTTGAGAACCCGTTCTTGTAACTTTCAACAAGTACCCCTGACACTTGCCCACCCCCCTGTTAATGAGGGAGGGGGGGGGGGGGGATGTGAATAAAGATAGCCGCTGGCGCGTTTGGGCCGTCTATTCAGACTGAGGGGAATCCAATTAAGATTAGAAATGTACTTTTAGGCGGGGTTGCATTAGCTTTGGTTATCGTGTAAATAAATGAAGTTGTATATGTGTTTGGGAGGAAAGTCATGGACACAATCCCGTCTGAAAATGACTCTTTTGACTTGATTTCAAGAAGGGCCCTGATGACTGCAGCTTTTTGAGAGCTGTGACCGTTTCGATAGTCTGAATTATACTGCCCCCAGGCGGCCAGAAGGAGCGGCGCAATGTTCAATGACTCCCCCCTACCCCCCCTCAGTTTCATTCTTGAATGTGTTAATTATGCAGACGTTGTTGTTCCATGAAAAGGGGGTTCTTTCTTGTGATTTGCGTTGTAGCAAATATCTTCCAATACATGATGGTGCCTATTGGAAGCGTAAATAGGTGGCCGGCAAGCTGCCCGAGCATAAATATTGTTGTGCTGCTGTTGGGGGTCAGCTCTGTGCATATGCGGCGAAATGAATTCCAAGCCACCTGGGATGTAATTAGAGCAAGCCGTGCTGCTTTGTTGCCTCTTTCCCGCTGCGCGTTTAGTATTCTCCACGGCGTGCCCGGTTGTTGCGCCGCCGCCGCCGCCGCCGGGGTCCTCCGGGGTCCTCCGGTCCCCCCTCGGGCCTCTTTTCATGGCGGCCGGTTTGAAGGTCCGCGTCTTCCAGCGCCAGTCCCGGGGACACCGGCGCAGTTCGTGCACTTTTGGAAGACAAGTGGCAGTCGTGAACTTTTGAAATTCTAATCCTGCTTCCTCTTGATGGCGGCCCCGGCTTTTTTATTTGGGAGTCAGAAAGGCGGTCGTGTCTGGGAACGTGCTGCGACTTTGAAAAAGGGAGGGAGAGAAGGACTAAGAAATGATTTGTGTCAACTTATGGAAGAACACAAACAAAACCAAAAACTTCATTTTGACCATAGAGCTGAATTTGAGCTTTTTTTTTTTTTACAAAGGAAAGTTGGCGAGACATAATCCCACCGTGGAAATGTGCTTTTGACATCGACGTCATTTACAAATATCGCCATTTACACTGTTTTACATTTGGCACACTATGGAGTAGTAGTATTTAGTCGTGTGTGTATGTGTGTGTGTGGATGACACGCCATTGGAGTCGCGAGTGGAGAACATCTCTTTTCACCGAGCCTCTTGAAGTGCAGACGCAGACTGGTGATTGTGTACTGATTTGATGTTTTGCTTTTTGTTCCTTAGTGCGAAGACGCCGCGGCGGAGTGACAAATGCACTTTCCTCCTCCAAGGCGGATGACCTCGGCGCCGCAAAGCCTCATTCACGCCAGTTCATGCGAGTTCATGGCGTCCTCGTGAGGAACGCCGAAGCCCGGTAAGTTCCCCCGAGGGCCGCGCGCCGACATTTGCCAAGTGTCCGTTTTGCTCGGCGCTTTGCCGCATGGTCACGTTGCGTGTGAGTCAAACGCGCGCTCGATGCATCGCCAGGTGCCAAAAGACCAAAGAGAATTGCCACCGGCCATTGAGGAGCTGTGAGTCAGAATGTGCTAATTTTCCGCCGCATACTTATTAGCCTGGCCGCTACTTGTGTGGACTGTGAGGGGGTTGCAGCGTTTTGCACACCTGCATCTTGAGAGTTGCTCGAGGAGATTGGTGCATCGGTTCGGATGTATGCCGACACAGATTATTTTGGGGTTGGGCGGGGGGCAGGGGGTGGTTGTGGTCTAAAATTGCTGCTGTCACGTGTTCTTGATGCGCGTGGACCACTGATGCATCCGTCGGTTGAAACCATTGCGCGACCGAGCTTACCCCTCGTCGTCCTTGCCCATTCGAAGTGAGTTGACTAGTTCTCAAAATGCAAAACCAGAAGCCCGCCAAGGGGCTGCCTTGTTGTTGTTGTTGTGCCGTCAGAAAAGTGATGTCAATGCGGTGCGGTTTCATCGCGCGTTCATGAAATGAAATAGCCGTTCATGCTTTTTGGCCGCCTAACTCTGAACGATGCCGGAAGACGGAGCCGAGGCTCCCCGCTCATATGAAAGTAGCGAACGGTGTCAAAGAAGTCATCCGCCTCGGAGGCCTGAAGGGGGCGGCGAAAACGACGGCCGTCTTGGAATCGCAGATGAGCTTTTTTTCACGCGGCCTTGAAATCTATTTGAGCCAACGTCTAACAACGCGCGTCGCATCAAGTCGAGTCAAGTACCCGCAGAGCCCGACGCCAAACAAATCTCCGTTCAGTCTCTTGTTGTTTTGTGCGTGGAAAAATGTGGTCAACAAGCCCGCGCATCGTTTAACGTGCCGACGTCGTTTCGATGTCGACCGCCTGCGGCCAATTAAAGAGGAGAATTTACAACAAGCATCCCACCGTCACCATCTACCGGTGGAGTCACTCCATGCATTATTAAGAACACGGCTGAATAATGCATCAAGGCCGGTGTTTCCCAAATTATTCTCGTGCCGCGTTTGGATGGCGCCGGCCCGCGGCTCCAATTAATGAGGCGCCGGCCCAGACTTTGCCGCTTTCAACCAGGAAAGGCGGCGAACGGCTTACGAGCGTTCAAAGAGCCAAACTCAAAGTGGTTTTTGTTCACTCGTTGGAAGTTTTTTTTTTTTGTGGTTGGGGGGGGGGGGGGGTCGACTCCATTTTATTTTGTCGAGTGGTTCCAGGAAATAAAATCACCCGGATCCACACGTCGTTCGTTGCAGCTCCTTTTTTGTCCCTGTTTGGGAGTTTTCATCTTGCCAACTTGGATGGCGTCTTGGGCTTGCTATGATCTGCAAGCAAATCCCCCCCTCCCACCCCCATACGTCCGTCCGGCTCTGACGGAGCTGTGCTGCCATGGACTATTGAGATCCATCTTGAGGGCACGCCCCCGCCGCCCCCCCATAGGTGATTTCCATAGCATCAAAGCTGGCGTCCCTCGCAAGTGTTGAAGTCTCAACTTGGAGCAGGACTCAGAGTGGCTTGTGATGCCGCCGTTTGCTTTGCCCATCGGAAGCCTTTGCGCCTCCTCCTCATTTTCTCTCTCCCTCCCTTCATCCTTTTCCTCCCTGGGGTGTGTCTGTGCCTCTCCTCTCCATGCGGTGAGTTGTGTGTGTGTGTGTGTGTGTGTGTGTGTGTGTGTGCGCACGCGCGCGGCACCGCCTCCCTCCCTCCCTTCCTTCTTTCCGCCTCCCATCTGCATCTGCTGCAGAGCTTAGCCAACACGCATCTCGACCAGGCTCCGTCATCGGCGGCATCTTTTTCGGCTTATTTCTTCTTTTTTTTTTTCCCTTCTCCTCTGGTGGCGATGGGACAATCGCCAGGCGCACTTTTGGGCGGTTGAGGACGGCGGCTGGGGCGCGCGGGGACGCATCACTGGATTGAGCCGGCCGTCTGTCCCTCAGTCTCCCGGAACAGCCGCCGCCGTGTAGCTTTTTTTTTTTTTTTTTTTTTTCCCTCCCTCTCGCAACCCCCCCTCTCATCTTCATCTCCCATCCTGCCGCCACTGTGGGAATGCGGCAGAGGTAAAGCGCTCGTCAAGGTGTCCGCCGATTCTCAACGCCAGGAGCAAAGCTATTTGCAGAGGCGAGCGGCGGGCTGCGGGCGGTCGGACGGTCAGCCATCCGCCCACTTATCGACCCCTCCCGCCCCCCATGGGGGAAGCCGACGCAGCCGTCACTCCAGGAGAGCAAAAGTGCAATTGGCGGATCAATTGGATGAGCGCCAGCATCGTCGTCTTTGGACTTCACCTCCATAGTGGATTATCTCCAACTACAACCCCCCCAACCCCCCTCCCCCACCAACAACAACAAAAGGGGCAAATTGAGGTTTACAATCTTGAAGTTGGATGAGCGAGCCAGGGAAGGGCACTTTTCTTCTCTTCAAGCTAAGCAAGAGTGGCGCGCAGATGGATTTACAGCTCTGATCTCCATCGCTTGACTCCGGATCAATAGCCGCCGTTTTCTTTTTGCTTTGTTTTCAACGAGGGAGCGAAGCATCTTGGCAGTTGTCATCGCTTTGTTTGCGGCGCCCCCCTCCCCTCCCCCAAGCGACCTTCCCTCCCTCCTTCCTTCCTTCTCACCTGTGCAGAGCGCGTGAGCTTGTGCGTGTTGTTGCATGGATGCGCGTGCGTGTTGTTGCTTCCTCGTCCACCAGGGGGTGTGCGGCCTGTGCCGCTCGCGTTTGCATGCGAGTTTCATGACGACGGGCGCGTTAGTTCCGCTCGAGTAGCGCGCGTCAATCGAAATCGTCGCCTTGAGACGTGTACGTCGGCTGGCCGTGCCCGCGTGATGCGCCGCTTTCTTTCTTCGGGACCCCCGTCCGCCTTTCGGCGACGGGTTTGACCTCCAAAAGCCTCCCCGAGAGACGGAAAGCCCGATGAGCCGGCACTCGGGCGCCGGCCCCCTGGCGGCCATGACGCTGGAGGAGCCGGGGGCGGAGCGGGCGTCCCCCCGGGCCCCGGGCCCCTTCCGCTGCGGCCCCTGCGCCGTCTGGCCCCGCCAGCAGAGCTGGCTGTGCGCCGTGCCCTTGGTCATGGGCATGGTGGGCCTGGGCCTCAGCCTCATGCTGCTCAAATGGATCGTGGTGGGCTCGGTCCAGGACTACGTCCCCACGGACCTGGTGGACCCCAAAGGTAGCATGGGACAGGACCCCATATTCCTCTCCAAACCCAGCGCCGCGCCCAAAGGGCCGGACCTTCCCACCGCCGCCTCCACCGTTTCCACCAGCACGCCGCTGGCCGCCGACGGGACCGCCCCGGCGCCGAGAACTCGATCCGGCTCGCCGGCGAACCGCTCGGCCGACGGCAACAGAGCGCCGCACCTCCACAACCGGCTCGGCACCCGCGTCGGCGGGACGGCGTCCGCCACCCGCGCCCCCCGGCTCACCGGCGGCGAGGAAGCGACCCCCCGCGGCGCGGTCGGGAAGGGAGGCGGAGCCGGCCACTCCGAGCCGGGACAGAGGCCCTCGGCCACCGCCGCCTCCGCCGCCACCGTGAGGATCAGCACTCGGGTCCAGACGAGCACCGCACAGCCAACCGCCCCCCCGGCCAAGCCCACGACTCGCCGGACTCACGGGCGCCATGGGAAGGCTCCGGCGACTCGACCGCACCACCGCTTCCGGACACGTGAGTTCTCGACCGAAGGGCCCGATTGAAGATGATTCCCGCTCTGAGAATGGAAAGCTTAGCGCCGGTTCACCTCATGGGAAAAATCGACACGAATTGTAATCACAAGGCCCAAATTGGGAGCAGGGAGGGGAGCGATATCCTTTAGCCCCTTTACTTGGTCTTTCACTCGTGCATTCTGACACAGCTTTCCCGCCATTCGTACACCATTCCAAGCGTAACGCACGCTCGCTCTGGAAATAGTTGTTGACTTGCCCGCTTCTCTTGACCCGCGTGCTCTTCTTTGACTCCATTTGGTGGCGGCCGACTCGGATCCCTTCCTTCGTTCTTCGTTCCTTCCTTGCCATCGTCCAATTAGCAATTGTGTTCTTCACAAAGTTTGTCATTTTGGCACGTTTTTTAAAATGGATTGATTCCCTCCGACTTGAATGTACTTCAGATGAACTTGTTGAATGATTCATTTTTGCGCTTTGCGGTCGCCGATTTGCTTGCGTTTCTTTTCTTCGTACAAGAAAATTTCTTCCGTCCTATCCGGAAGCGAAGCCACTCATACAGTTGATAAATTGGCCCCCCCTTTTAAAGCACAGCTGACATTTCTTCTACTTAAGTGCAACGCGCTGTGTTTCAAATGTAAGACCCCCTGGCACCGGGTTGCCGTCACTCCCGCGCCGAGGTTCTTTTGCCGCTCCTTTTTGATTGCGGCGGGCCCAGTTCCCAGGAAACTGGAAGCCCTGCCGTGACTTCCCTCGATGAGATGGAGAGCGGCCGGCCGCCTTTGTAGTTCCAAAGCGATCCTCTAAGCCTCCAGAAAGCGCCTCTCGTGCAGCTTGATTATCGACTCGGGGCTTAGATGGCGATGGAGCGTTTAGACGATGCATCGGGAATGCCAAGAAGCGCAAAAGAAACGCCGCCTCTGGACGTGCTGCTCCACTGCGCTCTGAATTCTTGTGACGGCGCCGTGCCAACCCAGCTCTTTGGCTTCCCAATTATCCAAAAAAAAAAAAAAAGTATTTGCATAACATGGCACGGTTCAAATGTCCTCGCATATCGGCCGCTCGCAAATGCCTGAAGACGTCTAATAAGCCGGCAGCGACGCTTGACCCTCATGGGCAGCGATTACAAAGCGCAATGGGCGAGCCGGCGGACAAACGAAATGACAGGAAAGCGCGGAGGGAAAAAAAAAAAGGGCTGGGTCTCCCTTTGAGGTTTCTGAGTGGTTTCATTGATCTGCAGATAAAAAGCGGCGCTTTCCGGGCCGTGCTTTGCGCGACGGAGTGAAAGAGCAAACGCTCGGAGGGCAGCGCTCGCGCTCATCCCAACTGTCTTGGCCAGATGAGGAAACGCCATTAGCAAATGTACTTCACAAATGTACACTTGATTGGCTGCGCGCCAAATGAGAAAGGCCACCCCTTGCCGCGTCCCGCGACCTCTCGCACTTTAGGAGTGACCCTGACGTTCACCTTCGCAACTCAACTTGGAAAGTATTGCGTGTGTATTTCTCGACTCTTATCCCGTAGAGGACCTAGAACCAAAGTCCTCAGGTCTCGGCGTCGGTACACAACCAGGCCATCGACTACAAATCACGGCGCGCCGTGTCGACAAACGGCCCGACTGGGAAGTGACAAAAGCGCGGCGAGGACTCGCGTCAAGTACACGGCCTCGGTGGTCGCGCCGCCCCTTTAAATATTCACGGGCAGAAAGGGAAACGAGGAATGTGTACTGCAGCAAGCAGGAATAATTGATGGCGTGTCCCATTTGTAAAGTGCAGCAGATGTCCTGTGCATGAGGTGGGGGGGGGGGGGGGGGGGGGGTTACGGCCAGAACGCGCTGTCGGATGCTCGGGTATCGCTGCCCAGTTTGTTTGAATGTTGTCACTTAGTGGTTAGCTGTGCGTTTCTCACTGCGTTAGCATTAGCACTCAGCTCGCCGATTCAGGGCGAATTTGAGAGCGACCCGGGCAGTGACGTAGAACGTCTTCAAGCCTCTTACTTCCATGATTTGTTCAAGATTAGAGGCACCGCTGAAGTAGGAGTCAAAAAAGAATGAGTATTTTTTTTTTTTTTTGCTTTCACTGTGACTAGCCTGCATCACCTCGTTTGGAGGTCGCTAGTGGCAGATAAGGCCGCTTCACCGCTAATGTTAGCAATGTCATTTGAGCTCACACTCGATGTGAGCCCACGTGCTGCTGGCAAATAGAACTTGAGGTGACGTCAAGTCATTGACGTCGGAGCATAGCATAGCATGCGCAACATCTTCGGCAGCTGGCCCGGATTCACACCTAGCATCTGCTCTGCCACCCCCGTTGACGGGAAGTGTGCTTTTGGCGAGCAGGTGGAAATGAAGGTCACTTCTTGTGCCACTCCGCGTGGTGCCGTTTAGCCACGTTAGCCGTCACGCTAGCGAGTCCGCCATGGCTTGACGTTTTTATGCCGCTGCTGATTTTAAAATTCAATACGAGAGCCGAGGAGCTGCAGTTATTTTTGTCTCTTCTAGAGCGGACGGCAAATGATTTGCCGCGCAAGAGCCACGGCAGCGATTTAGTAGGAAGCTTCCAATTTATACGTCCCCCATCGTTTCACTTTACCTTGAAAGGTTCCATTTTAGCAGTTCAAGTTACGGTCCCTCTCGCACAATAAAAAAAACAAAAAAAAAAACGAACTTCATTTCATCCGCTTCTCCTGGCGAAAAATTTCCCGCAGACATATGCGTGCCGCGTGAGTTGGTCCGGCGCGGCCGACTTTGAGGGTTTTCGAGAGGTGACCTTGGCTCAACCCGGTCAAGTTGTTGAAACAATCTCGCCGTAATCGCCGGCACAGAACGTTACGGTGTCCTCGGATTTAATTGTACCTCGCCTTTTTATGACTCGCGGCGCTCCTGCTCCGATGATTACTCGTTGCGAGATGATTGAGCGGGTGTGAGGGGCGCGTTAGTGCGCGCAGCCCCCTTTGCCACTCGCTTCAAGGTTAAAAAAAAAAAAAGTAAAGTAAAATTAAAAAAAGGCGGCGTTTGTCGGAAAACGAGGCACCGTCGTCACCCGCTCGAGTTCAAGCCGTCGCTCAGCTGCGAGAAAGGCGTCCCGTCGGAATGGCTTATTGTTGACCAGGCGTGTGAAACATGAACGCCCGCAAACGTTTCCACCCGACTTGACATTTTGCGAGCGTCACTCTTCTCGCATGGGCCCGTCGCAATGCGGCCCCTCCGGTGGCGTATGTGGACTCGCCCAGCACAAATCATGTATTTTTCACGGCCTCGATTAACGGAAGGGAATGAGCGTGCGGTTGGGGGGGGGGGGGGGGCGGAAGGGCAGCTTGAGAGGCTCTCCCGTGCGCTGCGTGCACCGTCATCAAGTCTGTACTTTGATCGCAGCTGGAGTCGGGGACGCTCGAGGATATGATGGAATATTAAAGCCATCCCGGGGGGTGGGGGGCGGGCTGCATTTGTATTGTCAGAGTGAGGCCGATTCGCTTCCACTTTCTTGTCACCCACTACGTTTGTTCCACTTTCCATCTTTTTGTGGTCTTTTTTCATGCTTGATTTCATGCGGTCAAGGGTTGGCGCTTCTTATTTCTCGTCCAGGTATCGGAAATGCTGCCGTCCATCCACGCTCGCCTCCATCCGTTTGTCCTCTTGTGGCTTTGGGACTCTCCCCACCTGCTTTTTGTCGATGCAAAAAACACTAAATCTTGTCTTTCGGTCCCATTCGGGGCATGAGCGTCGCGCAGAGAAGCTCTTGTTGTCTTTCTCTAATCCACGACAGCTGGCTCGCGTGCGCTCAACAAAGCAAGAAGTCCAGAGCAGGGGGGGGCTCACACGTGTCCAGCTGTGTCAAGCTGCTGGCCTAGATGGAGCCGAGAGTTGGGACAGGGGGGGGCAGGTGAAGAATCAAGTGCTTTGACATGTCTTGAACACGCCGATCCGTCGTTAAAGTACTCCGACTGCTACTCGTTGCCATTGAGATTGCGCACTAAGCGGCCGGGCCAAGCTGTCCAAACGCATCAAGGGGAGGGGTGGGGGGCGTCACGCTCGGCGGCTCAGTGCATCGCTAAGAGCCAAAACGTCCGTTGCGTACCGCTTCGATCGATACGATTGGCATTTGCCTTGATTGTCGTAGCGTCCGACCCCCTCCTCCCTCCCCCCCATATGAAAGTGTGGCAGATATGTGACAATGGTGACAAGTTAACAGGCAGGCGAGCAAGTGGAAGCGGGTGGGCCCGATGGCACACCGGAGAGGCATTCTCTGCTCTAATCTTCTTAGTGCGGATTCCCCGCAGCAGGCTGTCATCTATGATACGCCGCATCTTGAGTCTTAGCGCCGGCTCCCGAGCCCCCGAGCCCCCAACCTCACGTCGGATCACGTCGTGTCATCACAATGGAGTTTGTCCTCCGTCATGAGGCCGCTTTGGCTTGGGAATGGGGGGGGGCGGGCGACTCGGAACCGGCAGGTGCGAGGTCAGGAACTTTTGGTGAAGCTGGGTGGGGGGGGGGGAACGCACAAGGACAAAGGGTGGACTTTGCTGCGCTCCTTTTGGGCCGCGGCTGAGCGAGAAGCTCGGGGGTGGGGCCAATCTTCCACTTCAGCACAACACGTTCACGCTTGAAGCCAGAAAGGGATGAGAGTGAGAAAGGCTCGCTTCTCTGAATCTGCATTTTCACCTGAAATATTAAAGCCCCCGCATTAATCTGTCTTGCCGCTCCCCGGGGTGCCGCCGACGCCCCCGTCCTAGCCAAAAAGGCGTTGGAGCGGACTGGCTCGCCTCAATTCGCCGCCATCTTCTTTTCCCTGTGCTTTATTCTCTTGCGGACGACCTGTTGGGGAGCGAGATTGAACCGCTCTCTGTGCCCAGTCGAACCTGGAGGCGGTGCCTGGGGACACAGCCCCCCCCGCCCCCTCCCCCCTCTTAGGGCCACTCTCCTCTGTAGTCAGCAGCTTGTGCTGGTGTTGACTCAACGCATCTGATTCGAGATTCTCCAGCTCGCGCTTGGCCCGAGGCTTGTCGGTGGAATCTGCTTGAGCGCCCCCCCCCCCCCCCCTCCCTCGCCATCCCTCCACATGTCGCTGGCCCGAAAGCGCACACGTGCGCGGCCCACGAACGACACGTTTCTCTTCTTGCCGCCTTCCCTCCTACTCGTTGATTGACACCTTCGCCGCGCGCTTCCTCCGGCAGCCGCGCAGTGCGCTGGTGTGATAACGGCCAACCTGGCGCCCCCCGCCCCCACCCCACCCGCGCCCACCATCTCGTCAAAACACACACGGGCAATTAGGCGTGATGGCAAAGCAAAACCTCGGGTCCGACACGTGTCGTCGCGGCGTGACAGGGGAGCTAATGAGCCGAGCGCAAAGCGAATGAAGATCATTTTAGCGGCAAGGGGAAGCCGATCGGCGAGTTAGAGACGCGCGCCGTCGGACTGGGCTCGGCCGGTCGCGTCATTCCTTCTTTTTGAGGGATTTGCGAACGCTCGATTGTCCGGGAAGCGGTCCGTGGCCGCCTGACCCCGAGGTCACCCGATGAAAACCAGCGCCGAGGCTGTCGGTGGAACTGCACAATCGCAATCGGCGAAGGGAGGAAAACAAAACAAAGCCGAGCATCATTTAGCAGAGCGCCGGAGGCGACTCGAGTGTCTTTTTCAGTCTAAAAAGGTTTAATTGCAAGTGAATGAAGTCATCATAAATAAAAGGCCCGCCGGCTTTAATTGACAGCCGTGACAAATGTAGTGATGCGGCCCCTTCTCCTACGTGCAAACAACGCGCAACCGCCAGCTAATTAGCTTGTCCGAGTCTCAACATTTCTGCTCGACGTCGCCTAAACAAACGCAACGGCGAGTGTCGTGCGAGCGGCTCGCCAGAGACGCCGCCATTGATTACCCTGGCAAATGTCAAGTTGGAAGCCTGTGGGAGGCGAGGGGGGGTATGTTGACTCGGGAGTGTGCGTGCGCTGGAATGGCGAAGGCTTTTATTAGTCGGCGTCGTGACGTCGTGAAACGACGGCGCTGTTGCTGAAGCAACGTCGGACTGAAAATTTGCACAGGCTGACGTCAAGAGGGACCCGGGGTGTCCCTTTGCTGTTTGGGCGCACGTGCGTGCCGAGCTCTCGACATACCTGTGCCATTTAGGATTGCTCGCGATGCCTCCAAGCTGTTGGGAAAAGTCTGCTCATATGTTGGAGGAAAGCCGCCATCTTTGTTTGCTGCCGTGTTGCCATTTGAAAATGTGCCAATGGACACTGTTGTGCTGTGTGTGTGTGTGTCGTGACAGATCATCTGCTGTGCCGCGGGAAATGACTCACCCCGTTGCTCCAAAATGGATGATTTGTTCATCGCAATCAATTGATCGTCGTTCAACTGTCTGGACATTGAGATGGCCGTTCTTTCGCCTCGCTAGCGCAAAATGCGACGCTCGCTGTCGGATATCTGTGATCCGTCGCCAGCGTGTCACGGCTTTTGACCCAATCCGAGCAACAAAGTCCAAAACCGCGGCGATGACCAATGGCGGCGTCGAGGGCCCCCCCACACTTTCAGATCTAGCTCCCTTGTCACAAATCGGCTGCCGGTTTAGCTGCGACTTTGCTCGAAGCCACAGACGTTTCGTGTCACCTTCATTGATTAGCGGCGAAGGTACTCGAAAAGCAGTTTGCTGACATTTACCCCCCCCCCCCCCTCCCAGGGCCTGCAACTGGAGGAGGAAGAGGAAGAAATGTAGTAAATAAGCAGAGGGAATTTGTGATGCTGAGCGATGGGCCTTTAAATGATGACGGTCTGACCTTTTAAAAGGTGATCGCTAACAGCCTGCTCAAGCGCACAGATGGTGGGGGGGGGGGGGGGGGGATCGCTAGGCTTGCGGTTTTTCAACTCTTGCTATGAAATAAAATAAAGAAAAAATATCTGTAAAATCCTACTGCTCATTTGTCAGTTTGAGGGCACATCAGCTCCCGGCTCCAAGCTAATGCTACGCTAATACCGCAATTTGTTTCTTGCTTGGTGATCAATGTGCGCAATTAAGACATTTTAGTCCATAGTTTGCCGCATTCATGAATCCCGCACGTGGCGTTTGTCATGCGGTGCGGGATTGAACCCTCAACAAAGCGCAGGGAAGAAAATCAAACTCCCCCCAAAAATGCACATTTCAGCCCTGGCGCTGACTGATGGCCCTCCCCGCCGCTGTCCCGGTGATAGATGGCGAGCGTCGCAGACTGTGACTAAATGAAGATCACGCGGCGGGGGAGGGGGGGGGAGATCGACGATTTGAAGAAAGAATGAAAGCGTGCCGTGACGCGGCGTCCGCAGGCGCTACGGACGATTAGAAAGGCATACAGGCCCGGTTAGCTGCGGGTACGGGCACCGGCGCTCGTGCCTTCAATAAAATGGCCAAGGTTGCTCCGCGGGCCCCGCGACGTCCTTCCCGGCGCATTTCCAAAGCCGTCAAAAGCTGTTATCTTCGCAAGCAGCTTGCTCACGTGGCTGCAATCTGTTGGGCCAGCCGATGCTTTGAAATGAGCGAGATTCCAAATTGGATGCGTCGCTTGCATTTGACCGATGACCTCACCTTGCGTTCAAGTCATTGCATCGTTATGTGAGGCGCGCTCAACAGTCGCATGAATGTGCCGTTCCTAATCGGACGATTATTCCCACGGTTGCCATGATCAGAATGCGACATCGCCAGCGGTGGTGAAATCTTAGTTCTTTGTCGGTGCTTTTTGACGATTTTTGATGGCATTTTTTAAAACAAATTCAGGGACAGTTCAGAGTGTCCAGGCTGCCAGTTTCCCATGTCGGGTGCAGCATTAAATGTGTGCGCGTGCGCGATCTTGTGATCTGCTTTAATCTCCACGCAACAGATGCCCAGTTTTGGCTCAAAATGGTCGCCGCGGCCCTGCAAGCGCTCTTAGATTAGTGATTGGGAATGATACTAGATTACCACGCAGGGAAGAACACTAATTCAGGCCAACCTCTCCATTTGCCAATGACAATGAAGCGCAACAAAGGAAAACGATCCGGGCTCATCGGGATGGTTTCGAGGGGCATTCGAGTCGAGTTGAAACGTACACGAGTGAAAGCGTCTGCACGACTGCGACCGGCGCCGCGTTTGACAAGAGCCTTCCCACGCGTGACTCGCAGGCAATGTGACATAACGCATGCAGAATGGAAAAGAATCCGCTCGTCCAACACGTCAACCCTTTTGGAGCGCTTTGTAAAAACGCCCTCGGAGCGTTTTTTTGTTTCTCGTCGGCCCCCGCCGCCCCGTTTTTGAACGCGCCGCATACATGAATGATTTTCAATTTTCCCGCAGAATAATCCGCTCGCGTCGGCATCGGGTGGCTGCAGAGTGCAAGGCCGTGGGGAAAATGACAAGTCCTTAAAAAGCGCGAGCCGAAGCTTCAAACCTCGCCGGCCTTCCGTCACACGAGGATTACGGCCGCCGTTTATTTGTACGGTGAATGGCAAAGGCCTGCCGGAGGTAAAATGAGCTCCTAGTTTTATGTAATCCAGATTTAAAATGACGTTGCGGCCGTGCCGCGTTGTCCTTTTTTTCTTCGGCGCACTCCAACGTGGCCTGAAGTTTGTGAAAATGTCCAACTGCCGCTTTAACGTGCTTTTGCTCTTTGAGTTGCTTCTTGGACGTTGCGGTGACACGAAGGCGGACATTTTTCATCCACGCCGGCCGCGTTGACTTTCATGGAGGTTTTCCTTCATTTCTATGGATAGACTTGTGTTTTTCTAATAGACTCCCGCCGATAAATGTTTCAAGCTGCGTAGATATGGGCGGCCGTGGGCCCCTTTCGTCATGCGGAGACAGTTTGTGGTGTCAGCGCGAGCACTTTCACTCGCTGCGGGGATGCTGTACTAAAAGAAAAAAAGGACCACTTGATCTCGGCAGTCTTTGAAGAGCCGTCGTCATCGGGCGCTCTTCTCTGTGACACCGGAGACGTGTCGAGCCGCTGTCCCGGATGGCCTTTTACTGGCAGTTCAAAGTGCAGTTGCTGATGATGATGATGATGAGACATCGCACTTAGCATCTACTGTGACGAATCATACGAAACATCGGCGTTTTCACCTAAATGCTCATCGTACTGAATAGATGGATGGCATAAAGTCCCTCTCGGGAGGGCAAACGAACAGTCACCGTTGTAAGTGGGAGCTCGTAGTCACTGCAAGATGCCCAAAGGAGAGATTTGCGGATGTCGCGTCATGGCAATGTGTCACGCGGACGAGCTTCAACGAATGCCGGCCTTTTGTTTTGTGGTGAGCGTCGGGCGTCGTTTGTCACCCGGCTGCCGGCGTCTGAAGCCGTCGTCATTGGCCGCTTGCAAGAAGAGAGCATACGCTGCGATGATTCACGCGCCGTTTCCTTCCCAAACTCTCAGTGAATGACAACATTGAAAATGTGCTCGTAAAGCATCGCCGGTGCTCGCGCCAGGCGTCTGCCCTTGAGTAAAAATGTCTTTCCGCGGCCGGGACTGCGTGAAATCCGACTTCCCTACTTCGAGTTTCGACTTCGAGTTGGTTTATTGAACATAAAACATATACAGTCATAATTTGACAGAAAATAAGCTAGATAAAAAAAGTAAAAAGAAAGAAATCAGTCTTCATTCAACACGGTTATTATGTTCAAGGGAGCAGGATGCTAACTAAAATGGGGGTTTTTTTTGGGTGGGGGGAGGGGGCGGGCATAACCCGTTGTGCTGGCGACCGACGTAAATGCCACGGCAGTGTGTGTACATAGCCGCATATTATCATCATCATCATCGTAATCATGCAGTTGGAGCAAAGTGTTTACCCGATCCCGACTGGGGCTTACAGGAAACAAGCGGCGCTTTTGCCATGTAATTGCGTCAAATGACAAGCTGCCAAGCGGCGAGTCCTGGAAGTCAGTGTGGCGGCGGCGGGGGAAGGAGGGGGGGGGGGGGATGATCGGCGCTCGGCAGGAGGCCCAGAATCAAGCGCGCCGCCTCTCCGGCTCCATGCTTTGATGCTCGCGGCTGTGGAACCGACCTTGTCGCATCTTATTGAGCGGCAGCTTCTGTCAGAACCCCCCCCCCACAACCCCCCCCCCCCCTCCCCACGCTTCCATGGACTTTTTGAGACGCCGTGTACCTTGCGTGCACACCCCCTGTGGCGGCACAGCACAGGACAGTTGCTTACGCTCGCGGTCAGCCACCCGAATAGTTGTAGTTTTTTGCAGATGATAAAGAATATATGCTACATGTGGCGTCGCACAGTTTGAGCTCAAATAGCCGACGTTTCAAGCGGACGCCGTAGATGCTGCCAGCCCCTCTTTAAGCGTTATCCGTTATGTGCTGGCATCAAACTTGTGGACCTCAAGGCAAAGTGTGTTTGTTTTCAATACACAATGTGTAATTCCCTTGGTTTTATAATTGGCTTGACGTTAAACAGCTTGAAGCCTTTTTTTCTCCAAGAATATATATATATAAAATTATCTTTTTTTATTTTTACTAAGCCTGATGTGCTGCTTTTTTCTTCCCTTGACGCGTTTCCTTTCCTCAGATTGAAGCCCCGTTGGCCAGATGCAGTCGCCATAGCAACAGAGTGCCAGAAGGCCGCTGGTGTGGGATGCAAAAGTGGCGCGAGATGCTTCTTATGTCTGACGCGCTTTTGCTATCAAAGCAAACGAAAGTACGCGCGGCGTTAGCATCTCTCTGTTGAAACCACGTCAAAAGGATTTGGTGGGGTTTTTTTTCCCACAGACCACGTGAATTATCGTGATTCACGTTGGAGTCACCTCGGCATTCTGTTCCTCTCGCTCCCAAATCTCAAACGGCTTCTCCTGACCGAGGTCGCGTGTTAGCTGGCTGTTAGCGTGAGTTAGCCGCTACGAGGAGCTTCGCAATCGAGGCCGTTTTTATTGTTCTTTGCCACGTGCTGCGTCGACTTGCTGCCTTTAAAGAGAGACTACGAATGAAAGTCACGCGCCTTTGTTCATAAAAAAGCCCAAACTGTCGGAGGGCCACCGAATAAAATGCGTTTGGAAAAAAAAAGAGAGAGGGCCTTTTGATCTGGATTCCTGCTTTTGTTGTTCATCTCTTGTCAGATCTGGTGTTTACCATTGCGCCGGCGCGCTCCCCGATGTCGTTTTGGCACACATTCGGAGGTATCGCGTCGGGGGAGCGGGATGGGAGGAGGCTGAAAAGCAAATGTTTTCCTTCACAGAGGATGCGGCGCTTGGCAGCGTTTGTCATCTCGTTGGCGGCTCGCGTGGGGAAGAGCGGCCACGCGGCAAATGCGCGCTTTGCCGGCCCCAAAAAAATGCCGTTTTTGGGTGCTCGTGTGTCGGGGCGAAAAGAAGTTGAAGCAAACCCCAATTTCATCAAGTGCGTCTGCTTGCGTCGCAGCCCGCGGAGGAACGTTGACTTGATTGATTTGGACTCGACGTCAAAACAAACATCCATCGGGCAGTCGTAGATTTTGAAGACGGCGCGCCCTCGCGGTTCGAGTCTTCCCCCGGCCGACGCTCGCGGAAAAGCGGCAAATAAACGCTTGTCGTGTTCATTTGCCGTCAAACGTCCGCGCTTCAAAGTGCTCGCTCGGCATCCGATTCCGGGGAGGGGGAGGGGGGGGGGCGGCGCTGGCACGCCGTGTGGCGATTTCCCATCTTGCGGGAGCCGACGCTAAAAGCCCCCGTAAGATAAATGTCACCTTTGCCAGAGTAAATAATCATCATCCATCATCCAGCGTCCGCTCGCGCGCTACCCACCGAAGGGCCGATTAGAAAATAAACGTCCGCTTTAAGATTCTTCTGATGGATGGCACCTTTTTTTTTTTCTTTTCCCACAACTTCCACGGACAGTCGGCTCCTCCGGCGCCGGCGTGCGGAGGAGTGGGTGCTGGAGGAGGGCGGATGAGTTGATGTAAGAAACGAGGTGTCACCGGCAGTGGGCGGCTGGCTGCCGGTGATGCAGGGGAAAGAAAAAAAAAAAAGCGGCGGGACCGCGCCGACAGTTTCATCTCGCAACAATATGGCACTCGCTGCGCTTCCGACAACGGCTTTGAGCCCGAGCCAAAACCTCGGAAATAACAAAGCGCTCGTCGTTGACGCGCCCATCGTCATTTTGCCTCCAAAAGGACTTTTTTTTTTGTTGTTGTTGAAATATCAGCCGGGCCGGGACGTGGCGGATGCGAGTGGAGATAATGAGAACACGAGGGAACAGAAGAAACGGTGGCGCCGAACCGTGAATCTGGCAGGGGGGGGGGGGATTCTCATCATCGGATACGCAACATCGGCGGCGCCGTCTGCACCGGCTGTCCCAAAGTCGCAAGCGCGCACAGACCATTGGCCATTGATAGGCCATTGGCGCCGGACGCGTATTTCCGAGGGGCCGCTCCTCGCGCCGCGGCGCCCCCCCCCCCCCCCCCGTTATCTCCCGTTCCGCCGGCAGCACGGCAAATAAGGGGCTCAAGGGCGCAGCGGTCAGCTAAAGCGTCCGGAAATCCATGAAGACACGGCTCGCTCGCTGGTGCGCGGCCGCTACCTACGCTCCCGTTTAAGCGGGATTCATTTTCCACGCCACTTCCCTCGGTCGAATTTCGGCGAGCGGGGCGGACGATATCTCTCGGGAAGGGGGGGGGGGCTGCTGGGAGGAGTTTGGCTCAGCATTTCTTACCCTGCGCGGTTTGTAATTTGCGCCGATCTTTGAATTGAGCAGGTGGTGTTCTTGCCTCGCCGCGCTGCCGTTCTGGAATTGTTGCGTTGCCGATTGTCGTCAGGTCAAAATGGCTGCCGACTGATAAAAGGGTAAAAGATGGCTCGCTTGCCCTAAAATTCTTTCATTTGGAGCTCTTTTTAATCAGAGGCCACGCGGATGGAATTGTTTTCCCGCCGCCTGATCTCCGTGCCGCGTTTGCAAAATGTTGACGCAGGACGCTGGTGTTTTCACAAGCTGCGGAGTCCTGCTGGCCCGCTTCAAGGCTCCTGTCATTTGTCCTCTTCTTCTCTTGCTACGCCGCATTCCCAAAGAGACCCCCCCCCCCCACGCACTCTTGTCCATCAAAGTTCACCTCTCGGCTGGTACTGGCACCACCTCGGGCGCCTTTGCCCGCCGAAGTGGCAAACGAAGAGGCCCTCTGACAGGACCCCGAGTGACTCAGTCAGCCATGACATCCAGAGAGTTGTGTTGCTTCCAGGGAAGAAGAAAGAAAAGGCGTTGATACTCGAGGGCTTTGCGTTCGCAAAGCGAGGTTTTGTCTTATTTCATGTTTCGTGACTGATAGCAAATCAAGCACTCGCAGGTTATTTTGTACATCTGAGCAAACGGCGAGCTATGCCACCGGAGGTGCCATTTGCTAGCTTGTCTTGTATGAAATATCAACACAATAATTAGCAGGCATTTTTTCCTGTCTTGTCTTATTTATTTATTTATTGTCAAGCTAAGCTCTCGGACTCGCCGGGGCGTTATGCCGTCGGCCTCTTTTGGCTCCGACGACGGAATGAATATTCATGGCGGACTAAATAGGGAAGCGCCAAAAGCCATGGGCACGGCATAGACATGCTAACTGCCGCTCCGGATGCGCAAGCGGGAGCAGAACGCCTTTCGCTCGCCACGCGGACGGATTTGCGTGTTGCTTCACAGTTCACTTGCTAAGTAGCGCCGGAGGAATCGATTGGGCGCGCATTCATTGAAAATGCTTAGACGAGTCCCAATCCGATGACTTTGCCGCTTTAATTTGTTCATTTGCAGCGTGTGCCGTTCGAAATGACTGAGGTATGGCAGGTGCTGTGCGAGATATCCCGAGAGCCTAAAGCCTTGTCGGCAGGCCCTACGACAACTGTGGCGCCGTTAGCGCGCTCCACTTGCTCGCACGGAGAGCAATAAGTAGCTCATAAAACCCAGCCGGAGAAGATGGAGAACTGGACTTGGCTAACTATGTCTTCCGGGAAGGTTTTTGTGTTTTGGGGGGGGCGAGGAGTCGTTTACTTTTGCTGCCGGGTTGAGCTCTAAAATGTGTAGCGACAACAATCCATTTGTTGGACGGGATTACGAAGGATTTCTGCGCCTTGTTTCAAGACTCTTCCCAAATTTGCATGGAACTGATTGGGGTTATTTGGGGTCGCCGTCAAATTCTGCGCAGAAAAGGCCCAACTCTCCTTTCCCGCTCCCTGCGGCCATTCGCCCTCCTTCCTTTCCTAGCTCACCGCAGCCATCGACCAAACGCGGGAGGGGGAAGCCACCTTCAGGCCTCATTAACTTGGTTTGCTCTCGCTAATTTTTCCCATTGCCTCCCACGCGCCCAAATTGGGGGCGGGGAGGGGGTTGCAGATTATACCTGCATCACCCCCCCCCCCCCCCCCCCCCACCTGCCTAAGTGACTTTGACGTGCAGGCTGTCATGTTGCAGCTCTCAGCGAGGTGGCGATGAGCGCGCCCAAATGCTTCCCAAAACCCCAAAGAAGCCCGATGGCATCGAGACCTGGAAAAGAATCCTTCCCACTTAGAGGGACAACATGTCAAGCGATCAAAGTCGCAAAGAGCTGAGGCAGCGGCGCAAATGAATTGGCGCGGAGGGACGGACGGCCCGGGGGCGGGCGAGAGCCAGGCCCGCCGCCGGTGTGAATTGATGGCTACTTCCCTCTCGGAGACCGCGGGGCGCATTCCGCGTCATTTGGAGTGTGACAGATTTGTGTTGAATTACAAGGAGGGCCATAAGGCGGACGTAAACAACATTTGTGTTGATTCAACGACGCGCTCTGCATGCGTTGGCGCGTCGACGAGCGCGCGCTCATCACTCAAAGCGGCCGCCGGTCATTGTGCGCGGCGCCGTTGTTGGGCTCCGTACAGTATATTAGCTAACATCAACCACAAAGTAATTGGATCATAAAAGGCCATTTAGGGCGACAAATGTTTGTTTTTCATCACGCGGCGGCGGATTGATGCCGCACCTAATTAAAATGTCGTTTTGGCCAAATGAAAGCGCGGGATAGATCGTACTTTTACAACTTTTCCGCCGGCGTTTGTCTCATCAAGCGCTCGGGCTAATGAGAACATTTGGATGGGGGACGGCCGTCGTGTGCGCGGGCAAGAAACAAAAGGTCATTAAGAGTCGATCAAAAGCGCATTCATTATTTGGGTGGCGGGGCTGTGGGATCGCAGCGCTCGCCGCCGTCGCTCAGGCGTCGGGCCCCGTCGTCGCTTTCCCAAACAAACCCCCCAAAAAGTTGTCATTGTCCACCCAAGAAATGATTCCGAATGCGTTAGCGTAGCTAAACAACGCCTGCACTGCTGATGAGTGCAAATGGCTGACGTGCGACTGTGTAACTTGATGAATGACTCATTTGACACGCGACAACTCGTGGGGACCACCGGACTCGTGCTTGTCCTCTTTCTCCAACAGAAAGCTTCTCCCAAAGGGATAAACGTAGTTGTAATCTGCTCGCCGATCATAAACATCCTCTGACTTGTCTTCCCCGGTTGCACAGATCTAATGGCAAAAGTAATCCTCCCGTACATGGTAGCCCCCCCAAAAAAAGACACAAATGTTGCTTTTAGGATCAAGGTCCCACGGCGGCTTTAATCGTTGAATGAGATGGAAACATTGTCAGATGAGAGCGCTTTTGTTGCCCAACGTGTCACTCGGCGACCCATTTTCCCCGGCGCTCGCCTTGTCATCTCCGCGGCCGCCATCTGCGCCGCGTGCCAGCCCGACAGCCGCTTGGCGAGCGATGGGAACCCGTTGAGTCAAACTTTGGATGTTTGCACGCACTCGCGTTCGTTTTGTCTCGTTTGAAGAAAATGTCTCCGAGTCACAAAGGACGGGCGGGGGCCGAGGCGTGGTGGCGTGTGTATTTAGCAGTTTGAAAAAACCCAAGCTCCTCTCCTCCTCTCCTCTCCTCTCCTCTCTTCTCCCACGCAGGCAGAGAAACACGGCAGGTGGCGGGGTGTTAAACAGCTCATAATTTGGCCGGGAATACAAGTCAAACATGGTCCCGAGGCTATGGTGGGTGGAAGGGGGTTGGGGGGGGGGGGGGGGGGGGGGGGCTTGGCTGAACAGGATTTCACCGGTCCAAGATCAGCTTTGACCAACCCAAAGTGGCCCGCAAGTCAAGACTCAGACTTTGGACTTGTCCGGGGAAAAACAAAACAAAATGGCCTCACGTGTCGAATTTCCCCGCGGCCTCAAATGCAGCAATGATAGGGCGTGTGTTTATTTTGACCGCGCTCACTTCAGTCGAGAGCTGCAAATGATTTCCGTCACTTCTGGTCCCATCGACTGGCCGAGACCACTCGTGATGCTGCGTTCGCTTGTGTGTGTGTGTGTTGCCTAGCAACATAGTGGGCAGGGTGCGCAATGCTGTTTGAAATGGGTTGCGCTCCCTCTCTCTGCTTTGAATGTGTTGGATAGTGCAAGCACGATGGAAATGATGCGATTGATGCTACGTTCTGTACCGTGCCAATGAGTCACTCTGATGTGAAACAGGCACCCGGTTTGTACTGTGGCGACGACATTGATATGTAGCGTATGATTTTTATCTCGCTGCTACATCAAGAAAAACGGTAGCAGTGTACGCCTTTCGTGATCCGCAACTCCACACGCTCCATTTTTAGACACGGGCAATTGTCAAATTAAAACGACGCTCGGGTGGGTGCCTACCTCGCCGTCTCTGTCGACCTCGGGGGAAAACAAACAGGAAGCGCCGCATGAGTTGACAGAAAAATTGCGGCGCGCCGCTCGGCTGCCATCCCCAGAATCCCCGCCGGCTCTCGGCATCGTACGCGCGAGGCATCAAAATAACAAGCGCGTGCGAGACCAGGACATAAAAGCAGAAGCCTGTAATGGAGCTGCAGGGAAGAATCGGGCTCTAATGATGCCCCTAGGTGCACCAGGGGACCTTCCATTTCTGGGGAGCAATTCTGGCTTGACCATCAGAAACCAATTAAGGGAAGCCCCCCCCCCAAAAAGCTTCCTTTATGGCAGGGGTCCCCAACCGCCGGTGTGCGGACATTTGGTACCGGGCCGCAAAGAAAGAACTTGCCTTATTTCCGGTTCATTAGTTTTATTTTGAAAAATTACCCGATTCTCCGTTCCATCCGTCTGTGTCACGCTTGACTACTCACGTCAAACCAAACGTGACCGATTAATCTAAAAACAAAACGTTGGAGATCGCAAAATGAGTTAAACTGCTGGAGATCGCAAATGACGGCGGCCTTAAAAGTACGTTCGAGACAACTGGATTAGAGTTATGGCGGAATACTCTGAGATCGCCACAATAGCACTGTTGCTAATTTCCGACATGCTACCTGTGTGAGGCGGGAGGTTTCTGCAGCAATGGCGACCAAAACAAAATGACGAAGTCGATTGGACACAAACCACACCCGGTTGAGGTGTCATTGTCTCCTATTACCCCGAGATGGGACCGTCTGGTTGCAGAAAATCAAGCTCGGGGCTGTGGTGAGTCGTCATTTTCATGCACTTTGAATTAGCGTTCTATCGTATTTTGAAGGCATTAAACATGACCATAGCGATCAGTGTTGCGGCCAGATTAGACGCTCCTTGTGTTTCTTCTTCTATTTCGAAAACACCATAATTTGCATGCAGCTCATACCATATTATTTGGTGGTATTAATCCGCCACATCTTAAATGCCGGTCCCTGAAAATATTGTCTGGCAAAAAAAGCTTGATGGCACGTGATTGTATCTGCATCAAAATTGGTATTTCTGAGTAATCTTGCAAACGACAGTGAACGTCCTGATCCAATGTGTCAAAATCACCGCCATGCCACCCGTTTCTATTTTGACTACAATTTTACCAAACGCTTAAGGCACCGCTGCTAGCTTGCTTCGTGTGTGTGTGTAAAAGTTACCAATCTCCATTCAAGAATAAAATCAGGCTGATATTGTCGGGGGCAAATCAGATCCGTCTGTTTATGCCGCAGTTGCATTTGGCAAGTCGTCTATTCTTATCGTAGCCTATTTCGGATTCCCATCTGAGGATATCCCATTTCATGCAAAACACACACACACACTTATCTATGTTTCTGCAGCCCAGTTGTGCCACCAGGGAGCAAAACATGAGAATGACGTGCAAGTGTTGAATAGAAGTCGGCCTGCGAGACTCCAGTCACATTTTCCCAACCCATTTTGATCCGTCTCTCTTTGTGTGAAATCAATAAGAGATGCGACAGCCTTCCCCCGCCATCTTTGCTGTGTTAGGCAGACAAGTAAGTGTGAGACACTTTAAAAATAAAAAAGCCACGCCAGCCTGATTTTTCAGGTTGCATTTGAACAAACCGCCCAGCTCCCGTACCATGCTAATGCGTGACCCCCCTCCTCGTGTGCCCAGAGACCTGCCAAGAGAGTGGACAGACAGGCTCAGTGACTGCCAGTCTGCAGATGCAGGAGCCCGTGCGCTCATGCATATTAAAAAGCGCCGCCACCTGCTCGTCGTACATCACGCCCCGCGTTCTCGCGCCTCGGAATTTTAATCAAGCGTGCCGACAGGAAGCCACTTCGCGCTCCACCTTGTGCGGGCTCCTTTAACTAGCCGCTTCTCGTGAATGTCGCCGCCGCATTGTGGATGTCCCCGAAGACGCGCAAAGAAGGCAGAAATCAAAAAAGTGGGCAGGGACCGTCGCATTTTGGAAAATTTCCATTCAGGAGTCTTGCGTCTTTCCTGTCTCGCGATTAGCCGCCACCGCCGCGCTTCCTGTCGAGGCTGAATAATGACATGCCTACAGATGGAGAGACGGAGGGAGGATTTATTTGGAAAAAGTGAGGAGACGGCACCAGCTCCGACGCCTTTCACTCATTCATTTGAGAGGAAGGGTTGTTTTTGTAAAAAGATCCCGCCATCCACACTTCCATTTAGCCTCACACTTGCATCTGGGGCCTAAAACATATTCCTTCGCTGCTTGTCGGTCGTTTGCGATTTGTAACGAAGATAATGGCGTTCGGGTAACGCTTAGCGCTTAGCAATACCCCAAAGTCTCGTCGCTAATGGGCAAAAGCGTACCAATCTATCCGGAAAAAAAGCCCTCACGCGGCCTTTTATGAGCCCGGGCCTTTGCGCCGGCAGGGATGGAATTCGAATTGCAGCTCCTTAAGTCAACTCGATAGCGTCCTCCTGTAACCGGTTTGTCACTTGTAATTTGTCTCGGCACTTGAGTTGGACCGTAACGACTGTAAAAAGGCTGAAAGGATGGAGACGTGGGCATTTGATGTCGGCGTATCACTCCTGTCCTGTCACCGCCGATCCGATAACCTTTTCTCATTGGTCACTTTGATCAAATGCAAACGCGTAGAAAATTGACGGGCAGCATTTCTCAAGAGCATATCGAAACATCACTCGTTTCTCCGCAGCATCAATCAGATATGAATGTTTCAGTGCGGGCTGTTCATTGGAAATGCCCTTCTTGTTTTCTCTCCCTATCTCGATCGTAGAGATATTTTTTGTCTTACCTGGGGTCTTGTGAACATGATTTATGCTCGGGTATGTATCACGTCTTTGAAACCACAGCATGTTTGATTGATTAGCGCCTTGGGAAGAATCTGCCATCGCTGGCAAAATTTAAGGCTGAGCTGCCAGCCAGCCTCCCTCCCTGTGGCTGAAGACCCTCTAAAAAGTGCTGCCAAGATGTGCCTTCAAGTCCAAGCTGATTTCTTTTCTTTTTCTTGGACGCGACATCATACATCATCATCCATTCTCAAAGTGCCGCGTCACCGGTAGCCCGGCGAGCTTGTTGCTCACTTTTTGCCTCGCCGCCCTTTGTGACGCTTCCAAGCTGCACCGTCTCTGGCCTTGACTTTTCGAATCTTAATGTATCAGACAACGCAGTCTGAAATCAACATTTTTATTTTTTGGACAGTAGAACCCCCCCCAACCCCCCTCCCTTGTTGTGCGTGTCTTCAAACCACTGACCTAACATAGCATGCACCAAAGGGGCCGGTGTTGTTTTTTTGGCATACCTAATGCGGTCACGTGTGGTCATGTGCTGAGATGAAAGCCGAGAGGGACTCCAAACGCCGTGGCAATTATTGCCGGGGACCAACCTTGTCTTCTATTTTTGAAGCGGCGTCTTGGAATAGAAAAGCTTTTAAATGTTATCCTGTGGGAATTTGTGAAATCTCTTCCCCCATCCCCTCAAATGCTCAGGAGCTAAAAACATCAGGTAATTGACTGAAATCTAGTTAGCTTCCTAAAATGAGGTTGCCGTGCAACTGCGATACCTCAAACCGAAAGCTCTTTGTCATATTGTCATTCGTCAATGAGTCGTGGAGATGTGAAAAAAATGACTTTTGTTGCCTTCTGCAACCATTTCAGGTTATGATGATTATCCGCTATGATTGATCCCGAATGGCATCCCTCTGGGCTCCACCCGAGGGCCCTTTCCGTTCACTTTGTGCTTCGTCATGTAGGATGGTCAAACATTTAGTGTCCAGCATGTTTTGAGTCCGATGCCGGCTTGTAAGGAACTCTTCCTACAATGCTACAGATTAGCCTTTTGCAACTGCAAAAACTTAGCCAACTGCAGCCACTAGAATAAAGTCATTTGAGGCGTCACGCCGAGCGCTATTAGAGGACTGAGTAAAAGTGCAATTTTGCCGCTGTATTGGATGGCATTTGCCAGGCGTGTTGTGTTTGTGTGCCAAGAAAAGCTTCCGCACGCATCATTTCATGAAAAGCATCTCTGCACGGCCCACCGCAGGGGTATTTAGATAGCCGCGTTTACCTTCGGCCAGCAGTTTTTGCTCTCCGGAGCAACGTATTTCTCCTTTTGCGTTCCATCCCATCTCTCATCATCTCCCCAGATCCATCGATCAACGGCCAGAAACAAAGCCCGGATTGAACGAGACGCCGGGGCGCAACAAACCGATTACCGCGTTTTTATTTCGCCACCGGCGATCGTTGGCCGGGGCGTCTGTCGAGAGGCGCCCACCGGCCGGCCAACGGCTCAGAATGGCAATTAGGAAAGTATCGGCGCTCGCAAAAATGTCGATGGTTGGAAAGGCGAATGATGCGTAATCCAATTGCGATGGCGAGCTATCGAGCGGAATGCCAGTCAATCCCGTTTGCAGCGCGAGAGACGATTACACGACGGAGTCTGCGGGTCGGCGTGCGCTAGCATGCGGTTACGCTCGCTCGCTCCCAACGTGACGTGTTGCCGCCGCAGCTTGCTCGACAGCTGCGCGCGTATCGCCGGGCGGAGCTCTTTGCGTGGCGATGCTGAAGGATGCCACCCGGGCATTGCGAGGGCCGCTCGGGGTCAGACCGGCGAAGGCGATCGAGTGCGTGTCACGAGGCCCGTCGCCGTGTTCTTTTTCCTCACCGTTGACGCCGTTCTAAATGTAACTTTGTGTTTCCCTCAGCGATGGCCCCGACGCAGCCCGGCCTGCGCTCGGAGGTTTTCAAGCCTTGCGTCGAAGACAAGGACTTGGCCTTTTGCCTCAACGAGGGCGAGTGCTCCATCATCGAAACCGTGGCCGGGGTCCATCGGCAATGCAGGTGAGCGCTCGTGTTCTTTCCTCTCCGGATTAAGCCGGCTGAAATCGCAACGCCCGACGCGTGCAAACACGACCCACTCAAAGTCCGTAATCGCCTCAACCGCTAACGGAGGGATCAGAGATGCTTTGGCCGCATTAGCTCGCGTTCAGTCGTTGAGCCGCGCCAACAAATAGCGTTTCTTCCCAAAAAATGGAGACAAATACGCAAAGCGCCACGGCGGCCCATTTGAACGAGTCGCTTCACGTCACTTCCCCCGCAGGCACCCGCGAGCCGTCAATTAACAAGGAAAGATGTCAAAAACAATTGATGGAGAGCTCCGTTTGGAACTCATTTTGCTCCCCCCCATCCCCCCCTTGCATACTTCCTCATGCAGGATGTTTGTTTGCCAATGCAAATAAGGCTCCCAAAATAAACATGCAAATTAGCTTTTGAAGAGTGTGCGCGCGTGCATGCGCCTGACCAAAATCTGAAGGCAACTAGCGCCACAGTAACGCCTTCAGTAGGGGCAGAGGAAGAAATATCGATCTTCAGCTGTCATGATCGCAGGTGATGAGAAATAAAATAAAAAAAGAGAAAAATTGTCTGTCTATATCGATCTAAAATAAAATGTACGCGTGTACGTAAGAAAACCACACGCGAAGGAGGCGCTACGCCGCGGCGATGTGGCCTTCCAGCTCGCCCGCCGGCGCACTCCGGCGACGCAGGAAATCAGACGCACGGAAAGAGGCCAACTCCGATGACAATGACGGCAGTTTGTTTTACGGCTTGGCCGCGCGGGCTTTTTAACGTTGCGCTTGACCGTCGCCGGCGCTGGAAACGGCGGCGGATTTGGATTTTAACGGCGGGCTGTAAACGATGATGGACGCTCGGGCGCCGGCGATGTTGTGGCAGCTTGCGAGTTAACTCCTGGGCCCTTTTTAGCCTACCATCATATCTTATGGAAAAGAGCGCAGCGCCATTGATGGTTTGGCGCGGACGACCTTGGCGGCGGGCAAAGATGCCGTGCCGTCCTCCCGCTTTCAAAAGAAGTCGACTTGAAATTCAATTGAAATGGTCTTGATTTTGAACAACCTCACGTCACACCAATGATTGAATCCCCCCCAAAAAGGAAATTTGGCTATGCAATTTTGTAAAGTCGATTTTCAGATCAAAATAAACTCGCCTCTTAGTTTAGTTTCAGTAGTTGTTTGTTTTTTTTTTTTTCACGAGCAAGTGATGCCGTTTGTTTACCTCAAGTACGATGGCGTCGGCAGAGGGAGGGGCCCCCCGCTGGAAGAGATGAATCCAAATTGCCTTCATTAATTAGTCTGCTGAGAATTGGATGCCGATCATGTTTTGCTGAAGGCCTTCCTTTCGTCGGGCGCGTTTGCCCCCCCGGCCTCGGCTAAACACTGATCGACCCGCTCGATTTCATTTGGGGGGAGTAAGTTGCAAATGGAAAGAGACGGACGGACAAGTGTCGCAGCCCGACTCGTTGCCGCCTTCCTTTGCTCTCACGCACAAGTGGCCCCTCCGAGCATTTGGAAAATCCCACCGCTAAGAGGAAGATTGTCGCGCGCCGTGGCGAATTAGCGGCCTTATTGCATGTCAGCGGCAAGTCTTGAGCCTCACTTGTTATCCCGCCGGAGGCCTTTTGATATGGGAGCGTGCCGCAAATAGCTGAAATATTCCCGGTAAGCCCATCAAACTTTTTTCTTCGATGAATCACACGATGTCTTGTGTCAGCAGCCCTTTGGTGGTCGACGCGAGAGAACGAGGGCCCCCGCTACGATGCCACGCAAGACGCCGTCGGCCAGCCGATGCTTAGCGTCAACGTCGCCGTCTTATTTGGCCTTTCCCACAAGGCGAGATGGGGAAACGCACTCAGCGGAGACGCCGATCAATACGTCTATTGACCTTTCAAGGGCATCGTGTGTGAAGAGCGCCGAGATTATTGCGCGGCTGTTCTAAATTGAGCTCGCCCGGAATGAGACGTGGGGATTTTCTCCGAGTGCTGTCCGAGCTGACGTTTGAAAACATAAACACTGAGCGGCAGAGATCGATTGAAATCTCTCCTGTTATTGGGAGATGAGAATTGTTGTTGTTCGGCGTCCTCGCATCAATGAAGAGATCTTGACTCGTGGGGTCCACCGTCGCCCGCCCGGCGACGACAACCGAGCAATTTTTTTGCGTGTGTGTGTGTGTGAATGTGTACCTATTTCTCAGTATCAATTGCCGGTATTTATTTGAGACGATTCTCGATGCAAAACGGGGGGAGATGATGAACCTCCACAGGTAGACTCAACAAAGCATGATTTGACAAGCGCTTCAAAAAGTGATGAATTATGCATCCGCCTTTTTACTCGGAGACAAAACGAGGAGGAGTCTCGAGTCATTTTGGCATCGGGATGCCAAACGAACGCCGGCCACCGCGATCCATCACGTCGCCGACCGGAACGTTGTGGCCCCCCGTCCTTGAAAACTCGCAATTTGTGTCGCAAACATCACACGCCATCAATCCGTCATTTCACCTGGACGTGTCCTTGTAGCTTGCCCCCCCCCCCCCCCCATTGAGCGCTAGCATTGTGTGAAAATGATCTTCTTGCCACCGTCCCATGTTGTTTCCCTTCTGTGGCGTCCAATGCCAAAGTAATACGGCGTGATGCTCTATTTCTCCGACACGCGACTTTTATCCCCCCCCACCCCCACAACACACACGTTTTAATTAAACCTTCTATGAGCATTAGACAAGTCATTAACTGATTATCTGCGCTCAGCCGCGCGCAACCAAATGAAGGCCACCTATTTTCCAGAGCAGACGCCGCATAATGCCATCAAAGAGTTATTGAGATCGAAACTCGTTTGTGTGTGTGTGTGGTTCGTACAAAAAAGGAAAAAAAATAGCAACAATAGCGTGGCATTTAAAAATGTGAAAAGACATGGGGGCAAAATAGATATCCATTTCGATGATTTCGCACGGGGGAAAAAAAGAGTTTGAAAAAATGAAGGGATCCAGGATGGATCCATGGGAAAATGTCCAAAAGCAAAAATTTGTCATCATTGCTGAAATACAAAACCTTTTTTTTTGTCTCATTGTTTTTATGGTTTCTTTTGTTGTTGTTGTTCTTTTCCCCGTCGCTCGCCTTCACAAAGACCGATTGTTGACTGGCTGCAATTAAAAGGCTTTTGCGGCAGACACCTCGTCGTGACGGCGGCAACGCGAGCGATTAGGACCGGCGCCCGCAAACGCGCGAGGCGCCGGCGCTAATCAGCCGAGCGTTCAGAAAAGTCATTAGCATCCCTACGCCGGAGGAGAGCGGCCGCGCGCCTCGGACGTACAAAGTCTGCGGCTTTCCTTTGCGAAGCCTTTTCGCTTTGCGTCGCTTGAATTAAACCGCTGCCTCGCAAAGAACAACGACGTGACGAGAAGAGAATTGGAGCGCGATCAATACCAATACCGAGCTGTCTGACGAGTTGGGGTGGGGGGGAAAGAACACCCAAAAAAATCCCGGCAATGATAACAAATGGGGACTACTTACAAAGCGCGGAGTAAATATAGATCGCACCTTCCACTCAGACAATCCATTTGGCTGACATCTGCTGAGAGACTGTTTTTATACCCCCCACCCACCCACCCCACCCCTCCCGCGCTCTCCCAATTTTCATCCAGATTAAAAGTTTGCTCTGCTGCCTCATTTTTCATCGCCAAATGTCAAATCTATTCCTAAAAAGTCTTTTTGAAAAGGCATTTTGTTGTACGGTCCGGTCTTCAAGGATAGATGAGAACAATTACATACTTTATGACGCGCTCCCCCCGTTCCCGTAAAGGAGAAGAGATAAAATGGTGATTAATTCTTAAATATCACTTGGTCATTTATTGAGCACGTCTGGAAAACAATCTTAAAGTGGACCTACTGAAAGGCATCAAATGAGAAAAGGGACTTGGGGCGTGTGGCAAAAGTCGCGTCTTGGCGTCCCACTCCGCCCGCCGACCTCCATTTTACCTGCGTACTAATTAACGCCGCTTAGCGATGAGCTAACGCTTTACCCTGCCCCGCTTTACCCAGACCGGGAGGTGGGCTTTGCGCGGCGTCTCCAACATGTGTTCAAAGCAGCTGCGCGCCTCCTCACAGGCTGTTGACACCGAAATCTGCCCTCACATTGACAATTTCAACCCGCTTATTTTTTTTTTTTTTTTTGTAGTGTGAACGCAAGCTTTTGTTGTGCAATTTCTCAAATGCTAAAACCTAGCTATCGCTAGGTCGCTTTTGGAACCATCCCGTCAGTCAACTCGTTGTCCAGGATCCAATCCGTGGCTTCGTTTGTTTGTTTCTAATCATGTTTGTTTGCTTTTTCTTTTGTGCAGGTGTAAGGAAGGCTACCACGGTCTCCGCTGCGACCAGTTCGTCCCCAAGACGGACGCCGTCTTGTCCGACCCGAGTATGTCCGTCCCTTTGTCTTTTTTCCGTTTTCATGCGACGGTGCGCCGAGAGCTTAATTCCTCCCCACGTTTGATAGCAGCGGGCCCGGTGAGAGCCGGCTATGGGGTCAAAGGTCGGCGTGACAAAGCGCTCCACGCCTGATCCCTCCCCGCGCTTTGCCGCGCCGTATCCGCGGACCTACTTTAGAGCTTCACGTGCATCCGTTGAACAAAGTAACAGATGGAGTGCGCCCGGGAAGATTTAAAAGACGGCCTATGTTGATACAGAGTCGTGGAAATGGACTGCCATTACTCAACGGCCTGAGGATTATCCCGTTTCAAAAGCCAAGTCGCGTCTTAACGCAGGCGGACAAACGCGACGCACATGCGCGCACCGCCAATGGCGGCCGCCGAATCCATCGTCCGTTTCCTCCTCCCGCCGAGGTGCGGCACGTCCCAAGAATTGATGCGACGTGCCGCTAAACTCCATTTTGTCAACTTGTTACGTGACCAAATCTCCCCAATCCGAGCACCCCTTTTCTCACGTCTTCTTCACCTCGCCGGCAGCCGCGTCGCCGACAGACTTCCCCGATTAAAATCCGTCTTTTTTTGGGGGGGGGGGGCGAATAATCTGTCGGCAGCGCAGCGGGCCCGCCTCTGTCAGAAAAGCAATTACCGCCGAGGGCCTCGTTTTCATTTGCCATTGCATTTCAGTCGCGCGGAGGAAAAAAAAAAGGGGGAGAACACCGGGGCTGCTTTTTATCAGCCCCCGCAGCGCCGGGATTCGACTTAGCCGTTTGAGGGCGTATGTCAAAGTGTGCCAGACATGCCCGCGTGTGTGCGCGCAGGCGATAGTACGAGTCTCCGAGCCATCAAGTATTGAGAAGCGACGCTGGGAGATAGACTGGGAACAATTACCGCAAAGCCTCTGGCAACAAAAAAAAGACAAAAAAGCCCCCGCGAAGCAGCAGCAGCAGCAGCAGCCGTGGCATCCCGCCTTCCGCTGTGTCATTTTGCAATTTTGATTTTCATGACTGTAATCCTTTCATGATGTCCTCGTCAGGGTTGTTTTCATTGAAAAGAACTGCGCCGAAGGTGAATTTTCAGTCGTCGTCTTTGTAGCGTTTCACTTCTCTTTTTTTTTCTCTCCCCCCCCCCACGCTTTTCCCGACGCTGACATCCGGCCTCCGATCCAACAGCAGATGAACTCGGGATCGAGTTTATGGGTAAGCGGACTCGCCATTTCTCAGTTTGTCAATACGCTCATGAAAAACGCAGCGCCGCGACTCAACACGTCAACGACCTCACCTTGGAAAAGTGAATGCGGGCCGGTTGCCATGGAAACACGGCAACGGGGAATTAGGCCTACGCTTTGTTGGCGCGTTTTGAGGCGCGGGGGGGTCTCGGAGTGCAAAAAAGACAGCCAGTCACGTGTGTGAGCGTTTGGAATCCAAAGATGCAATTTGCTCACTGGCCTCGTCGTCTTTTATCCGCCGGGATCGGACGGCGACCGGTCCCGGCTGCTCGTGACCCGAAGCCTCCGTGCGGGATTCTTGACGAGAGGCCCCGCCAGCATTCGCAAAGTGGCCTCAGATGGCTGTGACAAAATCCAGGCGGACGAGCGCACGGCCGGCGGCTGGATCCGTCACTCCGTCCACCCCCGCGACTGCTCCAATGCGCCCGTTATCTCCCGTCCGACGACGTTTAGTGACATCCGATTGCTACTGACTGGCCCCGTCTTCCCCGCCCCCCCCCCCCCCCCCCCCCCCCTTGCGCAGAGAGCGGCGACACCTACCACAGGCAAGTGTTGTCCATCTTGAGCATCGCCTCGGGGATGTGTCTTCTGGGCGCGGCGTGCACGGCTCTCTACCGGCGCAACAAGTGAGTGGCAAACCGCCGACGTGAAATCGGGACTTGCGGACATCGCAAAGAGAATTAATGAAGGAATGAAAGGGCCGGAGGGGGGGACTTAATGCAGCTTCTAAATTGTCTTAATTGAATGTGTCTTGATAACTAAGAGCGGGATTTTGCTGTCCCCTGCTTCCCTCGGCTTCGGTCAGAACAAGCCGGCGTGCGGCTCGCCTCGCTTGAATTTAATCTTCTCCACAATTTCGGTTTTCTTTACTGGATTACGCCATTGAATCATTTTATAGGGGAAGTTAAAAGTCCTCAAATTCATACGTTGTGAATGTTATTTGCACATGACTGCTTTTGACTGTAAAACATTTTCCCTGCCAATCCACGCCATCTTGTTTTCATGCCCGTTAGTCGGGAAGTAATTAGTATGCCGCACTGGTGTGTGTGTGGGTGTGTGTGTTTCATGTTTTTGCAGATCAACTATTCATGGGAAATTAACATTTAATCCAAAAGTTTGAAAAATCAGTTCATCTTTAATTCCGTCAAAGTTGAATCCAAAGGGGAAGGAAGGGCCTGACGTTTCTTTCACAGTTGGGGGGGCAATCTCAATGCGTTTCATGAGGTTTTGCGCCAATTCTCTCGCGTCCGACTCTTTCCTCGGAGGTTATCGTCTTCAGCAAGTGATTGCGTTGACGTTTCCTCCGCAGGAGACGACGGCAAAAGCTGCGGGCTCACTTGTCCGAAAGTCGTAGCTTGAGGAACTGCGGGATCAACGCCTCGGCTCTGATGTCCAAGTCCGCCCGGAGGACGCAGTCCGGCCTCCAAAAGGCAAGTACTCCGCTGACGTTCCGCGGCTCCCTCTCCCGCCAGACCGCCACTTGCGACCCCCGTTTGCCGACCCAACCGCAAATAGTTGCGCAAACGTAAGAGCGCGAAACGCTCGGCGGCCGAAGCCTCGCTTTCAACATTGCCGGTCGGGCAGGCGGCGACCGTCGTCCCATCCGTTGCATTATTCACCGCGTTTGAATAATGGAACCGTCGCTCGCAAACGCGAAGAACCGACGAGCTGCGCCGGGACAACAAGGTCCGTAGCAAAAGCGACTCTCAAGGATGAAAGGAGATGAAGTTGCGCCATTGAATTATTCAGCGCGGGAACAAAACGTGACACGGCGACATTTTGGAGAAGATGACGCTCCTGTTCGCCGCCGTACGCTCACCTGAAATTTCAGACGTCACCCTTGTCAATTCGCTGCAGCACATTTGCTCCGTTTTTCAGAGGGGTGGGGGGTGGGGGGCACTGCGGTGGCTTCCCGGGGATTGCCGACGGATAATGTTCTCGGTTTTGATAAGGCCGGCGGAAAAGACGAACGGAGAGCGGGGCAGGGGAGCTATGAACGTAATCTTGTTGTGCGCAAGCGCGTCCCCTTCTAATCTGAGCTTTGAAATGTAAAGCGTAATTAAAGACGGCGCTCGAGGGGGGGGGGGTGCGCCACAGAGCACTTCCTCTCCCTGAAAGGGGACATCAACCTTGCGAAGTGAGCCCAGACTCCCCCCTCTTCCCACGTGATACATTTGCCCCCCCCTGCCCTCCCACCTTTCCCCTTGCTCAAGCTCTTTTGATGCACCGCCGTCCATCACTTGCAGCATGCTTTTCTTTGGACCGCCGCTAAAAATGGATCCGAGATGAGCCGGAGGGGAAAAAAATGGCATTTATTGTGCTCTGGGGGGGCGCCCTCCCTTCCTAGCCGCTGCGTTAAAGCTCGTTTGCTAAATATTTGATTCAATGTTATCAAGGAGGGGAATTTGGTTGAATATTGGGGGTCGGGGGCAAAACGACCAATGACTGCTTTGGAAAGCTCTTGGCAGGTGCACTTTGATACAATCAATCGGTCCAAAAGCAATTTGCAATTGGCTTTGTGTCTCTTTGCAGGGCGGCAGCCCGCGCGGCACCGGCGAGGCGGCGGCCCCGACGCCATCGCCGCGCGCTCTCGGCGGCGCGCGGTCCAAAGGGAAACGCCTCAGGTGAAAATGGCCGCGCATCGCTCACGCCGGGAAAGCGATCCCCCCGCAATTCGATACGATCCGGCCGTGACCTTGCCACACCAAGCGGGTGACGTCGACATTTGTGACGGATAAATATCGACGTTTTCTTCCCACTCGCTAAATCGTTAGCAAGCAACATATCAGAAATAAAAGTACGTGCTCCTGTTGCGGCAAAAGATGAAAAAAGTACGTGCTGTTGAACATCGGTTCCTTTTTTAATGACAAAATCTCAGTAGGAAGCATCTCGGAGGTGGCTGTGCTTTGTAAACGCAGCTCGCGGGGGGGTGGAAAAGCATCTCATGTGTCCACCGGATGACTCTGACACTTTGTGACATCTTTGGACTCTCCCCGCGGGCGCCGCTTGCACTCACCGCTGGCAAATCACCAGAAATGAGTGACGGTAAATGTCTGCTTTGCGCTTGATGCATCGCCGTCGCTCTAATTAGAGGCGGCGGCGGCGGCGGCGGAAAGACAGCCGTAAATCTGCCACCTAATGGGATGCAAATAAGACCAGACGCTGCAGAAGTCTTCCTGAAAGACTGACGCGCTTGGTCTGTCTTGTTTTTCAAAGCGAGCGCTTTCCCCCCTCACCTTCACCTTCTTACGCTGGCAGGAGCAACTCCCTGTCGCCGAGTCCGGCGCAAAGATGGCAGGAGGCCCGTCATTTCAGGACGCCGCCCGTTTCCAGAGGAAAGTCCAAGCCGCCGTCCAATCCCGCGGACGCGTCCCGTCACGCCTACAAGCACCTGCGGGAGGAGGAGCCAACTGACGCGGAGGCCTTTGGCGGGTAACGCTTGCATTTTCCTCGCTCCGCCCCGCACGTCTTCCGTTTGCTTGCGCCGTTCGGATCGGGTCGAAAACCTTGATTGGAAATTCCCAATTGATTCCCGGGCCGGTGTTTTGATTTGCCGTCGGATCAGGAAGAGATAGAAAGACAATCTGCCAAGTCTCGTGGGAGCTTTCAAAATGACCCGCACGCACACTTTCTGAAAATCAATGGCGAGGACTTGTTTTTTTTCTTTTGTGTGCTTGTTTTGCACCAGCCTGCTAGCTTGTCGCCTTTGGAACCGGCGACGAGATTCCAATTCCCTACGAAGGACGACGCAGCGACTGGAGAAGGGGGGGGGTGATTGTTTTGGCTGGAGCAGGCTGCGGGTGCTTTTCGGCACGTCGCTCACAATCGGCCTAATTTGCTGTCAGCCGGCGCCGCTTTATCAAAGACGGCCGTCATTAAAGCGAGCGGCGGTGCGCTGCGCCGTCCCTGGCGACGCTCCCGTTAGCAAGTCGCTCGGATTAAACAACGCAACAACTCCAAAGATAACGCTGCCTGCTGACAAACTCTTTACGTGACCCGTTTTCAGCATATTTTTTTGGGGGGGGGGGCGGCAAAGACTCCATGGCACCGAGCGGTTCTCCATCCTGGGTCTCCCCAATGGAGGTCAGCGCTTTTGTGATGTGCTCTCACTCAACTCGCCGTCATGTTCTGCTGTGCTTGTGACGCTACTCTGGGGAGCGAGCCTTACTTACCGCCTTCAAGTTTCATGGAGCGGATCTGGAAAAAAAAAACGAAACCAAAACTCAATCCCGGTTACTCGATGTGTCTGATATGAACTCCGGGCCATTGAAGGTCAACTGCTGAGGTGAAGACGTTTGGATCCGATTAGCCATGGGGGGCGGTTGCGCTCGGCGATGGCTGGCCCTCGAGCCGGTTTAAGTGACCCATATCTGGACTCGGCAGCAATACTAACGCCGAGCTTCGGAGCAGCCCCGACCCCCCCACTCCTCCCTTCTTTGCAGTTGCCATGGATACACAGTCTCCTCTCCGGATAGCAGTAGTGGGAGGTAAAGTGAGGGGAGATTGTGACGATAGTGCAGCAGCAAAAAAAAAAAGTGGGGGGGGGGACTCGAAACTGGGGAAGCGCCCCTCCCTGCACATTTTCCCCATTTCCAGACAACAAAACCCCCGCTGAGTGCTGTCACTTTTATGATCCATATTTACCCATGGCCGATAAGGACAGAAGTGACGGCAACTTTGCAAGGGCGTCTATTTTTAGATTTGCTCCTTTGATGTGCCGGATTTCCCTCCAGCTTGCGTTTCCCCTTCGAATACCGACGGGACCGCCCAAGTAATTCAATTAGAGAAACTTGGTTATGCTACAAACAGTCTCTGAAGGCTGCCAATAACAGCGGCTGTCTCCTAGGGAGTTGGGGGGGGCGGTTTAGGGTTAGCATGAAGTGTGCCGCACATGAAGCAACATCTGTGCTCCCGCTAAGTTCCGCGAGACACATTTCACGGCGATGCGGGATGAACGCGGCTTTCTCAGCGCGCCCCCGCCAATGTGATGATCATGACCGGCCCTCTGATTGTCATTTCATTCTCTCCCGCCCCAAGGTGCGATGCCAGCGAGGGAAAGGTCGCCGCCCCCCTCAGCGACTTGGCCCCCAGAAAGGGATGGAGGGAGGTGCCTCGCGCCGGCCCGGATGAGGGAAGCGGCCTCCCCCCGCCCTCGCTGCGCGCCCGTTCCGTCCCCATCATCCCCTCGCTGCAGGCGCGCCACCTTGAGGGGAGGCGCGGGGATACGACTGAGCAAAAGCCGGGGGGGTGTCGCGTCCCCGCCGGCGGCCCTTCCTCTCCTCCCATCGCCGCTCGCCCTCAGACGCCCTCTTCCTCCGCCGCCATCGGAAATGAACTCCATCGGGCGTTGCAGCGCAAAAGCCCCTCGAGTCCCCCGACCGAGTCCTCGGGTTCTGGCGTCACCCGCGGCGCTGCTACCGAGGTCGGGAGCGGACAAAGGAGCTGCCGCACCGCCGCAGAGCGCCCGGGCACTGCAATGCCAGCTTTGAAGACGCCATATAGCGCCATCCGGAGCCCAAACGGCCCCTCGGCCGTCTGCGGAGGAAACGGAAATTCCAGTTGATTGGATTCAAGGTTCCATCCCCAGACTCTTGCCATTGGCTCGGCGGGACCGCCCGCGCGGCCGCGTGGACCCATATCGGAGGCCGTTTGACGGACGGATTGAATTGCAAAGGGCCGACGAGGACAAAAAGAAAAAAAAAATGCGTCGGATCGTTGCGGCAAACGAGCCCAAACAAGCACACGTTGTGAATAATGTCGGTGGGAGCTCAAGTGCAAGAAAAAAAAAAACAAAAGAAAAGAAAGCGACACTATTTAAAGGGAGCTTCGACCTAGAAACCAAAATAGTGTGTCTCAATGTTGTTTGTCAATTGTCAAGAAATGATACGGTATCCGTCATCCAATATATGTCACATGGACGTATATATATTTGACATCCAATTGTGACAAAATAAAGACAAAGAGAACGGTGTGGAGAGCTTTGGACATCTGGAGTCCTCTTTTTTTTTTTAAACCTATTCCGACAAGTGCAACGTGCCCAAGGAAGCTGCTCCCACTCTTCTGTGTGGTCATTCCTCTCCAACCGCAAAGTAGCCTGCTTGCTAACAAATGACAAATGTTTTATATACGTGTGTGTGTGCGTGCATATCTTGTACTTTTATGAGGCAGGGCGACACAAGACGATGCTTGTTGAGTTGACTCCAAATGTAACCTTCTCGTCACCCCCACACCGGCCGAGTTTGTTGCATTCTAACAAAGCAGGTCGCCGTCGACTCGCATATCGGCGCTCGACGTGAGAGGAATGCTAACGCGGCGGGGGACGGCGAGGTTTCTTCCCCCTCGCCAGATGGTCTGAAGATTATAAGGAGGATGGCAAGATTTCGTGTGTGTGCGCACCGCTGCGAGACTTGCGATGTTATCCGCAAACCTTCTCACCAGCTCGTCTCCCACACGAGGTTTCGGGAGACACTTTCACACGGTCGTCCTTTTCAAACAGATGCAAATGAGCCGCCGATTGAGAGTGAGTGACACTGACGAGGCTCTCCCACAAGAGGCGTCGGCTCCGCGACCGCTATGATGGCCGGGTCAAGACCCCCGGCCGGCGTCCGCCGGGGATGCCGAGCCAGACGGATTTTGTCACGACCTCACACGGCGGCCTTTTTGCTCTCTGCTTGAATCAAACGTTCCCGATACGCCAGCTGTCACGCTTTTATACTCGGCAGAGTTCAGAATGAGGCGAGTCTGTTGAGGAGTAAGGGGAGGAAAAAAATATTTTTGGGTGCAAGTTTCTTGTCTGATGCCATCGATTTGGGAAAAGTGCCACAGCTGTTCTGTTTGCTACAGGAGGAGGTATGCAAAGTCGAGCGCTTTTCACGGGTGGCTCTTGATGATACATGTTGGAGTGGGCAAGACCAGCATCTGTTTTGGGGCAGGATGCTTTTGTTTTTTGCAGGAGCAGAAGGATGGGGTGACCTCGCCGGCAGGATCTTGGCTCTTCACCGGGAGCCCAACCCGCTCCAGACTCCAGGTCCGAGATCAGAACTTTTGCCAGAGACTCCAGGACGCTTGATTGAATCTCAAACCTGATTGGTAAAGAGGACAACCAGACATTTCAACGCTGTTGTCTTTTTTTTTCTTTCTTTCTGAAGGCGCCGGCACGTTGACGAGGCCGTGCAGCCAAGACGCACGCTCCGAAATGAAGACAAAAGCCGCTTGGAAATAAAGGCGGACAATTTCAGGTAAGTTTGAAATACAGGTCGGTGCTTTGGGTCATGTTTAGGCTGGCTTTGAAAATGATGGAGGCTCAATGGAAAAGTAGAAAAGGAGAGCATATCGCCGGCATCCAGGCAAAACCTCCAATGTGACCATATGATCAATGTTATTAGTTTTTTCAATAACTTTCGCCGGGGTCCCCAAACTTTTTTCCTGTGAGGGCCAAATCACTTTTCCAGCGTCACTTTGTAACAACAAGTACTCGATACTTTGCTTGTTATTGATGATACTAGTGTAGCCAGTAGTACTGGATAAAATATATATATATATGTATATATTTAATCCCCTTTTTTGATGACCTTTACATAAAATAACTATTTTGGGAACATTCAGGGAGTCGGACGACGACGAATGACAGCCAGAGGTACCAGACCATCATGTCAGAAGACCCCCGCCCCGGGCTTATGTGCGCTTCATTCTTCGCAGTGGCCACCCCTGCCCCGTTAAATGGTAACGACGTTAGACGTTATTAGAACCAAGTAAGACCCAAGGTTGACGTTCTTAGAACCAAACAAAAGGTAATTTAAACATACTTTCCTCAAAATATCTAAAAGTATGGGCATTTAAAGGACACGACTTTTGCATCGCGTCGCAAGCGCTGAGCGTCGTCAGCCCTGAAGAGGAAGCAAACGCACCCGGCCGTCGATGCGGAAGTGACGCCACGGCGCTGCAATTCAAATCGTTTGAGGAAGTCGTTAAAAAAAAAAAACTAAGAACCGACATCGGAAGGACTGTTCGAACACAGAAAAGGCTACTCTTCTACCCCTGCGTGAGTCTATTTATATGTTTAAAATATTAATAAATCGCCACTCTTTGATCTCATATGTAGTATCAACGTGCAAGGCGAACATTTGAAGCCATGATCTTGCAACATTTGGTTGCTGGTTAATGACCGAAGCCTTGTTGTTAGGTCGGCTCGCATGTTGAATGAAATAAAAAGGGAATGCAGTACAGTGCTTGGCGCATGCGTAATTGCTAAAACGACTGAGGAGCAGACGCTTTAAATGTATTTTCAGATTGAGAGAGAAGCACCATGACATCCAAAGGGGCAAAGGACACCTTTGTTGCCAAACTGGGTTTCAAATCCGGCAGCTCTGCCTCCAAAGCCGAAGCCGAAGTGGAGCGAGTCAGGAAGGAGAACGCCCATCTCAGGAGGAAGATTGACGAGCTGTCCAAACGACACATTAGGCCGCCCGATGTGGACAAAAGCAAGCTGCTGGAAGTGAGGGACGGGGGACGCGTGGGGGACGTCTGAGCGATCGGCAAAATTCGCTCGGTGCTGGGACAGTACTGAATTGACTGCTTCAATGTCCCCTTTTTGTGCTGCCGTTTTGCAGAGGATTGTTTCGCTGGAGACTCTTCGTGAGAGGAACAATCAACAGTTGCTGGTCAAGGAGCAAGAGTTGGAAACTGTGAGGCAACAGCTGGCGGCCAAAGGGGGAGAGGCACGTATCAAGTGCAGCTTGCACTGCAGTATTGCAAAAAAAAAAAAAAAACGTTTGGGCGGCCCGCATCCGTGCCAAGTGTTGAATCGATATTTCCTTGAAATGACCTCCGTGCGGCTCCTAGTCCATGTGCCCATCGGTTAGATTGGTAAAGCGGTATCATTGTGTTAGTATCGGAGCATTTTACAATCTAATCTGCTCAGCGTGCGGGTTAATTGCAGCCCGATACGACGGATCTTTCGTGACGACTTGTGAAATGTAACCGCCTCAGGTGGTGGCGGCGCTGCAGTCCCAGCTGGAGCAGCGGCGCAAGGATGCGGAGCAGAGGGACCTCCACGTGCAGAATCTCTCGCAGGAAACGGAGAACCTGAAGAACAAGCTGGTCACGGTGTCCAGCCGCTGTCAGGCCCTGGAGACGCAGGCGGCGGTATGTTGATCCGTTCGTGACATGAGGAATCCTTTTTGGGGCTCATGTGCATGTGGACGGTATTTTTCAATTCGTAATAGGAAGATTAGTTTAGATTCCAGCAAATTGAATTTTGATGACTAATCGGGCAGTTTTTCAGCCAGCGGGACTTGTAATCTTAATTATCCTCTCTGCTTGTAAAAGAGAGATAGAGGGAAAAAAAGTGAGATATCGTGTTGGTGCTGGAAATGGAAATTCCTGACAGGCTGCTGGCTCCTGTGCCCCCCCCCCAACTCCACCCCACCCCATGCATTTTATTTATTTATTTTACAATTTGCTGTTTGTCAATGCCAGTGTTCGGCTAAATTCATTAAACAGCAATTGCAGGTGCGATTCTGACTCTAACCACAAGGCGGCACTGTTCGTCCTGTGCTGGCGTTGACGCGGTCTTCCCCCCCCCCCCTCCCCCTTGCCGCCTGCAGAGCGTCTGTCAACACATCAATGTCGGGCATCACCCACATGAAGCCGGGCGACACCAAAACACACGAGTGTCTCCGCTTTGTTGTGTTTGTCAGGTTATAAATAGGCGCCGAGTGTGCGCTTTCTGACTGGTGCTGGCGTTTTCAACGGCACAACACCCCCTCTCTGAAGGGGGGTGGAAACGGCACGAAATGATTTCAAGCTCCATGTAAAGTCAAATCAAAACGCTTCCTGCCTCTGTCCCTTTTTCCTTTTCGTTTTTGTCTTTCTGTGCTTAGAATGGAGCGGCGCCCTCCGCAGACTTGGCCTTGGTGCAGGATCAGCTGAGAGACGTGAGTAGCCCCCCCGAGCTGGCCAACGCCGGCGCCGAAGGCCAAAGAAAAGTACAAGTGGGACCCGTCTCCGGCAGGCCCTGGAGAAGAACCGGCAGTGGCTGGTGTACGACCAGCAGCGAGAGGCCTTCGTCCAGTCGCTCCTCGCCCGCTCCCGCGAGCTGGAGCAACAGCCGAGCCGGGCCGAGCGGCGGGACTTGGCTTCTCCCGCCGCCGCAGGGGGTGCCGCCAGGGACGCCGCCGGGGACGCCGCTTCCGACGGCTCGGAGAAGGAAGCGCAGCTGGAGAGCCGCGACGAGCGGTCCGCGTCGGCCTCGCGGGAAGATGAGCTGGCCGCCACCCGGCGGGAGCTCCTGTCGCAGAAGGAGCTGGCGCTCAAAAGTCAGGCGGAGCTGCAGCGCCAGACGGAGCGCGCCGCCCGGCTGCAGGAGGAGAAGACGGCGCTGCAGCGGCTCTTGGACCACAAGGACCACCAGCTTTCGTCCCTGCAGAGCAAGTACGAGGAGAGGGCCCAAGAGCTGGAGGAAGCCAGGCTGCGGATGCAGACGGAGCGGCTCGGCAGCAGGTGAGGAGTTCGGTCCTCCGCGGCCTTTTGGCTTTGGGGAGAAAAAAAGAAAAATAAAAATAAAAATGCCGCCTTGTTTTTCAATGTAGGCGTGCGGTTTCCGAAGAACAGCGGCTGTCCTCGGAGCGGGCCGACAGGATGAAAGCTGACCTGGAGAGCCTGCAACTCAGGCTGGAGGACGAGAAGGAGAGATCTGCCCAACTTCTGCTCCAGGTAATCGAAGCCTCTCCCCATACGCACAAAGCCGTGTGGAAAATGAGCACGGCAGCTGAAATGTGGACTGGCATCCAACAGGTCAACCTGCTGCAGAAGTCTCTTCTGAGCCAAAATGAAGAGCAGAGGAGGATCGCGGCGCTGGAGCAGCAGGTAACGTCGCAACAAACCCGGCACGCTTCATGAGTGGACAAAAAAAAAAACGAGCGTGTTGACAGTCGAGTCGAGAGTTAATTGAGGCTTCCCCTCTTTTGCGCCCGGAAGATCCAGCTCTCCGTCCAAGACTTTGAGAATGAGAAGCTGGACCGTCAGAGCGTGCAGCACCAGCTTCACAAGGTCCTGAAGGAGCTCCGCAAGGCCCGCGATCAGATTGCCAAGCTGGAGTCGGTCGTAAGTAGCGGGGGTTGGGGTGGGGGGGGTTCAAGCCCAACATCCAACAGCTCTCTTTCCTGGCTTTTGGCCTTTCCGTCGCCCACGCAGAAGCAGCCCAACGGCCGTTTCTCCGAGCCCGGCTCCTACGGCGGGGCCGAGGTGGGGCGCTCGCCCGCGTCGCCCTCTAAAGCGGGCGGCCTCCTGGACGACAGCTTCCTGGAGTGCCCCCGCTGCCGAGCTCACTACCCCACCAGCCGCCACCGAGACCTGCTGGCCCACATCGACTTCTGCTTGGCTTGACGTGACACTTGGGAACGGGGGCAACCGCTTGAAAATCAGGAAAGCCCGCTTTTGCTCTTTCAAGGAGCGACTTCCCGCTTCAAGTGTCATTTGCCTTATTTAGTCCTATTTATTCTTTTGGGTGTTTTTTTTTTCCTTTTCCAGTGAGCTGGTGACTTTTTTTGGGGATCTTTTTAAGCTACTTCATCGTGTGATGACGTATGATTGCAAGACGGCCATCAGGATTGAGCACTCTAAGCCGCCGCCGTCATTTTTTAAGTCACTCCCTTGTTTACGGCATCGGCGCCTCGATTTTTTTTTTTTTTTATTCCCAGTGCTGCTGTAGAAATCTGAATAGACAGGCAGCCGACCTTCACCTGCTGTGTTTTAATTCCACCTCCACCTCGACTTGTCATGTCCGCAGCGCCGCGAGGCTGCAACCAGATTGCGTTTCGTTAATTCCTTGTGCTCGGCTATTTAAGGCAGCGGCTTAGTCCACTCCATCGAGGGAAAGGTGTCTCAGATACCCCCCCCCCCTACCGCCACCCTTTGGCAATGTGACTTTGGAGGCCTGTTGGGGTTTTTATTTTTTTAAGGAGGATTCCACTGGTGTCAGTCATCTGATCATGTCTGTTTTTTCCCCTCAGTGTACTGCTTGCAACCTGCGCAATAAAATGGTGAAACGGCTTCGTCGGATCCCTGTGGGCTTTTGTTGCGTAAGCGGCCCCTTTGCGATTCGATGCGGACCTGATGACGGCCTTGTTTTTGTCCTCCTCGTTTCCATAGCGACGACGATGCCGCGTCCAACGAGCGAGTAGCTGGCGGGCGCTGTGATTAAAGAGTCAAAGAAAAACCAGAAGGCGAAGGCAGGAATTTTTTTTTTTGCACCTTGCAACCCGAATCACCGTTTCAGTGCGATAAAAAGGCAATCGGCCAACAGGATGCGGGTTTTATTTCACCAAACTATGATCAAGTACGTCGAATGAAATGCGTTCCAAGCCCGTGCCTTCACGTGTCCATGAAGGATGATTAACAACGCCAGGGATTTTGGAACCCCCCCCCCCCCCCCCCTTCACTTGTAAACATGGTGGGCGGACTCATCGTGCGGGGCGCTCGCCCTGACTTGAAAACCAAACGCGGTTCTGTCATTTGCTAACATTGCTTTTCTCTTTGAGTAGACTCGTTTCCCGACTGCGGTTGAGCAAGCAAGCGGCCTCCGTCGGTGATGAGGAGAAGCTTCGTGCGACCGGACGCTGACGTAGAAGGACAACCGGGCACATCAGAAATGGGTAATGGCGACATTTTCTGCTTTGTATCGATCGAGCAATAGGTTCGCTCGTTGGCTTGAATTGAAACGGAGGAAGTCGAGGGAGCCGCGGCGCCTCTGGCGGGGGCTTCAATTAGCTTGTTCCTGGGTGGGAATAGTTTGACCGTCGGCCGTGCAGAAGCCTGCGAAGCGGAGACAGAAAAGGGAGCGTGAAGCCCAGAACGTGGCCCATCTTAAAACTGAAGCGGTTCTCTGGTTTTCGGCCCGCGCCCGACTCACCGTTGTGCACGACGCGTCTGTACTTGCCCAGCAGGCACAGTTCTGCCTTCTTCTGGGTCACCTTGGGCTGGTCCTCCGCCCTCAGACCCGTAATGTGTCTGGAGAAGATGAAGGAGTAGCTGTCCAGGCAGCTGCCGTCCTCGTCGACCAGTCGGCACGAGTAATGGACGGCGTAGTTGTCGTAGTCGGTGTCGATGACCCAGTGGTTGTCATCTGAAAGGGCCAAAGACCGCCGTCACGGTCATTGCGCAAACCGACACCCCCAGTTGACGGAGAAATATGACCTTGTTTTGCCATTTCGGTCCGCGTGCGAAACTTACTTCCGGTCTGCAGGTAGGCGGCCGCGCCCCAATATCTCATCCTGAATTTAGCCGGCTCCCCGGTTTCCTCGAAGGTGGCGTGCATGAAGGCGCACGTATTCCAGTTGCTGGGCTCCGGACACAAGGCCGTTAGACGCGGTCGCGGACGCGCTCAGCGACACGACGGCGCGCGCTCACTTGAAAATGTTGACTCTGCCCTGAGCCGTGGCGGTCATGGTGCCGTCTTGGGCCACGATGAACTCGGCCACGATGTTGTCGATCAGGAACAAACCGTAGGGGTCCTTCTTGGCGACGGCGTACCAAGTCCCCGCGTACTGCCGACAAAAGATGGCTCGGTCAGCCGCGCGGCCCACCCTGCCCCGTCGCGGGAGAAGCCCGTCGGCCGGCGCCTCACCCTGTTTCTGTCGAAATTCTGCACGACGGGAAAGTTGGACACTTGGCAGTCCTGCGCCCAAGCCAGGGCCAGGAAACACAGGGACAGCGCGTACGGCAGCATTCTGCTTTGAAACGCCGTCGGCAAAGACTTGAAAAGCGCCGCTCGTTGGCGCGCGGCCTCCGGTCGAGACGCGCGATCGATACGTACCTCCTCAGCCTCGCTTGGAAGTCAGCTCCCGCCGACGAGCCGCTCCGGGGGGGCTTTTATGCCGTCGGCCGCGGTTGCGCAACCACTCCCGGAGACCGAACCTCCCCCACGCGCCGGCGCATCCCCTTCGCGGCCTTCCATTGGAGCAAAGTCGGACGCGCCCGCGTGCCTCGCTCCACTGCGGTGACCCCTTTGGGCCGCACGTGTTTCTCTTTGCTCTTATCTCATCTTATGAAAACACCCGGCGGGGCCCAGCAGCCGCATCTGGGGGTGGGGGGGTAACGCGTCCAGCCAATATTGATTAACCTGCGCGGCCCCTTTTAAAAACAAACAGCCGCACGCGAAGCTTCCGTAAGACCCGAGCGGGTTTTGAGTGACTCCGGTGTTTGCGCCCACTTGATGAAATCAAAATTCCGCTTGCGTCTGAGCGCACGACGCCGAGATTAGGCAACGGAGATTTGGGCTCGTCGTCCGGCACGTTTAGCGCCTTGTGTGCTCAAACGCTCTCGCGTAAACCGCCGAAACCACGTGCCTGCCCCCCTCCTGCTCACATTGTTTTTCATTGACGTAGCCATGTACAATTGGATGTTTTGCAACATCCCCCCCACCCCCCTTCCAACTCTTCCAAAAAAACAAACCTCTGCACCCCGCGTGACCCGAGCTGGAAGGCATCCAAAGTCGAGGGCCGCATTTCGCAATCTAAGCTTTGGCCGGGATGTGAGATCTACTTTTCGCTGGGGGGGGGGGGGGGTGTCATCTTATGTTATCCAATGTATCAACTTGGCTGTAATCCCGCCTGCCATCCTTTAGGGAGTTAATCGTGCTTTGTGTTGGAGAGTTGCTTTTTCTCCGTAAAGTTTCCAACATTGTGATTAATGTGTTCCAGTTGCTGACACCCCCCCCCACCCCTCTCCGCAAAGACGTTACGAAATTGAATCGAACAACATCGGCATAGGCCATCGAGTTGCATCTTGGTGCCAAGGGAAAAAAAGTGAAGTGAGTTGAGGAGCCTCAAACTATTCCCAGTGACATTTTTGAGGGAACTTGGCCGGCGCCGGTGGCACGACAATGGGATCGTCTCCCGCAAGCCAAATGGACGCAGACAACAGAATCGCGACGATTCTTTGTCTCATCGATTCCTCCGCCTCTTGATTTACTCGCAGCATTCCTGGCGTCGCCCTTCCTCGGGGAAGCTCGCCTTAATCCGCGCCCGCTAAGCAAATGAAGAAAGAGAAAGGCGCCGCTTGTCTTGCCGCGCGGCCAACACGCTTAAGCGGGTGCCCCGCGGGGCGGGTAATAATAGCCGGCCGTCTTTGTTTAGGTCTCGGGCGCCGGCGCGATCCTCTTAATTGGCCAATTTCAACTTGCAGGACGGGGACTTCATTATATGCGGGCTCCGCCAATTGTCAGGCGCAATTAACAATGGCAGACACTACATACGTGCCGGGCCATTAAAACTTGATTAAGCGCGCCGGCGATATTTTACGCAAGCGTTGAGACTCCGCGCTGTTCTACTTGTCAAATTAGGAAGCGTAACAAACCTCATCCATCTCGGTTCCGTATGTCAACAAACAGCCCCCGTCCCCCAAGCTCGAATATTCAGTGGCGATGCTAATGCTATTCAAGTCAGCTAGCGTTTGGGAAGGCTAATGGAGCCTCGCCATGCTAACGCGGCCTCGGTCACATTGGCTTCGCTCATGAGTGGCTTAGCTAATGCGTTAGGTCTCAGCTAGCAATTTGTTTGGAAAACGTTTTATTCTCCCGTTTCAATAGATGATTTAAAAGCGTTTTGTGTTGGTAATTGATGAAGTCATTTTGTTTAAATAGGGAATAGACATGAAGACTTTGACGCACCAAGAGTTTTGTACTTGACTCGCGTTTAAAAAGTCGAGCTAAGTGGTTGGTCTAGATGGAGAGCTAAATGTAAACTCCTGAGTGTTGTCGTTGAAAAGGATGGCCGGCTGTTATTCGATTGATATATGCCTTCCCTTTTCATTCTGCATTTAATGACTTTGTAAGCGTTCGGTATCCATTGGAATGAGCACTTCAAACGCCTCTAAAATTCTCCGTAACAAATACATTGAGGAAAGAAATTTTGATGACTAAAGTCCAGTTGGCGCAGGTCCCCCGGCACTATTTTTCCGCCGAGTTTTTCGGGCGGCTGACGCGAATGGAAATGTCGACGAATCCACCTGAAGTCGCCGACATTTTGAGGACATTTTGTCATGTTGCTAATACCACGTGCTTAGCTGTAAGCTAGCCCTTTTTGCCGTCTCTCCTCCTGCGCGTCCAGATATAAAATGATCAGTGGCGGGATTTGACGGGGTTAAGGACGCTTAGAGCAGGGCTTTAAATGGCGTGACGTCACATTAATCAGCGGCCGCGTTGATCCTTTCAGCCTCTATGTCTCGGCGCGTCCCAGGGACGCTGTCAGTGATTCCCGTCGGGCAGCGCGGAGGAGGATGCATTGGCCCCTCTAGGACTTGTTCTTTTTTCTGGGGGGGGAGTCGGGGTAGGTGGGGGGGGTTAAATTCCCTCACAGGCGATGCTTCAATAGGAGGACAAGACAGAAGTCGGGAGAATGGCAGATAAAGACAGCGTGGAGAAATATCTGGACAACAACCCGCAGTTTGCCAAAGAATATTTTGATAAGAAGGTGCGGGCGGAGGCCCTCAGCGCCGCCTTCGCCGCGACGGTCCAAGTGAAGGACGCGGCCTCCTTCAAGGATGTGGACTCGGTGCAGGAGGCCGCCATCATCTTCGAGCTGGTGCGGGCCATGCAGAAGCAAGGCGCGCTGGAGGAGTCGCTGCACAAGGTGCTGCAGCGCGTGGCCCTCATCCTGCAGGCCGACAGGGTCAGCTTTTACCAGTGCAGGTCCCGCAACGGAATCCCCGAGCTGGCCACGTCGCTCTTCGACGTCACCCCGACGTCCAAATACGAGAGCAACCTGGTGCACCCCCAGACCGAGATCGTCTTCCCCCTGGAAATGGGCATCGTGGGCTTTACCGCCTCCTCCAAGAAGCCCCAAAACGTCGCCGACGTCTCCCAGGTGAGAAGCGGGACGCCGACGGCCGTTTCCATGGTCGTTGCGAGTGCTGTCCACCGTGTAGCTGTTGATGATCTTCCTGTTCCGTCCGCCGGCTAATGCTGCGAAATGGGCTGTAAAAGGGCAGCTTGGCTCCCAAACCTTTTTGTTGATTTAGGCCACAAATATGGAAGGTAGGTGACGTCTCGGATAAAATACCGCCGCCTGCTGCATCATCACTCTGAGGGCGCCATGCCATCGCTTTCCGCGGAAAAAGTCATTCCAAGCTGTGCTTAATTCCGGGCTCGTCATTCACCGTCGTCTGTTACCAAGGTCGAGTACCGACCCGGCGGCGATTCCTTTGGGAAGCGCAGTCATGAATTGCGGGCCTGGCAGCGGGAGAATTGGGTCACGTCCTTCATGAAATCACAAATGGACAACTGATGTCCAATGTTCCGCTGCCCCCACCCCCCAGAATAAGAAATTCTGCGACTTTGTGGACAAGCAGACGGGCTACAAGACCAAATGCATGCTCACGTACCCCCTGATGGCTGACAAAGAGTGCCTGGGGGTGGCGGTGGCACTCAACAAGATCGGAGCGGCTCACTTCACGCCCGAGGATGAAGCGGTAAGAAGAAAAAGAAGCTTTTTCCGCGGCTTCCGCGCGACGCCTCTAATGTGTCCCGTCGTGCCGCTCAGCTCTTCCACAAGTACATGACCTTCGCTCACGTCATCGCCCTGCAGCATCACACCGCCTACATGTTCAACGTGGAGTCCCGGAGGAGTCAGGTAAAGCGCCGGTCCGAGCAATCGTCGCAGTGCGCTGCACATTTGACAAGAAAGTTGTACTTGATGGACATGAAAATTGTTTTTTCCTGTCCAGGTGCTGCTCTGGTCAGCCAGTAAGGTTTTTGAAGAGTTGACGGACATTGAGAGGCAGTTCCACAAAGCCCTTTACACGGTGAGGATCTACCTGAACTGCGAACGCTACTCCGTGGGCCTCCTGGACATGACCAAGGAGAAGGTCGGTCTTGAAGAACACGCGCGGGGGGGACGCCGCCTTCGCAGCGTAACCTTCGATTCCGCCCCGATTAGGAATTCTACGACGAATGGCCGGTCAAACTGGGAGACGTGGAGCCGTACAAAGGCCCCAAGACGCCCGACGGAAGGGTACCCGACTCTTCTCCACCACGCAAAGCGCTGCTTTTTGTCCACATGCTCTTACATTTGTCTTTGCTCCCCCCCCACAGGAGATCATCTTTTACAAAATCATTGACTACCTCCTGGAGGGCAAGGAGGAAATTAAAGTCATACCGTGAGTGGAGTCGACTTTGGTTCACATGAGGCCGTCCGTCTATTTCCAAGGCCAAACCTTGTCCCGAGAGAATTGGCAGTTTCAAGCGGAATGTCATTTGTGGCGATATTCAGTCGGGCGTGAACAAATGAACAAAAAGTTCTGGGCGCAAAATCAAACGAGCTCTTGTTTGTCGATGTTTGGTCCGTGGACAAAGTCATTAGTGAAGGATTCCGTTTGGAGCTGAGCAATTTGAACCCAGGCCCATTTGTTCTGGTCCACCGTGAACGCCTCCTACTGGGAAATAAGCGAAATGACGTTTTCACCTCGCATTTGGCCTCGTTAGCTGCCGCGGAAGCGCAAAACAATGTCGTCCTATCGCTGTGATCTGCTGCTCTAAGTTGCCGTCTCTTTCTACCCCGTCAGCGGTCCTCCCGCCGATCATTGGGCTTTGGTTAGCGGACTTCCCACCTACGTGGCGGAGAACGGCTTTGTGAGTCCCGCCCATTATTTGCCGGGAAGATTGCAAAGAGTGTCTTATTTGATCTTTTGTTTTTTTGGGGCGGGGGGGCAGATTTGCAACATGATGAACGTGGCCGCAGATGACTTCTTCACTTTTCAGGTGCGTATTAGGAAGGACATTTTAAGCGACTGGGTGTCTCACGTGGAGTAAGTCCTCCGTGGCAGTAGTTGGCGCTAGAGTGCAGAAGTTTGACACACTTGTGACTCATCGGTCTTTCTCGTCAGAGTGTTTGATTCTATTTGATTGGTTTTCGATGTGGGCGAGGGCCGGGTGTAGAACGTTGCACGCGAGCGCCACAAGTCGGTTCTTTTTGCGTGCGCTCCAAACCCAGAAAGAAGCGGTGGACGAGACGGGTTTCGTCATCAAGAACGTCTTGTCTCTGCCCATCGTCAACAAGAAGGAGGAAATCGTGGGCATCGCTACTTTCTTCAACCGCAAAGACGGCAAGCCCTTCGACGAATACGACGAGCAGATCACCGAGGTGGGTGGCAATCCAACCGTCTGCCTTTTGCTTTTGATACGGACGCAAAGCTTCGTTTGCAGCGTGGCCGGCCGTGCTTTATTTCCGGTCCGCTTTCCCGCCGTCGATGGGGAAAGGAGCTCCCTCGCGTCCTCCTCTTTGTCTGGTATGGTGGCGGGGATTTTCTTTTTGACATGCGGTGCCGTGCAGGCGCTGACCCAATTCCTGGGCTGGTCGGTGCTCAACTGCGACACCTACGACAAACTCAACCACATGGAGTATAGGAAAGACATCGCCCAGGAGATGCTCATGTACCAGAGCAAGTGCACCCCCGGCGAGCTGCAGTCCATCCTGGTCAGAGCTTCGGCCCGCAGCGCCGCCGCCGTTGCCGCGCAGGCCCGAAACGTTCAACTTTTTCTTTTGTGTGGCTTTCGACCCCCTTTGCAGAACACCAAAGAAAAGTTCAGTTGTGAGCCGGAGGACTGCGACCAGAAGGAGATGTACAAACTCTTGGTAAGGCTGCCGGGCGGACGTCGTCGCCGGAAGGGCCGACGGGGGCCATTTCAACGGCTAAAGCGAGGTCCCGTTTGGCGTTGCAGAGAGCGACGTGCCCGACGGCCGACAACGTCAACGGCGAGAACTTGTACTCGTTCGCCTTCAGCGACTTCCCCGTCTCGGAGTTCGACCTCATCAAGGCCGGCATTCGCATGTTCTTTGAGCTGGGCGTGGTGGAGAAGTTCAAAGTTCCCGCAGAGGTGAGCCCGAAGCGCCGCCGCCACCGCCCGTCGGCCGCGCGTGCTCATTTTTAGCGGCGTCCTCCTTCAGACGCTGACCCGCTGGATGTACACGGTGCGCAAGGGCTACCGCTCCATCACCTACCACAACTGGCGGCACGGCTTCAACGTGGGCCACACCATGTTCTGCCTGCTCCAGGTAGCGACCCCCCCCCACTCCCGTGTGTGCTTGCGTGTTGATATCCAGAAATGGCTGACGCCTCACTGGGTCCTGCTGGCGCAGACAGGGAAGCTGCGCAAGTACTACTCGGACCTGGACGCCTTCGCCATGGTGGCCGCCGCTTTCTGCCACGATATCGACCACAGAGGCACAAACAACCTCTACCAGACCAAGCAAGTCCTAACCTGTCACCGCGCGTCTGTTTTTAGCTCCTTTCTGAGCGGCTGTGTTGCAATTGCCCCCCCTGCCCCCCTTCCACCTCCCGTGCAGGAGCGCATCACCTCTGGCCAAACTTCACGGCTCGTCCATCATGGAGAGGCACCACTTGGAGTACAGCAAAACCCTGATGGGCGAGGAGGTGCGAGGAGTTGGCTTCCCGCATGCCGTCGCTCCTCGCTCCCTTTCCGAGGGCTTTCTTTGCTCTTTTGCAGACTTTGAACATCTTCTGCAACCTTCAGAAGCGCCAGTTTGAGACGGTGCAGCACCTGTTTGACGTCTGCATCATCGCCACCGATCTGGCGCTTTACTTCAAGTGCGTAGTATGCCGTCATTTTTTCTTTCTCCCGAGTATGATAACGGCGCGGGAACGGTTTTATTCTTGACACGTTGGAGCGGTCTCCAACATATTGAGCCTTTTTCAACCGCAGAAAGAGAACCATGTTCCAAAACATCGTGAACGCCACCGAGCCCATGACGGATGAAAAGGAGGCCACCGCCTTCATCTCCAACAACCCCGTCAGAAAGGAGATCGTCATGTAAGGCTCATGCGGCGGCCGCGCTTCTTTGTCACGCCTCATTTGATTGGATTCCCCCCCACCCCCATCCCCATCTGGACCGGCTATCCGTCCCCCTGCTCTTGCCGCTCCAGGGCCATGATGATGACCGGCTGCGACCTGTCCGCCATCACCAAACCGTGGGAAGTGCAGAGCAAGGTGGGCCTCCCGTGCCGCGTCGCTCCATCGTGTCGATGAAACGCGATCCCGGGGCGGCACATGCGCGCAAAAAGCACGGAGCAAGTGGCTTTCTGTTTTGCTCCGGAAGAAAAAGGACATTTGTCCCAAAAACAGGCAGCGCCACTTTCAAAAAACATGCGTCCTCCTCACCAATGATGTATGTGTCATCTGCTGCTGTCTTTTCTATCTACACGCAATGCAAAAAAAAAGGGGCGGGGCTTCCCTCGCCATAACATTTTGCAAAGGATGTTTTTTTCCCGACGTCCGTCTCACTCTCGTCTGCGGTTTCCAGGTGGCACTGATGGTCGCGGCGGAGTTCTGGGAACAAGGAGACTTGGAGAGATCCGTTTTGGATCAACAACCGATTGTAGGTGTCCAATTGTCCCCGCCCGCGTTTTGCGCTCCCCGCTCAAAATTGCTCTTTGTGCGATTTGCAGCCCATGATGGACAGGAACTGCGCCGAGCAGCTACCCAAGATGCAGTGCGGCTTCATTGACTTTGTGTGCTCCTTTGTCTACAAGGTAACGAGTTCATTGGCGGCGGTGGCCATTGGCGGGGCTCAAAAGCCAAACCTCTGTCTGTTGTCAGGAGTTTGCCCGCTTCCACAAAGAGATCGCGCCCATGTTTGACGGCCTCAACAACAACCGCGCCCACTGGAACGAGCAGGCCGAGGTGTACAACGCCAAGATGAAGGCCATCGAGGACGAGAAGAAGAAACTGGAGGAGGAGGAAGCCCGCAGAGGTAGCGTCCGCGGGGCTATTTTTTCCAAGAGAAATATTTAGGATACAGAGAATGTTCAGATCGGGGGGGCATGGGGGGGGGGATATATATCTCTATATAACAGCTAAATGTCACCTCCACTGTGTTTGCTTTGAAAGCTGGGCTCCACCAATTAACCCAGAAATGCAGACCTCCGCCCCCCTGCTGGCTTTATTTTCTATTCGCATTCCCTTAATGTAGCATTAAAAAAAAAAGTAATCTGGAATAGTGTTACTTAAAAGAAATCCATTTAAAATGTGCTTATTTTCTTCCCTTTTTTTTTTCTTCTGCCTAGCTGGTGGCGGTGATGGGAAGTCAAAAACATGCACAATCTGCTAAATTCTACATTACGGACTGCAGCTGGACTGGTTCAACCTTCTCTTTGGATCTATAAGCAGGTCTGGTCTCGACCACTTTTTTTTTTTTTTTTTTTTGAAGTCTTCCCTAGTTCCATCCGGATTAGCAACCCAAGGAGGCAAATTTCCAAAAACAATGATGAACAATAGGAGAACTTTCAGGACAAGTCAGACGATGGAATCATTTTTTCTCAGGAGAAAGCTCTTCTTCTTCTTCGGACGGCATCCATGGACTGTTTATGCTTGCTGGCCAATTAGCACGTTTTTTTTTGTAGCTTCAAATCGCTACTAAAAGTCGTCCAATCGGAAGACGAATGCGCCCCTTTTTAACATACGGCAAGGACATATGCGGTTTAAAAAACAAACTGACAACAATTCACATGTCGGTGTGTCCAAAACATTCATGAACGTTTGTATGATTGACCGCTAGCAAAGAAAAGTTTGAAACATTAGGCTGCCCCACCAGAGTTTGCACAGCCTGGTCCACGTAAACGTTAGCAATTTAGCCGCTCATAAGTAGCCGGCATTGAAGGCAGCGATCGATCGTGTCGTTTGGGGCACGGCACAGTCTCGTTTGCAAGTAGCACGGCGTCATTATTCTTCCCGATTGGTCCGTTTCTTAGTAGTTCTCTGTAATTTGATTGGATTCTGCATTTGTTGTACAGTAGAATAACACAGTTTGAAATGAATGGAAAAAAGGATGTGAATAAAATGTTTCATTGCTCGAATTATCTTTGTTGTTCGTAGCGTAGCTTTACAATTGGCAATTTAAAAGCAACGGGAAAAAAACGGTTGCCGGTCGCTCGGCGAACAACCTGGACTTGTCTCAGTTGGGCCGTGACAGCAAAAAGAAGTGGGGGGGGGGGGGGGTTATCGATATATCCTGTTGATTATGTGACAGGCGCATCGTGTTACCGATCAGGTCAAAGTCCGGTTTCGATGGCGCAATCCCTGCCTGGATGCCGTAACTGGGTCGCCGTGCACTTTCCCCCGAAGCTTGGTCCTCTTCCTCTTATGCAATGTTTTCACCTCGAATCAACATCGATCAAATGTTCCTAATCCAATCGGGGGAGCTTTACACCTACCTGGAAAGCACTTGCCCCTGCTTCTTAAGGAGCCAAAACGCCCCGAGGCACGTCGAGGTTGGACAAAGAATGAGGCAAAGGCCCCCCGAGCCTGAGCCCCCAATGGGCGGGGCTTAGCACAAACAAGCCTTCCTTCTTAGGTGGCATATCGTGCGGGGATCTGAGAGGCTCCAAAGCTGGATGAGCCTGCCACCAAAGAGGATCAGCGGATTGCTTCTGATCTCTCCGCCCGATTCGACGCTGTCTGGCCGTGTTTGACGCCGTCGTCGTTCCGAGATGGAGTCCGCAAAAAATGTGACGAGACCGAAAACTCAGATGACGTTGAAAGGGGTTTATTTTGGCACTAGTCGACAACACGGAAAGTCTCGAATCTCAGCGGAGGCGGCCCCCCGTCGGCGTTTAGAGGAACAAGTCTTCAAAGTAGTCGTCAAACTCTTCCTCCCTGAAGGGGACAGAATACATCAAAATGTAGTGCACGTTCACGGAGCGCTTGACTTGAAAGACAGTTCACACACAAAAACAGCAAATGGGCAGTCAACTCCAGACGGAAGAGCAGAGAGGCAACGTGAACTCGAACGCCTCACCTCGACTTTTCCTCCACAGCCGGGGCGGGTCCTCGCCAGTGGTCCGACTCGGATGGACACTCGGGCTCGTCCGCCGCTTCAGAGTCTGCAAGTGTAGGCGTTTGAGTCAGGCATGGATTTGAGAGGCGGTGATGATTTGCCCCCCCCCCAAAAAAAGTAATGCATAAGGGTTCAAGCATAAATTTCTTTGAGCGCGGCCGTTACTGCGGGCCACCGGAAACTGGAGTGTGTCAACATATGAAAGTGGAATGAGACGGTTGAGAAAAAGCAGGCCCGGCGTTTTCCAGGAGGGCTTCTTTTGCGGGCTGTTTTCACTCCAAACTATTTTGGAGGCGTGCGCCCGCAGGCCCGCGGGCGGCGCCCGTCATGCACCGTCCGTTTGAGAAGATGACAAACGCTTGCGCCCTTACCTTTGCCCTGCCACTCCTCCGAGCCGCTGGAGGAAGCGGATCGATCTGAGGGAAGACACGAGTAGGTCTCAATCGGCGCTTTGGAAAAGCAAACGCAATGTAAAGTGCAAAACGGGGCCATTTTTTCCAGAGCGGGCGCAGTTGTTACCCCCGCGCTTGTGCTTGTTGGAGCGCGACGCCGATCTCTTCTTTGTCTTTTTCTTCATCTTCCGGGATGGCTCCCGGTTCTCTTCTGGCACCGTCGTCTTTTTGGCTTTCGCCTCTTTGCGTCTGCAAACGTGGTCACTGAAAAGGTGACTGGTTGAAAAAATGAAGAATGTCTCAAAGGCGCGATGCTTACTTGTGGTGGTAGTTGAGTTTGTAAGAACATTCCGGGCAAAGTCCTGGAAGACAAAAAGGCAATCACGCAACAGACAAGCGGGCAAAGAAATCGGACGCCCCGAGTTCACCTTTTGCAGAAGGTAACACATGGGCACACGTGAATATTGATCTGTGGAACTTACGCAGTTTGACCAACGCATTCCTCTTCTCGCCCTGTTCTACGTAGGCAAAGTTCACCTCCCAGCTTTTCAGGCCGTCCTGCTTCTCGCAGCGTTTGTTCCCGCACAGAAACTGACCTACGAGATGACGACACATCACCGAGCTGCTCTTTCTCTTTTAGCTTTCTGGCATGTCATCGGCAAAACTGAACGACACTGAGGGAGGAAAGAAGTGGGCAAAGGATTGAGCCATGTGGAACTCCTCCTCGGGGATGTAATGTCCATCTCTTTTTGAAGAAGGACAAATCGAGAATGCAAACTCTCAATCTGTTTTTCATGCTCTGCATGGAAGGAAGGAAAATTGGCAGAAAAGGCTACGACGAGACCACGGGTCCCGTAGGTGTGAGGGGTAGGAGTTCCTCAGCTGCCATTTCTTTTGCCCACTTTTGTTGGTTTTTGATTGCCTTTTTGTCCAACAGGAAACGGACATCAGTCCAGATACATTCTCCATGTTGTGCATTTTTCTTCATTCTCCCTAAAGGTTAGCTGAGAAATGGAGCCGTTACAATTTTCCGAGCAATGTCCCTTGCCTGCAGCAGCCCCCCCCCCCCCCCCCAACGTGCTCTCAGTGCCCTTTCTTCTCCTCGCCTCATCACCGTCATCAATCCCCTCAGGCTTCCCTCCGGCCGTCGCCCGGCCCTCCCGTGATCCTTAGACGAGCTTAGGGCGGCACTGATCAGCTCGGGTTTCCTCCAGATTGCAACAGCGGGTGCGAGTGCGTCACAGCTCCCAACTTGGCACAAGGGCTAACGATGCTCCTGACCCCGCGACAGCAGGAGGGCAACGCTCTCGCTCCACTCGCCTGCCACCGACACCGACGGTGGCGTTAGGGCCACGGGTCAGACTTTCTCCTCACATGCCGGACTGGATGGAGGAGAAGGGCGGCAATGAAAAAGCCCCGCAGTGCTTTAGTGTGATGACACTAAATTGCATTTGTCTTAGTTACACACCCCGATGATGAAACGCTAAATTCACATTTATGTTAGTTGTGTTGCGGGACACGAGTCTGATACGACGTCAGGTTACTTCTAAATTTGCATCTTATAGAATATGTTAGAATTGATCATTTTCGAATTCATTTTTCGTTTTACTTTAGAATTGTCCATGTCTGTATGTGATACTTTGTTGTAGCGCGTCCTTAAATTTGTCGAATATGTGACGTGACCATTTCTATTGCCATGTGAAATGACAGCACACCGTCGCGTCTTGGCGACGTCACGTGTGGGCGACGTCCCCACGGGAACTTTTGCAGGTGGCTGCTTCCAAAGTGCTCTTTTCGCCCATTTGTTCGACCTGACTGGTATGTTCTCAACACCTTGGCGACTCTACCGCAGATGAGTGTCATTTTAGTTCGCCGCGCTGCCGAGAAAATCGGGAGGGAACTTGTGAGTCCATGCAATAGTTTGGCTGAGCAGCTAGCCGCTAGCTTCAGATATGGAGATAGAACTCAATTGTCCTGGGATGCTTTGATTTATGTTCAACACATAAATGATGCTACTCTGGAACCCCCCCCCCAAATGACTGTGATCTATTGTCATCGTGTACTAATGCTCTTGGTTATTTGGATTGGATACCACTTTATTGTCAAATGTGCTATATGTGTAACATACATTTGGGGTATTTAAATGACCAGTTGCCATTTAATTAGCACTTGAGGAATGTACTTTGCCTTCTGACTTATGAAATGAGTGCAGAGTATAGACTCGAGCTTATCTGAGCTCTGACTGTATGCACACTACGAAGATTTGATTGAAATGTGATTTGCGGGTGGTTATTTTATAATTGGTCCCGTTTCACACAGATCAGATTCCCGTTCCACAAATGACATGGATGGTGAGCGAGCCCAGCGTTTCGTCCGAAGAACATGTCACATGCTGCAAGGATCCCCCTGTGCGGTAGGAGGCGCTGTAGCCTGCTTACACTCACAACTTTCTTTTTTGAAAACGTATTTTACCCTGTATTACTTTGAGATTGCCGAAAGGGAAAGTTCAAATAAGATTCATGACTATGACGTATTTGACAGGAAATATAACAATACTCGCAGACGTATATTATTTATCCTCTGTGAAAAGCAACTAAAATGACTGACGCCTCTCCTTCATGTCAACCAGTATTTCTGTATTATAAAATTTAATGAGTGCTCTTTAAAAAAAATGCACAAATGATTGTTTTTATGGTAGGCTGAAACTGATTACGAGCAGATCGAGAATTTGAAATGGAGATACGGGCAGAGCATAATTTATTGCTAATTAAAACCCTTGCGGATCCCGCTTTTTGAACCGCCGATGTGAATCAATATTTGACCACGCGCTAACACATTTTTGGTCATGGGTACAAGGATCATGTTGTTACGCCGGCTCGCAGTGTGAGTGACCGTCACGTGTTTCGGGGGGGTAAAAGTGTTGGCGCTGACGTGGCTGAGTAAACCCGTTAAGCGAGGAAACTCCCGTCCCTCTTACGTCAATGGCTCCTAATTCCTGCTGCTCGGCGGGCGCGGATCAAGGCGAACGCGCAGAGAGGCAGATGGCCGCGTGATTAAAATTCAAGCGGGTGACGCGGGGAGGCTGTGACCCCCGAGCGAGTGGCGTCGATGCTCTTTGGCGTTTCATGTCGTGCGCGTGCATTGGCGATTGACGGCGTGGAGGTCGTTGGCAAGTGGGAGAAGCTCGTTATCGCATGTCTGGAGGACTTAAAGGATGACATGTCGAACAAAGAGTCACGTGGCTCAGATGTGCGAGTTAATCTCGACATTGTGGTGTTCATGAAAAAAAAAGAGATACATTTGCATAGACCGTATGGAATATTCATGTCTTAATGTTCCCCTGGCCGCAAGCATTCCAATGAATTTTGACGTGAAACTAACTGACACTTAAATTCACCGGCCGGTGGCAAATTTTGCTCTCCGATTGTGAACCAAAGAGCACAATTCCACCGTCAATCATCTCTCCGAGCACGCCATTCATTAGACGCGCCCGTCGACAGCTGGCGTATTAAAAAGGAGTAATGGCGATTGGCTATTGTGTTGCCGGGTGTAGCCTTTTGGTTTGATGACAATGAATCAAAAAAAAAAAACAAAAAACCCTCCCCCGCTTGCTAATGAGCATTTTACATGGTGTCTGCTGTGGGCCTCTCCGTTTCCAGGGGCAGTCTTTTACCGGTTGCCAGGCAACCTCGTGAGGAGACAATCCAGCAAAAAAAAAAAAAAAAAAAGGTGAATTTCTTGTATGGATATCTTACGAGCTGTTTGAACAGGTCAAGTCATTAACATGGAACCGTCTTTGGGTTGCCAACCTCCTCCCCGATAATCTTTGCGGCCATGCGCCAATATTGTCAGTCAAACAACATCTAAGCCAGAGGTTAAGACTTGAGAATCGACAGCGTGGTGCAGAAGCGCTCTTTTTTTTTGCTGGTTTGTTTGTTTTTGCCTCTGACAGGAAGGCCCGGCAGGCTGCTGAGCGGAGGTGCAACGCTTGGCCTCTGTGTTGCAACATTTATCGACTGCGCAGAGAGCATCTGACAGGGTGGACCCAAGGCCGTTTCACGCAACTGCCGTCAACAAACGGGAGCCATATGGCCGTCGGGGTGGACACATCTTTGAGGGCGTTCTCATCGGGCTCAGTGAAAGGTGCCGTTCAGTCTTGCCAAAACCACCGATCGCCACACCGCTTCCATTTGTTTAGTTTTTTTTAATGTATCATCGTTGTCGGGTCAATTCTCCCAGACTACGAATCGACATGAAAAGTCTTTCGAAAGTGCACCTCCTTCCTCAGATTCAAAGTCTGGTTCTTTTCAGACGATAATGAGTGAAAAGGGCCACAAAGGTAGCACCATGGTCGCGGTCGTTTTCCCTTTGAACCAAACTGCACAAAGAGCGTACGTAATTGAGAATGCTGAGAGAGCAGTTCTTCACCTAAAATGACACGCCGGTTCCCCTCCAGAGCTGATTTATTCTGGCACAATAGAACCCAGCAGGATCTCCCTTTTTTCTTCCGACAGATGACATCGATCCTAGTCTGCGCTCAGAATTCAAATTAGCCGAAAGACTCGAGGCGCAGTTTAAAATGAGCACACGGCGAGGCCCCTGCACTTGTTTTGTCCCTTAATGAGGGGATCGTGGGGATTAAAAATCAAGGTCAAATTGTCGCGCTGTGATCAAAAGCGTTGAAAGTGGAGCTTCGCTGCGGGGCCTGAGGTGGAGATTTTCCATTTGCCAGGTGATCAGACTAAGTGGTGATCTTTAAATGGCAATATGACAAGAGCAAGCATCGCAATTCACGCCTGTTGACGGGAATCTAATAGGAGTTAATTGAGCATACAGTAGACCTGTCGCCATTTGAATGAAGCATACGAAAATGTGTTCGTCGGGAGATAGGGGATCAAACATTTCTTACAATGAACTATTTCTGTTGAAATTGGTGAGTGTGTGCTGTCCCCCTTTTTTTTCTTAATATGGCACTTCTCTGTCAAACACAAAAATAAGAGAAAGAGAGAGAGAGTCTGTTGTAGAAGCTAAAGGCTGCGCACTTGACATGTTTTGTTTTTTTCTCCTGAAACAGACAAAGGTGAAAGGGGGGGAAAAAAGAGAGCAGAGGCAAGGTGAAGATGGCATGGTGCAACGATGCCCGTGACTGCTCTTCATCTCATAATCAAGCGGCGACCCTGACAAAAAAGGTCAGCGCTCTCGCAAAGCCGCCACCAAGTGAGCCAGTAGTTTAAAAAAAAAAAAAAACTAAGCGTGGTGACTAATCAATGAGTCGTCATACACTGTATTCGCTGAGCTAAAGGCAACCCCCCCCCACCCCCCACCTTGAACTTGCAAACCCCCGCGCAGCGCTCCTAATTTGATTAGGGCTGATTTAGCTGCAGGGCGCTTATGAAAGTGCTCCCCGGCAGAATCGGTGCAAGGAAGGCAAGACCGCTCAGGTCAGGTTTAATCCCCGCTTCCTGTCGAGTTTTTGTCACTGGTGTGTTGAAATGTAACCGAGCCGGATTACGCAGACTTCATCTGAAAGGCCCTTTTTGTGGCAAAGCAAAGGCTGAAGCCAGCAGATGAGCCGGGGAGAGCCCCGTCGCAAAAGTTGAAGGGTGGGGGGAGGAAGAGGTCTCTCATTTGAAAATCTTTGACAAGAAAAGGTCAAGAGCTGTCAATGGCTTTTCGATACCGTTTGGTCAAGACGTAGGCCACAGTCCAATGACGCACTAGTGAAATTTGTGGGAGGAGCTGCAGGCTGCCGTCCACCGGCTCGTCTGCGTCACCATCTAGTGGTGACGCTCGGAAAGCTCACTCTCACTCCAAAGTTGGGGTGATGCAGATGATATGCCCGTGTGTCAAACCGCCGCAATATTGCGCCAACTACCACCGTGGAGATCTGGATGTCCGTTTTTGGGGGTTCAAATAAACCCGAATATAGTGCAGTTTGCCTACCTTTGCCCGAGACAACCTCGCTCTCTGTCCGCCAGCGGAATCCAAACTGTTGGAAGAGAAACGGAAAGAATCCCAATGAGTCGCTTCACTTATGTTGCTTTTCAAAGCGCCCCTTCCAAATATGGCTTCATTTTTTTTCCCCATTTTGTACACTGCATTTAAGTACGGTTTCATTTTAAAGTTTGTGTTTTGACTTTGCTTTTAGCTCCAATTTCTATTTCAGCTGAGCCCACCTTGTTTTCCTTATATCGACTGAGATCGGCAATGCAGTACTCCTTAAACAGCTTGTCGTAATACTTCTTTGCCAGTTCTTTCTCCCTCGGAAACAAAAACACCAGAGGCGAGTTAAAATGTCCGGAGAAAATGCAGCAGTGTAGAATTTACGACAGGAGACTGCAAGGCGTTTACCACGTCATGTCCTCTTCATCCTCGTCCCTCCAGAGGAAGCGATGATTCTCACGTAGGACATCCGAGTCGGTTTTGTCATTTGCGCTGAAGGGAGGAAAATTGAGGATGGTGAAGAACTGGCCTGTTTTCAACCGATGACAAAATACATACGCCGAGCGTTTGAAGTCAGCCATATGTCCTCCATAGTAAAGTATGTAGTCGCCGACAAACTTCTTATGGCGCTCAAACTGGGCAGCTGCTTAAGGACGTTAACCTCGGCATGGATTGTGCATGAGGGTCAATGAAAAACAGAGGATACAGCAGTCAGTGATATTAAGTGGGCTCTTCTATTCCTGGCTTCCTCTCTGCAAAAAAAGAAAGAAAAGCAGAGATGAACAACATTTAAAACTAATGTAAAATGAATGGACTTTAAAATGAGAGTCATACATTATGAATGACGATTCGGTTTTTTTTTTCATTTTGATGTTAACCATCCTTCCAAAAGCTGTTTGTTTGTGATACGGTACATGTGCTCAGATGGGATTGATGGCAGCATACCTGTCCAGTTCATTGGCGTGAAAAGTGCGGTGCGCCACCTGTGAGTATCGATCTTTTTGGAACGGCTTCTGTAAAATGTCTTCTTCGTGTTTCCTGACATGAGCAAGAATATCAACTTTGGTTCCCTTTATTTCTTCCACATCCACCTGAAGTGGCAAATGTAACCGATAGCCTCATGTTTTACCTTTTAAGTCTGCTTTCGGAGGTTTCACCTTGTCTCTCATCGTCACTGAAATCCGAGTCGTAGTTGGCACCGGCACCGTGCACCTTTGAAATACACAAATACACGACAACGTTTGTGTAGGTTTTATGCCAAATAGGGCATGCACAAGAATTTGCTTCACGACATACTACAAGATCAATAAAATATTAGGCTGTAAAAACACGATGATAATTTTTCTAAGATAAACCCCATCGTGGCTTGCAAATAAATCGCCTTATCGGTTTTCTATACATGTACCCGTTTAGCTACAATGTAATTACGTAGCGATAATCGCCTCGCATCAATACGTTTTGGATTCTTAAACGAAACGCGGTATTGCAACAACCCCTGTCCCCCCAAACTAAATAAATATACATACTTTGACGAGATTATCCATGGTTTATGTATTCGCCTTGAAAACGCGACTCGGGAATATTTACAAATGAACGGCGCCCGAAAATGACGTCTTAAATCAGTGGAAGCGCGCTTTGATGATGTCAAAGTTTCCCGGATGAGTCGGACGGATTTGAAAACCGCGACCGCATTGTGACCGAAAATGTAAAAATCTTCCTATAAATATCGGCATCACTATAACCAGTGCCGGTCAATGACACGTTTCTGCGTTAAATACGCGATTGTGTGTACGTGTCGCTAACTTTAGATCCATTAAGGTCGAGCGGCGACCTTAAATTGGTTTATTTAGCCTTTTATTTACATACTTGTTAACTATTGCCAATACGGGGACGTACTGCATGGAAAATATATTTATATTTTAAAATGAAACGCGGCTGGTGAAGTCCCACAGTAAATGAACGGAAGATGTATTTCGAGGATTCCTTGCACAAAAGAGATCCAGGTCGTAGTTTAAATTCTGAATTGAAATAGAAAGAGGCTATTATGTGTGAAAAAGTTGCTAGCCATCCGTTTTTATAGGTGGCGAAGAAAGGCGGCTTGTGTTTTGTGCCCTTTCCCCCCCACCCACACAGAACAAAGGGACCAATGTGGGACACAACGGGCAGCGGTTACTGTTGAAAGATCTTATCAATAATGCAATAGCATACGTGTCTCCTTAAAAAGAAATATGTCATACTCTGCCTCTTTTTCCTCCTACATTACAGCTAGACAACAACGCGATTAATTTGGGAGTCCCATTAAAATGTCTGGTGCACCAAATTAATATTTAATGCGTCTTATTACCATAGCAAAGGCGTAATTGGGGCATGACTTCAATGAGGCAGGTGCATTTGCTTCAAGCCTCGTGAATGAATAGAAGCCTCCTAAATAACCGCGTGCAGCTTCCAAGCGCGCATAAATACTGGCAATAAAAGCTGGAGCGGCTGATAAGACAGAGAACCCCCACCCGCGCATTTGTTTGGAGCAGCACCCCCACCCCAGCGCCCAACATCCTCCTCTTGCTCCCCTTTCATGGGATCCAACTTCTTTGTATGCAGCGGACTAATAAGAACCAGACAACATTTTGAGGAGGGAGGCGGGAGAGAAGTAGGTTGTAGAATCTGTTCTCTGTGCCCGTTTGCAGTACGGCATTTTTCTTGTGAACCGAGAAGTTGCGTGTTTGCGAGTCTCAAGCGGGACAATTGAGGGGAGAATGGCAACGGCGGGCAGGATCGCGCGAGGATGGCCGCTGGTGCTTTTGGCGCTCGCTGCGTGCGCGCTCGCAGCAAACGGACGGAGAGCGAAGCAGGCCCGATGCCCCGCCGGCTGCACTTGCACCAAAGATAACGCCCTGTGCGACAACGTCCGAGCCGTGCCTCGCGCCTTCCCATCGGACGTGCTCTCGCTGTAAGTGGCCGCCCGCTTTGCTTTACTCGGCGTCACGCGGGCGCTCCGCGCTTCCTAAATGTTCAAGCCACATATCCTCCGTGCCGTTCAGGTCTTTTGTCAAGTCCGGATTCAACGAAATCGCCGGGGGAAGCTTTGTGCATACGCCTGCCTTGCAACTACTGTGAGTCCATCTCTATTTTGCACTATTGTCATGTATTTGTGCCGCGGTGAATCCGAGAGTACCGACCTTTCCCCGCAAGTAAATGGCTGATTTTGTGTGCAGTCAAGTTTGTCAACCAATAGTCGGTGTTGTTACGGGAATGCTTTTGAACAAAAGAAGAAAGAAAGAAAGAAATGCCTTACCCCAAGTGATGCACACATAATAAGACGGTCGATGGCATGTCGGTTCATCTTGCTGGCAGATTTTGTCATCTTGTTAGCATGTATTTGGACCAATCGAAATAACACGCGGCGGCGCCACGTCACTTTGTCAGCGTTTTTCGCTGACTCTCCCTCCCGTGTTGATTTTCTCTGGACAGGTTGTTCACGGCCAACTCCTTTGACCTCATCGATGACGACGCCTTCGTCGGCCTGCCGCATCTCGAATATCTGTAGCTATTTCCTCGCCGATAGATTTTTTGTTGTTGTCGTGAAATGGCCGCATCCCAACAACCGAACAATCTTTTTCAGATTCATTGAAAATAACAAGATTGCGACGCTCTCCCCCTTTGCATTCCGAGGCCTGAAATCAATGATCCACCTGTGAGTAGCGTTTAGCCACACGCCAAGTCATCGATTGCTCATCGCGCGGGATGAAAAGCGCTGCGGCGTGTCAGGCTTGCGGGTGTCCTTTTGCTTGCAAAAATATCACGTTAGGCTCTCTTGAAATGCTCCGTTTGCCCTCCTGTTTGATTGGGAAGAAGGGCACGTGTCGGAGCCACGACGCGATTTGAACACGATTGGCCGTCAGCCTCCTCAAACGCACGCGGCTGCTCGCCCAGAGATGGCGTGACCCGAGCAAAATTAAGCGTGCCTTCAAATAACCCCCAACGCAGGTGACCTATAATCTGTTCCCGAGGTTTTTTCGCAAGTCATTCCCGGAGGATTTAGAGCGCCGTGCACCAGGCGTAATGATGTCAGAGGCTATTTTACTCACGTGAGAAGATGAACGGCGCTAGAATTGACAATTGATTCAATTGGCCACGCCGGCTCAGTCCCCCCCCAGCCCTCACCAAGCCCTTCCCCCTTTCCGCTCTGTCATCACGCATTCGAAGAGCGCAGTCGTGCCAAAAGGCGCCACTCCAAAGCCAAATCAATAATGCAGCGCTCATGAATTAAGCGGACTTTTTGGTTTTCGTCCTCTTGTCGTTCCACGTTGGGTGACCGCTGCGCCTGTTTCTTCTTTCCCCTTGAAGGAGTCTGGCGTACAACAACCTTGAGACGCTGCCCAAGGATGTGTTTGAGGGCCTGGACGCTTTGACCAAAGTGTGAGTAGCGCCTTCTTCGGTGGCTGCCGCCGGCTCGCAAAGGCCCGAAAGTTTGATCTGGCGCGGCACTCACACGTTATGCGATGCTGCGAAAGGGACCTGAGAGGCAACAACCTGCTGTGCGATTGCAAACTCAAGTGGCTGGTGGAGTGGATGCGCCACACCAACGCCACCCTGGACCAGATCTACTGCGGCGGGCCGCCCGCCCGCCGGGGCCAGAAAATCAACGACCTGCTGCCGCACTCCTTTGACTGCCTGGCGTCCGGTAGCAAAATGACCGGATGACATTTCCACACGGATGCTAAAAGTGATCCCGGCAGTGAGTGTCTGTGACGTTGTCCTTGGCAGAGTTCGCCGCCTACCAGTCGCTGGACTTTGAGTCCATTTCCATTGAGGCCTTCGCCTTCGGCGAAGACCGCTACGTGGTGTTTGCGCAGCCGTTTGCCGGCACGTGCAGCTTCCTGGAATGGGATCATGTCGAGATGACCTTCCGAAGCTTCGACGCCATCCAAAGTAAGTCGGGCCGAGCCGGCGCGCCGCAAAGTGCAAACGGCGGCGAGGCGCTGAGGCCCGCGCGACTTGTTCCAGGCACGTCCACCGTGGTCTGCAAGCCCCTGGCCATCCGCGAGCACCTTTTTGTCATCGTGGCGCAGCTCTTCGGCGGCTCCCACATTTACAAGCGGGACCTTTCCGCCGACAAATTCATCAAGATCCAGGACATCGACATCGTGAAAATCCGCAAACCCAACGACATCGAGACCTTCGTGATCGACGGGGAGTCCTTCTTCGTCATCGCCGATAGCTCCAAGGTTGCCGTCCCGTCCCGTCCCGTTCCGTTCCCTCCCTCCCTCCCTCCCTCCCTCCCTTTGTGACTCTGGGCTCCCCTTGTAGGCCGGCGACACCACCATCTACAAATGGAACGGCAACGGCTTCTACTCCCACCAGTCCCTCCACCCGTGGCACCGAGATACGGACGTGGAATACTTGGAGATCTCCAACAAGCCCCACCTGATCTTATGCAGCAGCTCCCAGAGGCCCGTGCTTTACCAGTGGAACAGGGCCCGCAAGAGCTTTGACCGCAGGACCGACTTACCGGAGATGGAGGACGTCTTGGCCGTGCGACACTTCCGGTTCAAGGGTGAGAGCTCGAGTTTGATCGATCGACTACGTAGAAGGTCGAAGCCGCTCCGGCTCGATCCGCTCTGGGTGCGCGGTGAGCTTGGCGACCCTTTGAACCTTTGTCCTTTTCCAAAGGTGAGCTGTTCATTTGCCTGACGAGATTTATCGGCGACTCCAAGGTGATGCGTTGGGACGGCGCCATGTTCAAGGAGGTCCAGACCTTTCCCTCCCGCGGGTCTCTGGTTTTCCAGCCCGTCGCCGTGGGCAACTGGCAGTACGCCATCCTGGGCAGTGATTATTCGCTGACGCAGATCTACCGCTGGGACGGCGAGCGGGGCCGCTTCCTCCCGTCCCAGGAGCTGAGCATCCAGGCGCCGCGGGGCTTTTCTCTGGTGTCGCTCGACGGGCGGGACTTCCTGATCGCATCCAGCTTTAAGGGGAAGTCGCAGATATTCGAGCATCTCATGATCGATCTTAGCCATTAAATCCGCCCCCCCCCCTTTGGGCTCGCCGTCTTCACCGTCCGTCGCCGTTTATCTGACGCGTGTTGCGACTCGTTTCGAATGCAGGCAGCGCGCGCTAGGGGAAGCTGGTGCCGATGACCGACGAGCATCCCGTAATGGCCGATGTGCCGCTGTCAGAGCCACTGCGCTTGAGCTTGAGCGCACGGCACCGTAGCATGCGTGGCTTGATGGTGGGCCAACGATTGGGACTCTGCTACCATTTAGCAACCGAAAAACATGCTCCAAAGTGAGAATGGCATCCGTTCCGTTGTCACCGCTTCCACAGCGCGCAATGAAGAATCCACTCAGCTCTTCTCTCTCGCTTACGCAAGACTCGACGCGTGATGCCGACACTGGCGGCGGGGCTTTTCGGATGAATGGCTCACTAGAAGCGTCCCGCTGTGTCGCCCGCCTCGCTCCCTTTCACTGCACTCTTGCCCCTTTTTCGCCCTCACTGACAAAAGCATTGTTGGGAGTTGCACTACCTGTGCATTCGCACGGTCCTCGCGTCGGGAATCACAATGCAATCCTGAAAACGCTTCACACTACCCGCAACAATTGGCCAAATAGGATTTTTACTTGACACTGTACAAATAATGGAATTTATACCGCACAGCGTTTGGAGGTAGAAATGACCACACTCTTGTGGGGTTTTTTTTTTTGTTGTCACTTAGTGATGTTAGCGACAGTATGATGTTGAGTGTCATTAAAACAAAAATCGAAAATTCCAACGTTCTTTTTTTTTCAGTTACTCTGTGCGTGTGTATCCAATTTCAGTGTGCAGGGAAGTTTCTCTACTTTTTGGTTAGATGTCATGTGTACGTTACAGGCGTAAAAGTATGCGAGGGTTAAGTACAGAGTGCGACTGCTTTGCCACCTCCGATTAAGGGATTCAAGTGTCAGCATTGTGACAAACCATACGTTTATTCGATCGTTTGGTGGGCCTAAGTAACGTTCTGTGCGTCAGGTGTTGGTGCAAACGTGACACGAGCGTGGTCCTGGCCACCCCCCGCCTCCAGCAAACCGGGGGCGTGAACGTCGGGGACTGTTTCGGTTGTCCATCGGGCTGACGGAGCGGCTTCATTTCTTCTCCCCCCTGTGGCGAAAGTCATCATTGCATGCGAGTCGGCGACCGGTCCGGGCAAGGTTAGTCATTAACTTGGCCTTTCCAGCCACTTCTGGGGAACCAAGGGCCGGCTCGTCGCCGCGTCGAGGCATGCTGCCGCCCGGTGCTCACATCTTACCATGGCTGACCGCGACCGTTGCCCACCGGAGAGCGCCTTAGTCGCGCCCGATCACGTCACGGTGGCGTTCCACAAAGTTGCCAGTCATGGCGAAAATCGCGGCGGCGACGGCGGCCGCTGGTGCGGGGACTGCGAGCCGACGAAGGAGGCGACTCGCTCGCGAGCGTGGCGGGACCTCGACGGCGATGCTGAAGAGGACGCGGCCGCTTGTAAGTCGCCGGAGGACGGCGAGAGGGAGACGCTGTGCCCGTCGCCGGCGGCGCGCGTCACCACGAAGCCAGCATCCGCCGACCGGAGCGCCAGCCAAGGTTCACTTTATTTCTCATTCGTGTGTGCTGAAATTATTTATTTTGTATGTTGCCTTCCGCCAAAAAAAAAAAGAGCCTGTAGAGCGCATTGATTTACTGTCGCGTGACGTCACACGGGCGATAACGGCGCTCTTGTCACGTGACCGCTATTACCTAACCGCGACTGGTCGTTTCACGTAACCCCGCGGTCGTTGAAATGTTTGGTTTTCGTCGATCTCACTGTGAGGCTCCCCACTTAATTTAGCGCACAGTGGCAATCTACAAATCGTGAATGAATTTCCGTTATATGTACTCGATGTCATCATCTTAGCTAGTTTGACGAGCTGACCATAGAGCGTTATTTTGGGTCACATCTCCCCCCTTTGCTAATTTAGCTCTTCATAACCCGTTTAGGTTGTAAAAATGTGTATAGGTAGCGGAGAAAAGTTGTTGAGTTGAGGGTGGTGGAAAGGTTAGACAATGACAATAACGTTAGCGATGAATGAGAAGGTATTGAAGTTGTTTTTGGAACTGTACAAGGAAATTGGACACTGCTAATAGCATTGTACCTTGTAAATCCTGCCACGTTCTGAACAATTAGGCATTTTCCTGCCTAGAGGTTGGAACAAGCAATCCGATACGAGCGATGGCAAACAGACGCCATGCTGCGCAGGATCACAAAGACGGTGGAAATATGACCTCGACAGTCGCTATGCTTGGCCCGAGTTGTTTTTGAAACCATTTTGTTGTCTTTGCTTTCCACAGGGAAACAAAAGCGGTTTCCGGGCCTCGGCTTGTTCTACGCCTTTTTGTCCACCGTCTTCTTTTCCATCATCTCACTCTTGGTGAAGACCATCCAGGGAGTGCACGCCATCGAGATCAGCGGCATCCGCTGCTTCTTCCAGATGCTCTTCATCGTGCCCTTGCTCATTTACCACAAGTAAGCGTGACATGAAAGGCTTGTTCGCCCCCTCGAAGCGGGACTGCGGAATAACATTGACCCTGTGTTTATATTTGCCGCCTTGTATATCCACGACAGTCTGACGGTCTGGTCAGCCATCCCCCCCACACACCTCCCCCCCATCCATTTTGTTTTCCATTCATACGTGTGCTCCTGCAGGACAGGCTTCCTGGGCCCCCGGGACAAACGTCCATATCTGATGCTGCGGGGCTTCCTGGGCTCCAACGCCATGATCCTGCTCTTCTACGCCGTGCAGCAGATGCCGCTGGCCGACGCCACCGTCATCATGTTCAGGTGAGATGAAACGTTCCTATCCGGACGCGCTAGATTTGGGTCCATTTTGTTGTTGTTTTGAAACAGTAATCCGGTGTTCACCTCGCTGCTGGCCTGGGTCTTCCTGAAGGAAAAGTGTACAATGTGGGACTGCGCGTTCACCGTCTTCACCTTGACCGGGGTCATCCTCATCGCCCGGCCGCCGTTCCTCTTTGGGCAACGCATCCAAGGCATTGAGGGAAACTACACAAACCACATCAAGGGCACCATCGCCGCTTTTGCGGGCGAGTTTGAACTCTGAACAGTTGAACCGAATCTGTTATCCAGTCAACGGATGCATTTTTGCTTTCTTTTATTTTCAACCGGATTTCATCTTTGATCAACAAAATTCAAACAAACAATTTAGAAATCATTTAAAATATCAAATGTTCTTTCGATTGAATTGCAAACAATTTTCAAATGTATTTTGGATTGAATTCAATTGAAATGTCTGGTTGAAAAAAAAAAGAAGTAATTGCAATTGAATTCTCTTTGTAAAGCGTTCAGCCCTAGCCCTGATCCCCATCTTTGCATTTTTTCCGTAGGAGCGATCGGGGCCGCGTGCACCATGGTTGTCCTGCGCAAGATCGGGAAGAGCGTCCACTACTACCTCTCGGTGTGGTATTACGCCGTGATCGGCTTCGTCGAGTGCGTCATCACCGTCAGCATCCTCGGGGAGTGGAAAATCCCCTCGTGCGGCCAAGACCGCTGGATGCTGATGCTGATCGCCGTGCTGGGCATCGCCGGCCAAAGCTTCCTGACCAAAGCCCTGCAGCTGGAGAAGGCCGGCCCCGTGGCCCTGACCAGGACGGTGGACGTGGTGCTGGCCTTTTTCTTCCAGTTCGTTTTCTTGGGCCGCGCGCCCAGCTGGTGGAGCCTCGGGGGGGCCCTGTGCATCGTGTTGAGCACCAGCGGCGTGGCCTTGCGCAAGTGGTACATCAACTCACGCAAGAGCTGAAAGCAAGTATTCTCCCTCTCATTGCTATTTATTGCTTTTCGGTCTCACTCGCTACTCTTTGTCTTGATTTCTCCTGTACCCTATTTGTCATGAACAGCAAACCTCATTGAACCAAAAGCCGAGTCGAACCACATAAAAATTTAAACCCAGTCCCGTTAAAAAAAAAAAAAAAAAGACTCCAAAGGTGACACATCACACTTCGGGCTCCTAACTGATGTGGTCTCGTTCTGTACGGTATCGGAGAATTTCGTACTTTGGTATCGGCGCATGCCTAATTTAACTAACCATTGAAAAACGTGACGAACCTGAAATAGGGAAGGTTCGAGCTGCTTAGAGCAACACATTGGCTTTGAACATGAAAACAGAAACCCAAATGAAACGTCATTCAGAACAGAGCCAGACTTTAGGAGGGCAACGGTTACTGATTTGGATTGTGTTGTAACATGAGTGCTTGCGCGAGACCTCGTTACAGGAAGTTGTCATTTTCTTGACCTTTCGAATGAAGCGGAACGGTCTGTACTCTTGCGCACTATAGTGAAGACTGCCGCTGCTGCCTTGGGTCCTGTGGCGTGAAACGTGTATTTACACTTATTTATTTTCTCTGTTCTTTATGTGCAATGCAAAAAAAAGTGAAAATGTGAGTAGCACCACAGTGAAACTGTTTGATTAAAGACAGCCTAAGCTCGTCGAGCCTAAATGAAGTCACTAAAGCCAGCATTGGGACCATTCACACTGTGCCCCCCCCCCCCCCAAAAAATAAAATAAAAATCTAATAGATGATCAAACAGTCTTTTCTTACAACAAATGTGGACTGCCATTTTGTTTCAATCACTTCAATTCCGCTCAATCACCCCCAGCCTGACACCTCCCCCTAAAAATTCCAAGCAACTCTGGACATTTGTGTAACTTTTCTCGCTTTAAGTGAAGTAGGATTCTCAGGGATGGCTTTTCGTGAACTACAGCAAGAATTGATTTCTCTGTCAAAAGATGATCTCACGTGACTGACGATACACTGGAAGTCGATACCAAATGAAACCTGTGCCTTGACTGAGAATAAAAGACATTGGGACACTGAGCAAGCAAGGAGTCTGGTCCAAATATCCAATGATGTGTTCCCATACTTGCACCGAAGGCTTGTACAAAGCCCCATTTGGAGGAATTGTTGTTGACTACTGTGCGCTTTTGTTCTCGTCTCTTCAAGTCCAGCTTGGGTGCGCTCGCGAAACCTGGGCGGACTCACGCAAACTTGAGCAAAGTGGACCTGACGACATTTGATTTTGTGATAGCCTTTTCAATCTTGATTCTGGCTCCTATTCACACCAAAAGGATGTCCACTTAGGCAGCCTGTTCACGACGGTAGCTCACGCATAGCGTTTTAAAATGCTACTTTCGGCCCTCCAGATTCCCATTTTTGTCCGTCCCCTCGGTGAATTATAGGAAACAAAGTCTGAATGAGAATAATGATCACGTTAAAGATAGAGCGCACCAACTCTTGTCACAAGCTGCAGTTGCAGACTGCTGAGCGCTAACAACTTCAGGTAGGTTAAATATGACCTGCTTTCTTTTTAAAGTACTTTTTGCGAAAGTGAGACTGATTGAATTATTCGGTTGCGGTGTGCATCGACGCAAAAAAAGATTACTAACATGCACAGAGACACAAATGTTCCACCTGATTGCACATGATTTCCAATAAGTAAATGAAGAATTTTGTTTCAATCTTAAATTAGAGCTGTACTGCTGTTGCTTCTGTTTATTGTCATCATTTCTGTCATGCCACTGTGTACATTTCTGCATACAGATGAATTCTATTTAGTCCAACAAGACTTGGTAATAAAGTCCCCACGACCTCGTTCAATTAAACCTGGTGTGACTGGCTCAGTTGTTTTACAGACTCTCTCTTTGAAAACAAACAACAAAGAAAACCGAACTGTTCCCCAGCACTAAAGCCAAATAAACCACAGAGTCAGGTGAGAGGATAATGCCCCGCTGGGATGGATTGTTGTCATTTTGTGCGTACATGTGCACAAAGGCTTCTTTGTTTATCTCTCCCCCCCTTCCCTGTAATAAACGGCGCCCTTTTTTTTGGTGGGGCTGCTGCATAAGACATTGATGCAGGGTTGCATAACATCATGGACACATTCTCCTTCCTGAATCGAGAGCACTATTCAATGTTAAGCTTTAGGGCAGTTGAAGTGGAACACATGCACCTCAAGTGACGGTCTGGGGCATTTAATAAGTTTGCTGACAAATCGCTTGGGGTAGGAGGGCTATAGATACAGTGGGCCCTCGACTTACGAAATTAATTGGCGAAGACTTTCTGGGCGATTCACGTTTACTACGTAAAGATATCGGAACACCTAATGGCCTGAGGGGCGAATGAGGACGCTGCATACACGCAGCAATCAGATTTATTCATCTCAGACGTTACAAGTTCCTGTTAGCCAATGGAATGTCAGGATGATGCGGTCCTGAGACTTGACTGTAATACACCAGTTCTGACACTAGAGGGAACAATCTACCAATTTCAGCAGCGTCGTCACCTGCCTGGCTCGTAATAGAAATGGTTTCCATTCATTTACAAAGGATGCAAACGCATCTTTACACTTAGTCACTGGGCGGCTTAATGAAATACATCCAACAAATATCCATCATGCTTGATCGGGTCAATGACTTGACGGACGTGCTCATTCTTTCTGCCGTGTTCCAAACAATGTAAATTCACAGTGGTAGAACTGCATCAAAGGCCTAATTTTCTGTAACATGTTTTTTTTTAGAGTCATTAAAGTCTAAGTTCATTTTGGGCGCATAAAACATGGGGAGGAAAAAAATCCTGCCTTTTTAGCACCCGCCCCCCCGCCACCTCCTCAAAAAAAAGTGGCGGAATCCCAAAGAATGATGCACGCACTCCTTGGTGGAGAGGGATATCGGGATTTTTTTGTTCTTTTTTTCCGGGGGGATTACACATTCCTGCAGGGTGGCATCATGCTTCATATCAGGGCGCAGGGGAGGGAAAATGAAGTTGAAATAGGCGCCTTTGCAGGCCGTCAGGTTGAAAGGACTTTTGTGCAAGTGTGGGCAGTCAGTTCAGAAGAAGAAAAAAAACGGAGTCCTACATACAAACATGCTGTAGACCGGATGCAGTAGGAACGATAAAGCAAAAGGGCAAGCAACAAGGTCAGCGGTGTAATTGCCTCCTAATGTATAGGACTGCATAAAATGGACATCTGGCATTGGCGAGTGGGTAAATTGCCTTTGCCAGACATTCCAAACGGGTGACACACTCGCGCGCGCGCGCTCACGTTGAGACACAGACCAGACTCACTTATTGTCTTGCCGTCCACAGTTTAGCATCGAAAGGCTGCATTCCCGTACAGTCGGATGTTTGACAACGCCCAAAATCACTCAATGGAAAGTATTTTATTCGATTTCGATTTGCAAAATGTTTTCCGCAACACCGTTTGTCATGAAGATCGAATGAAAAGGTCAGCCAATGATGTCAAGTGAAATAAACGAGCTTTTAGGAATACCCACCGCCCACCAGATCACGGAGTGAGATGAAGCATTTGAAATGATTTGGAGTTCAACGTAAAAAAGAAAGAGAAAGCTAAAAAATCATCAAAAATCAAATGCCTTACATAATATGAATGGCATAATATGAACAACAACAGCAACACGATCATGCAGTCAGCTATTCACGAAGAGGTCGCGCCGGCTGCGCAGGCGGCACGGCTTTCCGAGGTGTCCCTGAACGCATCGGCGAGAGCCAGGGCTGCCGCTTGGCGTGGTGCGAGTCAGTCGAGCCCTTGCAAGCAAGTCGCGGCCGGCCGCGGCCAGGCGTTCTCCTCTTTCGTTTGCCCCACTCGCTGGACTCGCCTGACCCAAACTTGATACGGAATCCGTGCCGGATGTAACTTCTGCACCCGTCGGTAAGTTTGAGCTCCGACGTCTTCGAGTATGAATGGTCACGTTTCCTGGAGCCTTGCTTGTTTGTTCGTTTCATCGTCGCACTTGCTTGTTTGGAGTGTTGGTGCAAAAAGTGGCCGAATCGCATGACTTGACATGTGCCTTTATTCGCTTGAATAGCCGTTGCCAGCTTTGGTTTGAAGTGATGAAGTTGCCTTTGATCACCGAGTGCTGACTTGGGGGGAGTTTATCGGAGGGAAAGTTGACTGGAAATAAATGTCGACGTATGGCAAACGTAACGATGATCGTGCGGGACTGAAAGAGTTGAAACGTTACCTTTTGGATTTTTTTCTTGAGCTTTTGTTTCCAGTGACGGGCTCTTAAAATGTGACAGTTGCATGCTTACTTTCGAGCTCATATTGGAGCAAACACGAGTTTGCGCCCAAAATACGACTAATGTTTTTGTTAACAATCTGGTCAACGGAGACCTTAATCTTGCTCATTTGTTCTGTTTTCAAACAACCAACTCGATTCAACCTTTATGGAGGGATGACTTAGAATATGGACCAACAAAAACACAATTTGTATTTTTGACAATAAAGTCCCCAAACAATGTACTAGGAAGCCCGTTGGCATTTTGCTACTATGCCATGGTGCTAAGTGTCCTTGGGTGTCTCGAAAGGCGCTTATAAATAAAATGTATTATTATCATTATTAGGCGAACACAATGTCAAAACAAAACGCCGGAGCATAACTTTGACACCAGTGCTTTGGTTTGAGTGGAGTCCACCTCGATTACTTGCACATTTTCTGAGGCAACTCTTTTCAGAATCAGAATCAGAATCATCTTTATTGGCCAAGTATGTAGAACACACAAGGAATTTGTCTCCGGTATAACACGCTGCACTAGTATCATTGTAAACAACAATTTGTAATTAGAGTTGCAAAAAAATCTAAGGAAGGCTAAAGTCAATCCAATGATACTGCAAAAGTGTTTCAATCGATGAATCGAATAACGCAAATTATTCAATGAAATTAAAAAAAAGGATCAATGCAAAATATCTGAGTGTAAAATGGGGTATGTGTATTATATATATATATATATATATATATATATATATATATATATATATATTATGTGTAGCGAAACATTCTTTGTTTTGAATGAACTAACTTTCAAATGACTTCAAAGAAATGATTGCGCACTGATTGAGGGTGACATGTAATGGTCCCATTTGCATAGCAGCACAAAGCGGTGTTGCGGAATGTGATCCCACGGAGGCCTCTTTGGGACTGTGGCACCTCATGGCAACATGGCAGGCGGTGAGTCATCGTTGGGATGAATCGGGAGACCGCGCACGTGAATGAACACGGGCGCAAAAAGAGGCTTTTGTGTGCTCCTGGCGAGATTTGGGAGCGCTTCCGAGCACGACGTCGCCTCGCCTCCGCGTGCAATTGAATGCACTTGTTGAATGTTGTTCCATTGGAGTGCTCCCACCGACTCATCGTCAAAATGTGCAGATGTTCTTTAAAATAAATCCAGAGCGACCGCTGACCATCCGGATGCACCGGCGTGATTTTGAGTAGCCCGGCGCGACGAGCCGCCTCTTGTCGGACTGAAAGCTCCTCGTCAGTTTGCGTCACAAGCGCAAAATTCCTGCTGTTGGAGGTTAATTGGTTTCCTGGAAGCGTGGCCGCAGGCAAGAAGAAAAAAAACCCCAAACCGACACTCCCAAGTGCTGCGCTTCCTGTCCAGACGATCCAAACGTCTTCGAATGTGTTAATTGGTTTCGGTTGATATTTAGATGATTTTTTTTGCGGTGTGTGATTCATCAAAGCTTGTCAAACGTGAAGTAGTGTTGGCTGCCCGGTTGGTGAATAGTGCGCTTGTGTGAGCTTTGACACCCCCCCCACCCTCCAGCTGACATCTTTCCGCCACATTCCCACTCACCCTCAGCCTCCTGCCTGTTTTTCTTTTTTTGTTTTAGGCTCCATATCCAGATAATGATTAGTCCAAATAGGAATTATGGGAGTTATGTCAGGTATGTAGCAACAGTGGTGTCAAACATATCCTCCCACGTGCATTTTAATGCTCGAGGGACACTCCGCAATGAATGAGTCAATTCTTTCTTCATGTGAGCAAACATTTTTTTTTCTTGTGCTTGTTCCAATCCTCCTGATTTTCCCAGCAAGTAATAACAATTGATTGATGCGCATCTGAGGGTCAGGTCTGAGATTTGCTCTTCTGTCCCCACTGATTGCAGTGCAGTGTGCAGTGCAGCGCAGCGCCCCAAGTGGTGCAAGTAGTGAAAAGCACCCCAAAAGTCAGTGGGGTCGCCATTTTGAATAGTCACAGTGGAGAAGTGGGGTCACATCCACTTCCATCCTCTTTCTTTGAACAAGTTCAGGCACAAGCTGTAAGTAGCGCGACGCGGTGAGACACATCACTGTACGTTGTGCAAGTTATTGATCAGCAAATGTCAATATTTCCCCTCAGATACTGACCGAGGAATTGTTGAATAAGCTGGAGAATCAATAGGGCTGTGACGTGTGCCTCATTTCATATGGATCATTGGATGTCTACAAGAAAGTCTTTGGTCAAAAGACCAAAGGGTGGATTCTCATGGTCACGTTTTTACCGGAGGATTGTTTAGCTCACTGCTCGTATCCAATGCGTATGGCTTTCAAAGGGGAGGCTTGGTAAGTGACTTGGGTGGTGCTCAATGAGAATTTTGGCTAGCTGGTCACTCCATTTGTTTTTGAAACGGCGCTGGCTAAAGTCTCCGTGTTGAGTTCCTCGTTCCATGTTTGTCTGAGGGGGGGAAGGGGGGGTCCTGACCGTTGGTTCAATAAAGCATTTGAAAGTCCACCCGTGGTTCTTTTGGTTCCACTCGGCATGCATTGAGGGAGTTTCTGATGACAGGAAATGAGCAAAGCCTAGCACGTTTTTGGATGTGTGTGAAAAAGTCCGAGGCCCGCAATTGAGCTGAAAACAAAACAAAAAAAGTTGTAAATGTCAACCAGCTTCCGATGCAGATACTGTAGTTTTGGGTAACGTCTGCTCCATTTGCCCCCCCTTCAGGAGCTGCAGTGAAGACGTTGCGCCCTGTCGAGATCCAGCTCCCTCTTGGCCTCCTCGTAAGCTGCCACCATGAACCGGACTGACTTTTAAGGAAATTCCTCAGGCCTCCCGGGTCAGCCCTCCTGCTTTTCTGCACAAGCTTCGCTTTCCACAAAGGACGCGCGCTTGAAGCGCTCTCGGGAGACCGGCGGGCGGGACACAAACAAGGCCGCCGTGACACGCTGTCAAATGTAAAGGAAGAAGAACAAACTTTTGGCGCGTTGTGGTCTGCCTTGGATCCCTCCGATTCTCCGGGTGAGTACGACGCTCGCAATCTCGGCACGAGCGCTTTTTCTCAAGAGCTCATTTCTCACGAGCCGGCCCAGATCAGTCCACGCAAGCGCGCTGGCTCCCGTCACGCATCGTAAAAGTGCAGACTTCATTTCCTTTTGCTGCTTTATGGCGTCAATAATTGGAATGGAAGCGGGCCGGGAATCATGTTGCCGCCGCGTTGTTGGGGGGGGGGGAGGGGGAGCCATTTCAGATGGACAACCGGCATTGAGTTAGCTGCTAGCTTGGATGCGTTGAGCGTCATCAAGGGCAAATGGCTTCTTCTTTTTCAGCTGGTAAAGGAGAGACTCATCCGCGGCAGCCGCGATGGCCGGCGAAGAGAAGCGCGCGGCACCTCCGTCCGTCGCCGTCCAGCCCGGCGGAGGACCCGGACGCTCCGACCTTGGCCGGCAAGTCCGGTTGTGGCCGCCAAAGCCGCGCGGCATCCCCGCTCTCCTTCGCGACAGGAAGTTGTCGCGCGAGAGCGTTTTGGGCTCTCGCCAGCGCAGCCCAGAGGTCGGCCCTTCTCCCGGGCGACTGCCGGGCGAGGGAACGGGAGCCGTGGCCTCAAAGCCCGCGAGAGTTTGCGAAGGATCTCGGTGCCCGCCGGACTTTATAAATGAGGGGGCGAAAGAAGGCAGAAGTGGTCCCCCCTGCCGCTCCGGCGCCTCCCGGCCGGATGGGCCGCGTCTGCGTCGCTCCGGCCTGCCCGTCTCGCCGGCGGATTTCCAGCAGGTAGCAAACGGCGGCGCCTCCGCTTTGGAATTGTAAAGGCTGAGGCGGCCCGGTCGGCTCCGCAGCCGACCTGACTTGATTGCAGACTAGGTAGTAGCCCAAAGAAAGGCCGACCGTCCGAAACGCTCGCGTGGGGCCCGAGCCGCGTCGGCCCGCTCATCCGTCCTCTGTTTTCCACTCGCAGACGTCGCCCTGCCGCTCCTCCCGACGCAGCCCGTCCGGCGAGCCCGACTCTCGGGCGCCCTCGCCCCGGCGGCCCGGCCGCAACGGACACGTCCTCAGTCACCCGCTCGCCGACGGCTTCTCCATCTTCGAGCGGCTACGCGGCGCCGACGGGGGGGCCGAAGAAGACCCGGAGAACTCTGAGTTTGTCCGGAACCGCAAGGAACGTTCCACGGTCCTGGTGAGACGCTTCTTGAAGAATAATCAGAAGGTAGGGAAGAACCCTTTTCGCGCGCGTGCCGTGTCTTCTCGGAGCGCCTCCCGCCGTTGCCTCGCTGAAGAACGGGGCGCTGACGACCTCGACCGCGGCGGCGCTAAGAGGACTCCTTTGTCTTTCCGTAAGGTGACCAAGTGGGTGTGCGCCGGCACCCGAGCGATCGTGCGCACGCTGCCCTCGGGCCGCATCTCGGAGGAGGCCCGGCGGGACGTCATCCGCCGCCCGACGTGGCCACCCGGCGACAAGGACGTCCCGCCGATGCCGCCGCGCCGCGCGGGCGAAGACCTGCGAGTCTGCCGAGGGCTCTTGCGCTTCGTCCGGGCCAAGATGTGCCAGGTAAACGGGAGCCCAAGTCCCGCTTGATTTTCTTTCTTTCTTTCTTGAAGTAAAACATCGGGAATGAGACACGCCCCGCCGCGTGTTTTGCGTCGCTCCGACATCTCAACGCACAAACAGGCTCTTTGTTCAGGCTGCGGAAAAGTCATTTATTATTCCCTGCTTAGTTCTGCTCTCCCCGTATTACTGACAGGCCCAGTGACTGAGCCCTGTGTGTGTGTGTGTGTGTGCGGGCACACGCACAAGTGGGACACACGGCGGCATTCAGGGCGCCCGCAGCGTGCTTTCTGACTTTGGCCGAGTGTTTTTACGAGGCCTTTGCGTTTGCCGCAATTCGGCTCCAGCGGAGCCACTTTAGCGCTTCTGTTCAAATGAGGGGGCGCGGCCGGCATTTCCCGCTTTGTGCGAACCCTCGGCCCCGCAATACTACCTTTTCACTCGCACTCGGCTCCCCGTGCAAAGTTCGTGTTTGTTTGCTTTCCCCCTGTGGGGGCTATCCCGCAGCCGCCGCGTGTTTATTGGCACAACTAATGACGCGAGCCGAAGAATACGAGATTTTATGGGGCCGGAATATGAGCAGGGAGCATTCAAGCCAGAGAAAGAACATGCCATGGGGGGGCGGGGGTGGAAAAAGTCAGCGAGAAAGCCCTTTCCGTAATTAAAAGTCAGAAACCGGGACACTTTGTGAGCAAAAGCCATGTTTGGAAAATCTTGTTTGGAAAAAATGCTAACGTAGAGCATTGGCGATGCCCCCTGCTAACCATTTGAGTCGCGGAGATTAGCCACCGTGTAACAATACTCCCAGTCATATATTCTTTATCCTCTGCCATTTCTGTCACCCGGTGATGAGCTGAGACCGTTCTTTTCATTCCCAATGTCCGGTGGCTTGCCAAGCAGATAGCTTCCTTCCGCTCTGGATTTGCGGCGGTGAGTTGGCAAAAAAGTGCACAAAAACTTTTCACTTCTCATTGCTGGGGAAATTGGCCCGGTCGAGGGGCGCGCCTCGTGACCAATATTAGCATTCCTTTCTTCTCTCCCCGTGTTGTTCCCCCACAAAGGAATGTGCCGAGCGGGCCGTTTTCTCGCTCGGCTGCGTGTTGCGGCTTAGCCGCAGATTAGCACGTGCGCGTGCCATGACTGCTATGCTCTCAAACAGCGAGTTTGTTTTGGCCCAAACGCACGCTGGTGACAAGGAAATGTCAAAACTGCATCATCAACTGTGGGGTCCCCCCCCCTCACCCTCAATTTCATTGGGTGCGCATGCGCTGGCAGCTCAGGCGCCTGGCCGACTGGAGAACTGCAAGGGGGGCGTGGGGTCGTGTGATCTTGAAGGCGTTTCACTTTCTGAGGCGCCGCTTTCAAAGCCGCATTGAGCCAAGGCGCCTGTTCCGTGACGTGACGTCATTTGAACCGAGCTGCGCCTGCTGCTGCTGAGCTAGTGAGCAATGGAAAGGCATCTCATGGCGCCCCCTGGCGGAGACAACTCAGCAGTGCGCATAAAATAAATGAGGAACCTGTCACTGTTGATCCGCTAGAGGGCAACGCTGCACGCCACGCGAGCGACCCCCCCCCCCCCCCAGAGACATTTCTCGTTTTTTGGGACTTGAAGGTTCTCAGTTAGGATTCATCTTGCCATGAAAACACACAAATGTTTTGGCGAGACACACGCGCACATGAGGAGGATGGATTTGCAACACGCTGGACAGCGCCGGCGTCTCCCCCTCCGTCTTCTTTGTGTTTAGAGTGCGCTGACCGATAACATCTCGCCGGCCCGTTGCGTTCTAACCTAATATGGGGGTTAACCTAGGCAGCGATATGGGCTCCCCCTTTTTTGCTCTTTCTCCCCCCCCGCTCCCGGCTTTTGCTTCCCTCTCGTTCTCTCTTCCCTTTGGCTCGCCTTGTTGATGCGGAGAGCACGCACTCCCACTCCTTCTTGCTCTCCTCCACCCTTTCTTTTCCTCTTTCAGAGGCAGTCTGACTCTTTGGCCAGCTTTGTCAGACGACGGGGGATTTGGACGCCGTCGTCCTCAAACGTAGCAGACCTGTAAGTCGGAGCTTGCTAGCGCCTTTTGCAGTTGCGTTCGCGCCGTATTTCCCCACACGTCAAGGCCAGTCTGTCCATAGGCTGCGCATGGCCGCCAAGCGCCCGGCAGGCCTCCTGCGAGAGGTCAAAGGTTAGCGCCGACGTCTCTGCCGCGTCTGAGACCGCCGACCAGAATAACAGAGTTCGTTTGGTGGCCACCCCTCTCCCGCCGAGCTGGGCGAAGCGCGAGTCGTCTAAAAGTAGTTTTCAGGAGAAGTGACGTGGCCGCGGGCCCTTTGAATGTGCGCTTCGTGGGAGACTACGGCGTCTTTGATGGGACGGGAGTGCTTAGTTTTTTTTTCTTCTTGATGCGAAGCAAGTGTGCATGTCCCGCGCTCGCTCGCTCGCCATTTCAGGACACGGATGTTTGTTTGTGCGCGCGCGTGAGGGCAGCTGCCGGCTGTCCGTCAGGGGCGGCGACGCGGCCCCCGCGGTGTCTTTGTTGTTGCCGGCCTCTCCTCTTACACTCTCCTACTTGGCTCCGTTGGATCAGAAGTAAAAACCGAACCCGTTCCTCGCGGTAGTGTCGTCACGAGCGCCCAAGAACAGCAAAAACAAATCTTCACATATGTCATTGGGTGCCGTGATTGGCCGGTCTGTGTTTCGGGGACGTGGCTCGGCTAACACTTGAGGTGAAATGGCCGTTTGGCTTGAAGTGAGTCGACGGACGTGGGACAAAAGTTTCACGGGGGCCTTTGTGCAGCAAAATACAAAGATGCCCGTGACGGATGACTTTGCCCCCCTCCATTGCGTCGGAGCCGGCAGAGTAGTAGTAGATAGTTTCTCGGGGACCGATGGTCGACGTGCTCGCGGAAGCCGCTGTCCCCCCGCCCCTTTTTTTTAATGCGCCACGGCGCACCGGCATCGCTGCGGCCACTGGCCGCCTGTAAACGTGCTCGCCGGTAGCTCCCGTTTCCCCTCGGGACGCGCCAGATCTGATGGGACGAGCGATTGCAGGAAACCCATCCCTGGAGTTGGGCCCGCCGTGTTTGTTTAATACTGGCGGCTGAAAGTATGAGGAGGAGTGCAGCTCGCCAGGAGCTGAGGAACCTGCAGGAAGCCAATGTCAGGCTTTTTGGCAAGCGTCTTTGCTTGCAGTCTTTTGGAACAAGCTCTTGCTAGCATTTTTCGTTTTTTTCTTCACGTACCGGAGTTGCTAGCATAAAAAGTGCCGCTTTTGCATCTCTTCGTGCTTTTTGTTGTGCTCCTCAAACAGGTGGCGCACAATGTTCAAGATGCCGCTGCACTTAACCTGACTCACCCTGCCAAGAAGCTCCTCCTGCTGCCGCCGCCACCGCCGTTCGAGTCTGGATGCGTCAGCCCGCCGCTTTCTTGCTGGCCACCGCCCCCCGTCAGCGGGCGTCCACCCGGACCGGCTCGGATCGCCCGTCCCCATCCCAGCCAGGGATCTTCTTCCGCGCCCAGGTTTGTAGCAGACGATTTTAGTTTTTGCATGAATAATCAGCCAAAAAGCAAAGAGAATTCCACGCGTTGTCTTGAACCAAATCCCAAAAGTCGACTGAGCTGCACGCTAACCCAAAATAGAAAAGGCCTCCGACAGGCCGGCGACTTCAGGCCGTTCTGTCATTCCTCATTCGGGTTGAGAATGCTCCAACTGACCCAGGAAGAACTTTGTCACGTCTCTTGGCAGATGAAGCAAAGATATTAGTTCCTCCTTCCGTTCCCTGGAAGGGAGCCCTTACGAGGGAATACTCCCTTTCGATGAGTCGCCGCTCTGAGTTCCTCCCTCTTTTTCTGTTTGTTGTTTTTTTTTCTTCTTCTAGGTTTTATCTCGCATGTGGTCGGAGGACATCCGTTTGCTCCTTGCTGACCGGCGCCCTTCTGGAAGCCACGGCGGCGCTCGGGGCCCGCTCCGCCTTGCCCTGCCCGTCGGGCCCGTCCCCCAACAGCAGCCACGGCGTGCTGAAAGGTGGGTGTCCGCACGCTTTTGCCACGACAACGACGACGATTGGCGGTCCCGGCGCTAGCTAGCGAGCAATGCTCTCAGGTCTGCTTTCTGTAGAGGGATTTCGCCGATTGACCCCCCCATGTCCCCGTAGCTTAACGACGTGTCCATTTTGGGTGTCTTTTTCCTCCGGCCTCAAATCTATCGACAGAGAGAAACAAAAAAAAAAACAGCTGACATCAGAGGGAGCCGGCGTTGGCGAGTAATCCCAAAAGTCAAATGACCGCGTGACTCAGCCAGCGTCCAGTCGATTACTCAGCTGCCTCCGCGCGCCGACATTACGCATGACTCGACCGTAAGCTGAGCCGGACGTGAAAGTCGTCGTCGTCCCCCCCCAATAGAAATGGGAGCGGTTTCAGCCTCATTTCCTGGCTAACACAATTTAGTGCGCCGCTGAGAAGGAAGTCGGTCGGGCCGCCGTCCCTCCCCGGGCTCGATATTGCCCTCTTTCAATCGACTTTTCTTCCCTCCTCCTTCTTGCGTCTCCCCTTCTGTCACCGTTGGACATTGTGTTGCCCGCCCGCCATTTAAGAGCCACTGACAGCCGACGCGGTGGGGAGTCGTCGTCCGGGGAAGTCTTGTTCGGAAGATTACGTATTGTTGACGCAACCAGACGCCAGCTAAAAATACCCGATTGAAAAGTCTCACGGGTTTCCGCAAAGCAATTGCCCGTTCCGTCCTCTCCTTCGTCCAAAGCAACATGGCGACAAATACGTTCACCGTTGGTCAAATCCAAATGCGGAAAGAACGTCCGGCGCTGCGTTTCTCAACTGGAATGGCAAAGGTCTCACGTCAGATGCCCAAAACACGCAAAGAAAGGGTCCGAGAATGAGATCATGCGGCCCGCGTGCGTGTGCAGGCTTTGCTGGGCTCAAAAATTGATTACGGAGGATAATAATAATCGCCTTGTCTTGAATGGACTGCCTACAGTGGGCGCCATCAAAAACGGTGAAGTGGACCTCTTGTTAACCTTCACGTAGACGTAGCATTTTTCTTCTTCAAAAACACTTTCAGGCTTCTCTTGAAAATGAGATGCTCATTCGTAGCCCTGGTGTCGTTTGATTGGTCGTCTGCTCGGCGGAAGGCTCGCACGCGGCTGTCAAGTATGTGGGCCGGGGGAGTGTCGAGTGGGCGGGTTATGGCGGCGGGGGGAGGAGAGCGAGGGAGTCAATGTAGTCAAGGGAAAGAAGGAGTGAGAGAGGGAGAGAGGGAGGCGCAATGCAAGGTCGCAGATGAGAGCGCCAGAGCAGTCGCGGGGGAAAGCGGCGCGCCGGCCGGAGGGGGCAAGGCCACCTCGCCACTCAAGCGTCAGCTGCGGTGGCCGCTCGTGAAGCCCTCAAATAGAAGCCACCTCAAGCTGTTCAGTAAGTCCAGCCGCTCTCCTCCAGCGCGTTACGCTAACGCGGGGCTTCGCAACGCTTCAACATATTTGCCTTGATGGTTCGGTGCGCGTGCGGGCGCACTGCTTTCATGTGGGCCATTCCTTCCAAGGACTCGACTGTACACTGTGACAGATCCACACGCCGAGCTGTTATGAAAAAGACAGCTTTTCCCAGTACTGGACTTGGGACGGGGTGGTCGCGCTGATGTGCGTCCACCTGCTGAGGCTAATCAAAGCGCAACGATGCTTGAGCACCTGTTGAGGCGGCAGGGAATTGATGGCGTGTCGAGGTTTTAGTCTTGAGGTTCATCCTTTCCTGTCCAATTGATGAGTTGATTAGTTGATGACAAAACATTCGGCATCCATCAGGAGTTGCACCAGTGGCCCCATTTCACTCTTCATAATTTGTGCATCCATCTTAGTGAAGGACATTTTTTTCTGTGTGTGTGTCCCACAGCACAGAGCTTCATTTTTTTTTTTCATTTTTTAAAGGCTCTGTGTCCCAGTTGCTTCGTTTGCTCGATGTCCTCTTGGTCTTTATCTTGCCTTTTTGCATCCAATGATAGTTTCATCTGAATCCGTTCAGGGGCCGCACTTTGTCGACGCACGGCAGCGACAGCCTCTGAAATGAGAGCGGCCCGCAATCTTGTTTGGAGGCGGGCCCATTTCATTGTCTTTGCGCGCACGATGCATAAACATCGGCTTTCTTCTCAGTTCTTTGCATGGCAAGGAAAGGTCAAGGGTGGCGCATAGCAATGTCCAGGTGCGTCTCTCTCTATTCATGAGCTGGAAGGATTTCGGACAAATGAGATGTACGAGCGCCTTTCATCCTTTCCGCTGAGCCTCTCGACGGCGTTTTGTCGCCGTCTTGGCTGAGGACGTCGATTGTCCCCCTGAGGCAAAGCAGGAATAAATTGATGATGAAATTCATGGCTCTCCTTGGGAGGCGGCCTCACTTTTGGAGGATTCTGAATCTGGCCGGCTGAAATTGCTGTTTTAGGCCCAAAAATACAATCTCTATTTTTTTCCCTAGTTATGAACGGCAGCTTAGGTTCGGCGGCAAGTAATGTCATGCGCAAGTTTTTTGAATTTTCAGGAACTCGTATCCACCAAACAGACAATGGTGACAATAAGCAAGTTTGGTTTTCCCGGGGAGCGGCGGCGCTGCCGTCGCCATGGCGACTCGTGCGAGCGTGCCCGCCTGCATTGTGGATTGCCGGGAGCTGACAATGACCAGAAAGGCGGTGCGTGTCATTTGTTTTTTTTGGGGGGGGGAACGCGCATCTCACCAGCGCAAAGCGCTCATCCAGAAAGCGCCGATGGTGAATCTGAATAAGGACAATGGACGCGCGCTTGAGGACAATAGCGGCAGCGTCCTCCGTTGGGAAGGGAGGACGCAGAGACGAGTGGGCTCCATTCGTCTCTGCGTGCTTCACAAACGGAGAAGCAGCTTTGAAATGTAAACACAGGAACCCGCAGGAACCCGCAGCGCTGATGGATGATGATAGCGTCTTTGAGATGAAGAACTGTGCAGGATATCCAGGAGGAACTTTGTCACTGTATATTTTGCTGCTCTTTATGATCGCCGCCTCGCACTTTTGGAACTACGGCTCTCAAGTTGGAAGTCTGGCTTAACCCCAACCCCCCCCCCCCCATCCCCAAAACGCACGTCATTAAATGATGGACCACGCCTTTAAACTGAAGTCGCCTCACAAAATTGCACTTCAAGTAATTGCATTTGCTTCCGATTTCTCCCCCCCCCCCCACAGAGCGGCAGCTGGCCAACAGCATGACCAGCGGCGGCGCTCTTCCCGCCAGCGCCAGCGGCATCAGCAAGGAGCTGGCCGAGCTGCGGCACCTGGTGCAGTTCCCCGAGGAGATGGCCTGCATCCTGACTGAGCAGGAGCAGCGGCTCTACCGGCGGGTGGGACCTTGGGCGGGCCCGGTTTCTCACGCGCCCCGAATGAGCGTCTGATATGGATGTGGGCTTTCCCGCTCCTCGCAGGTGTTTGCCTTGGACTACCTGCGCTTTCTGACTCGAGAGCTGGGCACCCCGGAGAGTCGGGGCAGACGGCACCCCGAGCTCCAAGCCTCGCTGTCGGCGCCCGGCGCGCCCACCCGCGCCAACGCCGTGGAGGACCTGGTGGCGCGCTTCAATGAGGTCAGAAACTGCGGCCGACAAAGGCGAACAACGGAACCAAACTTGTTTTGGTTCCGTTGTTTGCAAATGCGCTCGTCTTCAGCGGTGGCGCGACGCAGGCGCAACGCAAAGAGAGCCCGACCCTTGTCGTCGGACTCATAAATAACACATGCGCGGACGGCGACGACGGGCGCCCAGCATCAAAGTCATGGAGGGGGGGGATCGGGGCCTCGCCTCGATATGTGCGCGTGAGGAATCTCCCGCCCCGTATTACTTTTCCGCGCTGCATTGGATCTCGCTGCGGGCGCGCTTCCCTTTCAGCGGTCGGGCAGAGGAGTTGAGATGGCGAGAGTAACGCTAGCCGGCCGCTGATTGAGAGTCAAAGTGAGAGAGAGCATTTGGGCCGAGGCCCCCACCCCCCGACCCCCCCTCACGCATGCCGGGAAGCTGTGGATGGGTGGGGGGGCATGCGTTCCTTCATTTGGCCCCTTGGAAGTGAGACCGCGGCGGTCTTATTACGTAACGGTAAAAGATATCGATGCCTGTCGGGGGGGTCTGGCGCAGTCATGAGGCTCAAAGGCATTCACACAGCAGACAGATGGAGAGCTGGTCATTTGGCCTGTGTGTGAGCAATGCAGCTGATAAATTCTGATCATGATGATGATGTCAAGTTTTAGCAGTTGTACTGATTGATTTTATTTTGAAAGTCACAGATCACAGGAAGTAAAGCCAATGTGAAAGAAAAAAGTTTGTCGTCATGGACGGGGATTTGGACCCGGTCCCAAAACGCTTCCCCAATGCTCCGAGTTGCAAAGCTAGCGGCGCATTCCCGTGTTTTTTTGCAGGTGAGTTCGTGGGTCACCTGGCTGGTGCTGACCGCCGGCTCCATGGAAGAGAAGCGAGACGTCTTCTCCTATCTGGTCCACGTGGCCAAGTGCTGTTGGAACATGGGCAACTACAACGGCGTCATGGAGTTCCTGGCGGGGCTCAGGTTGGGCGCCGCGCCGCAGCGCAACGCCAAAAGTCGCACGGGAAAAATGTGCCGTGGCGGTGTGATCGCGCGCAGGTCCCGCAAGGTGCTGAAAATGTGGCAGTTTATGCACCAGTCGGACATCGAGACCATGAGGAGCCTGAAGGATGCCATGGCGCAGCACGAGACCTCTCGGGAGTACAAGAAGCTCGTCACCAGAGCGCTGAATATCCCGGGATGCAAAGTGAGTGCTTGTTGGTGCCACTTTCTCAGCTGTAGTTGCACTTGAAAGCAGGAAAAGGCAACTCCGGGCAAAGATTTCAAGAGCGATGGGTTGACTGCGCTTCCTCGGCAAACGCAGGTGGTCCCTTTTTGCGGGGTGTTCCTGAAGGAGCTGAGCGAGGCCTTGGACGGAGCCGCCAGCATCATCGGCCTTCAAAGGCCCGCCGACGACTCGCCGGAGGTACTCCGCCAGCGGCCGCGCTCGGTCGGCGTCGGGCTTCACCGCCGTCCTCCGCTTCTCGCGCAGTTTGTCTCCGACTACCGCGGACAGCGCGACTTTGTGTCCCGCGCCGGGCCGGACGGTCTCCACGTCCCGGAGAAAGAAGCCACCGTCAGCAACATCCTGCAGATCATTAGGTGGGACACAAGCCGTTTGGCTCCGGCGTGGGCGGCACGGTGAGCGGCTCGTCTCTCTCTGCCCCCCAGGTCGTGCAATCGCAGTTTGGAGGCGGAGGACCCCGAGGAGGCCCCCGCCGCGCCCTCTTCTCCAGCTTCCAGAAATGACTCCCTTCGGGATCGCTGCCGCTATCGGTATGTTTCATGCGCTGGAGCCGATTATCACAGATGCGTAAAAACCTGCGGGTGCCGTCGTATTTTTGAGTGACTCCAGGGTCCTCTCCAGACGTGAAATGTGACGATGACAATGGCTTTGGCAAAAGAAGCGGCCGCGTCCAGGAAGGAAGGAGGCTCTAGCTCTGCTCCTTTTCACGGCACGCGGCCGCTGACATTTTGGTCGGCACGTGGCCGCTGGCGTTTGCGCAGAGGAAACCTGCTTTATGGCCCCCGCTTCGGGATGCTTTCCTCCGACTCCGACTTCTTGTTTATGTTAGCGCACAGGATAAGCCGACTTGAGTCGGATTTCTTTTCCTGTCTTATCAAGAGGTTTTTTTTCTACACAGTCCTTCTTCTCTCACATCTTATTTGCCTCCCGGCCCCCAAACAACTCCAGTTCACAAACATTTAGGACGATGCAAGACTCAAAACCTGTCACGTAAGGGTTGTTTTTTGGGTTTTTTTTTTTTTTGAAACGGCTTTGGGCTTGATGAACACGGCCAGCTAACACCAGCATGAAGTCAATCAGCCGTCAATCATTTTGTAAAATTTTTTGCCTTGCTTTGCGGCCGGCGTTGATGCGTTGCGCGCGGACGCCATCTTGCAGATGTTTTTCGAGAGATGAGTTGACTTTGCCCGGTGTTGCGCGGACGCCTCTCCGCCCTCCCCTTGCGCGTTTTCAGGTTCACGGTGGCCGAGCCGTCCGATTCCCAAGGCGAGCCGTCATCCGAGCCCGCGGCTAACGAGACGGAGTTCCGGGGCACGCGGGAGACGCACCGGGCCTTTTGCCACGGCATCGAGCTCATTCCTTGGTAAGAGACGCAGAAAAAGAAATCTCAAATCCAACCCGAGGAAAGACACACAAGCGCTCTGAATATCAGCAGCCGGGACGGCAGACTGTTGCATGAGTTTTTTTTTCCAGGTACGTGCTGTCCCTGCCACCAGACGTTCACCAGTTCCTGCTGCAAGGCGCCACCGTCATCCACTACGAGCAGGACGGCCGCCTGTCGGCGCGCTGCCTGCTGAGACTGCAGCCCGACAACACCACGCTCACTTGGGGTGATGATCTCGAAGCGGGTGTCGCAATTAACGTTATTCGATCCACGGCGGTCGTTTTCTCTCACACGTCGAGTCAAATCTCAACTGGGTCCACAGATTGAGCGCTTGTCGAGGTCCGAGTGGCGGCCGCGTTTTAAATGTTTGAAATGTACGGCAGGTAAGGCTCAGAATGGGGGGGTCCCCGCCACAGAGCCGCCGCTGGGGCTGGGACAGACTGTGGTGGCGGGGCTGGCAGAAGGTCTGCTGGACCTCGCAGTGGTCAAGGTTCGTCTCCAGCTCGTGACTTGAAGTGACTTATTGGGGGGGGGAAGAATCCTAATTGAGCGGGCGTCTGCGCTTCCAGGCTGTGTTCCTGGGCCATCAGGGGGTGGACATCCACGCGGTTTGTTTGCAGAGCAAATTGAGCCAAATGACGGCGGAGGAGAACGGCCTGAGCCTCCTCTACGGCCTCGGTACCACCGACAACAGGTGCCGACTCCATTCGCTCTGGCGCTCTGCGCTCCCTTTTTATTTCTGGGAAAGCCACTCTCGGGGGGGGCCCCCTGTCCGCTCCATCTACTGATATGTGGACCCTGCGCCGCTTCCGACAGGCTACTGCACTTTGTGGCCCCCCAGCGCACCGCACAAATGCTTTACAAGGGCCTGTCGGAGTTGGTGAACGCGAGCAGGAAGCTGAAGAAGTTTCCGGATCAGCGGCTGCAGTGGCTGAGGAGGCAGTACGTGGCTTTATATCAGGTGCGGCCGCCGTTTGATTTTGCGGCGCGTCTCCTTCGAGAACGCCGTCGATAAGTCGGCCGGCCTTGGCCTTTGTCGCTCCGTTTGCCAGGAGGAAGGCCGATACGAAGGGCCGACGCTGGCCCAAGCCGTCGAGCTGTTTGGCGGCCGCAGGTGGAACGTGGGTGCGAGTGGAGGAGATAAATCGGGGGCCCCCAAAAGCAGCCCTCTGGGAACCAACGACAAGGCCAAGAAGAAGAAGAAGGCCCTCGTTCGGGTCGGTTCTCTTGTGCTGTTGAATGTTTATCACTCCCCAGCCCCTTCCTCTCGGACGGCGCACCCGCACGACGGGACCTGGCTTTTTTCTTTGGATTTTTTGTGCGCCTGCAATCTCCCGTTCTGTCGTTCTTCTACGTCTCTCGTTCGGAAGGAAGCTGCCGCGATTGCCATGGATTTCATTTGTTTGACCGCAGGGAGACAGCGGGGACGCCACGGACGACGAAATGGTTTGCAGGAAAACGCGCAGTTGTAAAGAGGGACGTTACCCAAACGGACCCGAGTCGGACGGCGTGGACCAGGAAGATGCAGGTGACCTGGACCTCTTGAGACCTTTTAAGACAAAGATTCAAAGCCATCCCAAGTCACGTTGGGCCTCCATCTTTGTCCCCTGCGCAGACGATGGCTTCCCCGGACCGTTCTCCCTCACTTCCAAAGGAAGTCCCGGATCGCTTGCCTCTTGCTCCTGCTCCTGCCCCTGCTCCTGTTCGTCCTCCTCCAGTATGGCCGCCTCCAAGCAGTGCCGCCCGCAATCCTCCCCGGTCCTTTCGGGGGGCGCCAAGGCTCAATCGGGGTACTTTGACGTGGAGTAGGCGCGAGCTCAGCCAAAGGTTCCATGCCGTAGCCGTTGTGTTTCTGGTGAGCAGGGCGTGGAGTAGCAGGTCCTGGCACGGGCGCGGCAAAGGCTCTTTCAAAGGCTTCCAGAACCTCATCGTCTCTGACGGCACCATGAGCTTCAGCGAGTTTGTGGAACTCTTCAAGTCTTTCAGGTGGACCTTTTGCATTTTTACAGTTGCGTCTCATCCATCTTTTTTTTGGGGGGGGGGGGCACCGCACACGTCGTTCTTAAGAGCCGATGATGTTTTCTGCCAGTATCCGCAGCAGAAAGGACCTGAAGGAGCTCTTCGACACCTTCGCCGTGCCTTGCGGTCGCTCGGCTGCGGAGTCGGCTCCCCTCTACACCAGCCTGAAGATCGACGACGGGGACGCGGGCCTCCAGCCGGACCTCGGTACTCTCAAGGAGCATTTCCGCCGACGGACGCGCATGTCCACGCCGTCCGTCCGTCCGTCCGTCCGTTCTCAAGGCCTCCCGCCTCCTCCCGTAGACCTTCTGACTCGGAACGGCTCCGACCTCAACCCGTTGGTCAGGACCGGGCGGCAAATGTTGGACGAGCAGAAGCAGATCTCGGACGCCATCGCCGCCGCCAGCATCGTGACCAACGGGACGGGCGTGGAGAGCGCCTCGCTGGGCGCCTTGGGCTTGGCCATCCCTCAGCTCAACGACTTCCTGGTCAACTGTCAGAGGGAGCACCGCAGCTACGACGACATTCTGGCCATGATACAGGTGAGGAGCACCACCGTCCCGGGAGCTGCCGTGTCGGGATCGCTTCGGATTTTGCACCGGGTGAAGGGAGGCGGCCGTCGATGGTACTCACGAAGGCCATTTGTGTTGCAGACGTTTGAGCCGTCGGCCCACATGAGGCTGATGGGCCGGCTGTCGTTTGAAGGCTTCGCGAGGTAGGCCGGCGGCGAGCTTCCGCCCGGAGCTCCTTCGGTCCTCGCCGCTTCAAGCTCCGGCCTTCTCCTGCAGGTACCTTATGGACAAGGACAACTCGGCCTGCCGTAACGACGAATCCGCGCTGAAGCCCGAGGAGCTGCGCTCCCCCCTGTCCCACTACTACATCGAGTCCTCTCACAACACCTACCTGACCGGACACCAGCTCAAAGGAGAGTCCTCCGTTGAGCTTTACAGCCAGGTCAGTTCCTCGGCCCTTCCCGTCGTGCCGCCGATGCGTCTTGCGCTCGCTTCGAGAGGCTGGCGTGGAAGTTGTTGACGTCTGCTTGGAAGGTGCTGCTGCAAGGCTGCAGGAGTGTGGAACTGGACTGTTGGGACGGCGACGACGGCATGCCGGTCATCTATCACGGGCACACGCTCACCACCAAAATTCCTTTCAAGGTACAGTCAGGGACAAAATGGCACTCCAGTTCCACGGAATCTTTGCGAACGACTGAACGCGTGTCTCTCCCGTGATTGCTCAGGACGTGGTGGAAGCCATCAACCGCAGCGCCTTTGTCAACTCGGACATGCCGGTCATCCTGTCCATCGAGAACCACTGCTCCCTTCCGCAGCAACGCAAGATGGCCGACATCTTTAAGGTACGGCCGTCAAATAAAGAGAGGATCTCCCCCCAAAATGCAAACTCCTCCAAGTTCGTCAAATCAGAAAGCGCGGCGGCGCACTTGCGCAAATCATCTCGCTTCCCTTCCCGACAAACGTCTTTTTTTGGCAAGGTGCGCTCCTTATTTCCCCCGTCGCGATTCCTAGTCGGTGTTCGGGGAGCGTCTGGTGACGCGCTTCCTCTTCGAGGGCGACTTCAGCGACGAGCCGCACCTGCCGTCGCCGCTGCAGCTTCGCGGGAGGATCCTGCTGAAAAACAAGAAGCTGAAAGCCCACCAGGCGCCGGTGGACCTTTTGAAGCAGAAGGTGACGCGCCCCCCCCTCCTGCCTCCTTCCCTTTCCTCGTGCTTGTTGGCAACTTTGCCTTTCTTCTTGCAGGCTCACCAGCTGGCCCACATGCAGGCCCAAGCCAGCAATGGCTCGCCCGCAAGCCACGGCAACGAGGACGAGGAGGAGGATGAAGACGACTACGACTACGACTATGAGTCCTTATCGGATGGTGAGCGCGCGCGCGTGACCCCCCCCCACTCACTTGGTGTTCTTTGGCTCTCCTTTGGATATGATTTATTGTTATCATTTTTGTTGTTGTCATCCTCCTTCCTGTCTGTCCCACTTGCCTTGACCTCTTCTTCGCTTAGCCGATGTCCTCAATGCCTCTACTGCCTCCTATGGGCTGGAAGGTAATCCTCGATGTCCGCCACCGCGGCCTCGGCGTTGACTTTTGCCTTGCTCGCTGCCGTCCGTGTCTCGCTTCCGCTGCTCCTGATTTTTTCGGAGGGGCTCAAAGTCATTTCAATGAAGCCTTACGGGCTGGCGTGCACATGACGTAACTGTAGTTGAAGTGCTGTGTGTGTGTTTGCCTGCCTCACTGCATTCACTTCCTCCAGCCCGACCTCCAAGAGAAAAAAGAAAAAACAAATCCTACGAATGACAAGCAACTTAAGAGAGAATCAATCCCCAAAAAATAGTTTCCTGTGGCTTCCAGTCCAAACTTTTTTTTTTTTTTTACATTGTCTGGATGCTTTCTTCTTTTTCCGCCAACACACCCAGCTCCCTTCTCGCTAGCCTCCGTGCACCATTTTGGTCCGTGACCTCGACTCATCGGGGAAACAAAACAAAGCCATCTGGTTTCTCAGGCCCTCCGCTGCCCCCGTGCTGAACAGCGGAGCGGGGGAAACTACCCGATCCCACTCTCGGCACCGAGTCTCTCCTGATGCCACACTCTCCCCCTCCCACCGACCCTTCCCATCTTTGTTCCTTTGCATGTTTGTTTTGATCGTTCCCATCCGTTACGACGTGTGAAGAATGAGTCTCGCTTGGACTGAAACAGAAAGCCGTTATTTGAGTCTGTGTGATTTTGCGCCATCCGGATCTTGACTATTGGGCGTTTACTCTGAAAACAAAAAAAAATATATATATATATATATATATATATATATATATACAGTACAGTGGTTGGTGTTCACAGATAACCTGCTGGAGGAAAAATCAGAAGGGAAGAGCTCGCTGGACAAAGAGGAGCAGCCTGTGGACGAAGTGCCCAAGCGTATGAAGAAGGGTGACGGCGACGGCACGCCGAGTAAAGGAAAGGTCAGCGCACTTTGGCCCGGGGTCGCGCCCCGCCGCGGTTGTGAGAAGAGCTTCTCTTTGTTATCCACGTCGCCGAGACCGTAAATCAGCGTTTTCCTCTCAACGCGTCGATCCAGTTGTTTCCCCGACATTGAAATGGTCCACTGCGTGAGAAGGGAACAGGAGGCCATCACGTTAGCGTCGGCCTTTTTCGTGCCTTTTCAAGCACGTGAATTAAAACGACGACTCCAAATCGTAGATCTCTCGATCAACTTTGCGGGCGCCGTTGTCTCATCTTCCGTTGGGTCGTTTTTATGCGTACGTGGTGCAAAAACAGCGTTTTGGTGAGCCATCGAAGAGGTTAGCATCGAAAGAGTTCAACCCCCCTCCCTCCCCCAGCCTCGCCTTGGTATTGCTCCTGATCATTCCGCCCCTGACCCCCCTGCCTGCACTGCCAGGTGTTTGACATGGAGCTGGGCGAGGAGTTCTACCTCCCTCACAACAAGAAGGAGAGTCGGCAAATCGCGCAGGAGCTGTCGGACCTCGTCATCTACTGCCAGGCCGTCAAATTTCCAGGTGAGCGCACTCGCGGGGGATTTTCCCCTTTCTTCCGTGCCGAACCGCACCGCTCGCTCGCTCGCTCTCTCTCTCTTCTGCCCCCGCCCCCGCCCCTTCGCAAGATTTTACAAAGTACCACCGAGTGGGGATAATGCTGTTGTTTTTTCCATCGCAGTTTATCATTAGAAATAGGCCCGCTCGTTATTTTTGGCTGATCTTCCTGATTTGCAGGCCTGTCCACGCTGTCTCCGTCCGGTTCGGCCAGGGGGAAGGACCGCGGCAAGAGCAGGAAGTCCATATTCGCCGCGGCCGCGCCGCGCCCCGGCCCGACGGGGGAGGTCTCGGCGCAGAGCCGCGCGCCCGGCAAAAGTAGGTCGGCCGGGAGAAGCGCGGCCTTCGGAGACGAGACCCGTTTGGTTTTAGAAACATCGCTAATGCTAAGGCGCTAATGCTAACGTCAGTGTTGATGTGCCGACAGCAAATAAGCGTCGCGTTGTGGCAGCCGCGTTCCTTCAAACGATGAAGATTCCCCGTTTGGTTTTTCACCTCTAGGCGGCGCCGAGCGTCTGAGCTGGGACGAGCAGCAGCAGACGACGCCGCCGCCGCCGCAACCGACGTCACTCAGCGCCATCATCCGCACGCCAAAGTGCTACCACATCTCCTCGGTCAATGAGAACGCCGCCAAGCGCCTGTGCCGGCGCGACTCGCAGGGGCTCATCCGGCACACGGCGCGCCAGCTGCTGCGGACGTACCCGGCGGCCACCCGCATCGACTCGGCCAACCCCAATCCGCTCCTCTACTGGCTGCACGGCATCCAGCTGGTGGCGCTCAACTACCAGACGGACGGTGGGCAAAAGAGCGGGAGCAAACGCCGACGAGCGGCGGCCGCTCAAGTCTCTTCTCCTTTGGCCGCAGACCTGCCCATGCATTTGAACGCGGCGCTGTTCGAGGCCAACGGCGGCTGCGGCTACGTCCTGAAGCCGGCCGCGCTGCGGGAGCCCGGCCGCCCCCTCGCCCGGCGCGTCTGCCCCGCCGAGAGAGACGCCGACGGGAGCGGCCCGGCTGTCTATTCCCTCACGGTGAGCGCGCCCGAGGTTTTCGCCCGTTGAGTGCCTGTGACGCGGCGGCACCTTCAAAGCGCTGCGCTCGGCTTTGTTTAGACAGCTGGCCCGTGAGGTGCGCCGTTCGTTTGACTTGAGCGGTCCCATCGTGAGCCTCATCCAGTTTTTCAAAGAGCCTGTTGCGTGCAACAACTTTGCAACGTTTGGCCTGGTTCCATTTGGAATCCAAAAAACAAATGTCGCCTCTAACTAAAAACGGAACTTCCTCCCCCCTCCCCAAGATCGTGTCGGGCCAGAACGTGTGTCCGTCCAACGGCTCGGGCAGCCCCTGCGTGGAGGTGGACGTGCTGGGCGCGGCGGGCGACGGCTGCCACTTCCGCACCAAGCCCATCCACCGCAACGCGCTCAACCCCATGTGGAGCGAGCGCTTCCACTTTGCCGTGCACTCGGAGGAGCTGTGCTTCCTGCGCCTGGCCGTGGTGGAGAACAACAGCTCGCAGACCGCCGCTCAGCGGACGCTGCCCCTGAGGGCCCTCAAACCAGGTCGGGAGCCGCTCGGACTCGCCGCCCGCCGCTTTGTCCTCTGACCGCCCTCACCGTCGGCCGCCTTTCAGGTTATCGACACGTGCAGCTGAGAACGCTACGCAACGAGCCCATGGAAGTGTCCGCGTTGTTCATCTACAGCAAACGGATGCAAGAAAGTCCGCCGGGCGCCGCCACGTCTTCTTCGTCCCAGGTGAGATGGAGGCGTGCGTTTTTTGCTCTCCATGGGGAAAAAAAGAAAAAGAAATCCCATCTCCACGCTGCGTTGACATTCGTTTTCGGGTCTTGTGTGGTTCCATCAGCCGTCGGAGCCCGAGGAGACGAAGGCCTCGCAACGGCACAGAGTGACGCTACACGGAGCTCCCGGTCCGGAACCTTTCACCGTCTTCTCAATCGCAGAGCACACCACCAGCAAACAGTTGCTAGACACGGTCGGCGGCACATGACGTTGAAATGAAAGCCGGCGCCCTTGTCACGTCATTTCAGTTGACCCCCCCCCCCTTCCTCCTAGATCGCGACCTCCGAGGGGAATCTCGCCGACTACTTCCTGTGCGAGGAGACGCTTCCCCTGTCCAAGGAGCGCGGCTGCGCTCGGCGGCGCCCGCTGGCGCCCGACGAGGAGCTGCTGCGGACGATCTCGGGCTGGGACGCCGAAGATGGCCACGTCAGGCGCCTCGCTCTGCGGACCAGAGAGGAGGTACGCGGGTGTGCGGGGGCCACCGCCTTTGATTTGAAAGGGCATTTGGGATGGGATTTCATCACGCGGGCGTACCGAGCAAAGTGTCCTTCTGATGCCATCCGTGTTCTGCTGCTAGAATCTAAACGACGACAAGAACGCGGCGGCAGAGGGTGAGGAGGAAGTGTTCACCTTTGGTGGGGGGAGAGCAGGACAAGGCGTCGCGGAGGAGGAGGAGGACATGTTTTTAGTCCAGGTGCACGAGGTGTCCCCGGAGCAGCCCCACACCGTCATCAAGGCTCCGCGCCGCAGCTCCGCCCAGGACATCATCCAGCAGGTTAGCAGGAAGACGCCGAGTTTGCTTTGCGGAACGTTGCGTTCTCAAGCCCCCGCCGCGCGCCCCCCCACCAGACGCTGTCCAAGGCCAAATACTCGTGCAGCATCCTGTCCAACCCCAACCCCGCCGACTACGTCCTGGTGGAGGAGGTGACCAAGGACGCCTGCTCCAAGAAGTCGTCCGCCGCCAAGCCCGTCCAGCGCGTGCTTGCGGATCAGGAGTGCGTCTACCACGCGCAAAGTCATTGGAGGGGCGCCGGGAAATTCATTCTCAAGCTGAAAGAGCAGGTCGCGCGGCTTCATCTCTCCTGGGACTAACGCGGCGGCGGCGTGAGTAACCATCTTGTCTCCGTACGCCGGTGCAGGTGCTGCGCGAGGACAAAAGGAAGGTGATGTCCCTGGCCAGCGAGCTGAAGAAATTGACCGGCCGCGGTCGCGGTGCGGCGGTGGATGGCGCCGCCCACAGTAAGGACGAGAGGGCGGCGTGCCGCGCGCCGCTCGGCGAGCCGCACGAGTGAGCTTCTGCTCCGCGCATGGGCAGCGCATCGGAGCTACGGGACCAGGTGCGTGGAAAACGAGCTCTATGGAAGGGTTGATCACTGGCCGTGCAGTGCCACTCTAACCGACCCGTCGTACCTCCGCAACATTGGCGCTCAACAACTGTCGCCTTTGCAGGGTACGCGAGCGAGAGCACGGGGCCGAGTCGCCGAGGGCAGAGTGGGGATGTCGCCCGCAGGCCCGGTCCTGCTCATCCAGCGGAGGGCAGCAAAGACCCGACGCCATCCCCGCCTCCTCCCTCGGCCCGCGCAAGCTTCACGTCCTTCACAACTGGATGGAGGGACGGAGATTGTCGCGGAGGTGACATCCTTGCGGCCCTGTTTTCTCGCTGGCTTTGAAGGAGCGCGCCGCAGAGCTGGATCGGCGGCGGCGGCGGCTTTGTGTCCAGGACCTTCGGGGGATGGGTCAGCGCGACGGAGGCCCGCCGACGCAAAGTTTGGAGACGAGCCTGCTTCTTAATTCCTGTCTTACTGCGTCGGCGCATCGTACGGTCGGGGGAGGTTTTGGGCGGGCAAAACACGTCCAAGAAATGCGCATTTCAAGGTTGAAGCGGAAGGCGGAACCTAAACATCAGCATTTAAGGTGCTCCTATTTTTCACACTGACTGACAAGCGGATTCATTCGCTATGAATGTTTGTTTGCCCTCAAAAGTTTGCACTTGTTCTGTCGTTTTTGACTTTATTTTTCTCCCTAATTTCGTGGCCGCGTATTTCTTGTGGACTTTACCGGCAGGAGGAAAAACAAAACAATAATAAGAAATCTTTCAAAAGTAATATCGTATAAATATGTCCGGTCAATTTTAGTTCTTGAGAGAACTGCAGCATCAAAGATTTGCACAACGGCTTCTTCTTTTTTTTTGGTGGGGGGGGGGGTTGTTTTTCCCAGGCTTGAATGTGATGGAATGGTCCAAACAACAACAAAAAGATCATCCCCATTTATTTCTTTGGATTTCAGCCCAGGTGAAAAGTTTGATTTGGGTAGCCAAACCTCAAAGGTTTGATTTGGCTTGACTCGACAAGGTTTCCCTTTTCGCTTTGAACAGATTGTGATGAAGATGTTTGTCATCTCATCAGCGACTTTGCAACATGTGTGGGGCCACACGAGTCTTTTTGAGCTGGAGAAATGTCACATTTTGGATGCTTTGTTGAAAGGGTCTTTCTTCCGAGAAAAAAAGAAGACGCGACAAGAGAACAACACTAAATGCTTTCATGGCAGACGAGCGCTGTCGTCTCTTTTAACTTTGAGCGGTTGTTCGGTGGTCAGTCACATTCCAACTTGCAACATTTTTATTCCTCAAAAGAGAGTTTTATCGTTCTGGTTTAATCCGCTCTAGAATAGACACAAAGAATGAACATACCGTAGTTGGGTTCATTTAGTCAAGGGCCCACACCATTTATAATTTTGCCTTTTTTTAGACACATTTTATTCATGAAAGAGGAAGGGATTCTGTCTTATGGGGTTTTCAGCTCTTTACTCCCCACAGGATGTATTCTTATTATTCTTATGTATTTTAGTGTTTGAGACGGATGTTATTTATTTGACATTTCAAGCCCTGGTTGGCAATGAACTGTTCTTTGGTGGTTGTGTTGTTGTTTTTAATTTAATGCATCGAGAAAAAAAAGAGATTCTTTATTGACGGTGTAAATTGTGACACATTTTTCATTCATGTGAAAAGTCGGCGATTCATCCCTTCAGTTGTTCTGGAGTTTCAATGAGTTTTTCTTGAATATGTCCACGAACTGATCACAAGTAACACGAGTTTCGAATATTTCGGTGTTCACTAATGCTACATAGCTCCACTGACAATTTGTTGACTTTGCAAGTGGTGGTTTCCACAAAGGCAATGGCAGCAAAGGTTGTCTTCTGACTTGAATTTTTCATTGGATAAATGTTTGTGCATTTGTTGCATGGTGGAATCACAATAAAAATACCCAAATGGTAACTGCACTGTATATTGGATACGCCCGTGTTCATGTTCATAAGCTCAACGGCCAACTTTGTAGCGTTGCGTACAAACGTATGTAAATCCGTTGAGAAAACTTTGGAGGTCAGGGGGGGTCAGGTAACGTATCTGTATCCGTGTCTTTCCATCTTCCGATTGTAAACAGCTCTGCGATTGGACGTGTACGATGTCTTACTTGTTGTGATTGGTCGATTGGTTCAATCCATCTAAAAGCCGTAATTATTCCCGTTAATTCTGTTGTATTAAGCGAGCCAAACTGGGCAAATTTACAGTCCACAGCAGCAAGACTGTGGATAGAAAGTTTCAGGTGTCCGAAGACGACTGGGATAGGCTCACTCCCCAACCGTGACCCTTGTGAGGATAAAGAGGATCGGAAAATGGATGCGTGGGATATACTGTCGATCCCAATCCCAAAGTAAATATATCTTACACGTAAGATAACTTGTGAAAATTGTGGTCACACCTTTGAATCGTTGTCGCAGGTCAACAGAGGCGCAGGTCTCGAGCTCGAGCGAAGGCACCTTTTCAAGTTTAAACAGCGCCCTCTGTCGGTGGAAAGTTGACGCTGCAGTCGTGAGAGTTTCCAGGCTAATGAGGCGCAGGTCAGGTCAAGTGTTGTTGTTTGGAATGCTCTGCACACCGATTGCACTTCCGGGTGCACTTCCGGGTGCTTCTCTGTTTGTTTTTACCAGGATGCCGTAGCGGATAACGCACACGCGCTGCTTTCCAGGACGGCAATGGCACCGCTTCGCTCAGCTGCAAGGTAACGCTGTTTTCTTTGTCGTTGTTCTGTCTCAAGTTTTTTTGTGCTGGTCTTTAATATTGGCTGACTGACTGTCGCGTAACTCGACGGCAAGCTAAGAAAGCGTCTTTGCAACGACGTGTTTGCCACCCAGGCTGAATATGGTGAAAGGGAGGGAGAGCGAGTGTTCACGTTGGAACTTTTTTTCACGTGCCGCTAACTCGACATGTCACTTGACTTGGTCGCGCTAAAGGCTGCCATTCTCATCCGTGCAGCTCCATAAAAAGGAAATGGACGCCCATGGGATGACATTTGAATGTTGACACCGTTTGCCAAGCAGCTTGACGAACAGACCAAAGCAGACGTCACAAGTCGATGCAAAGACAGTTGTCAAGATGAGCTGGGGAAGATCCCAATTGAAGGCGACGTTTGAGGACTTTTTCAGCTGAAAGTTGCATAAAATGCAGGAGGGGGGCGGGGGTCTGACATGCTGCTTTCCTTTTGTTGAACAATGGCCATTGAGCGCGCACCGAAGATTGTTGTTGTCATGGATGTCAGTCATAGTTTGGTCATGGGGATGTGAAGCTTGTTCCAGGGCCCCCTCCGCAGCTCATCCGTCTGCGTCCTCTCACTGGGACGGGCGGGAAGATCCCTCATGACCGGGCCTCGCTCTCCCTCGCCGTTACTGCCGTCCACTCTCTCGCCCTCTCCCGGTCCTCTGTCATCGGCCGTCCCGTTCCGCGGTCCCCCGGCCGTGCCCGCGTCGCCGGCGCGCCCGGAGCAAACGCCGCTTTGTCGCGCGTCGAAGACGTTGACCGTCTTATGGATGTCGGAGTTGGCCAACCAAAGGCTCGCGGGGCCGGCCGTCCCCGACGTCCCCGAGCTCTCAAAGGCGCTCAGGGGCAATTTCTCCTCCGGCGTGGCCGCCGTTTCGTCCGCTTTTTTGAAATGCCCGGTCGGCCGCGAGCTGAAGGGGAGCGACGGGGGCCCGCTGGGCGCCGCTGAGCGGCGCGTGCGCAACGCCGAGCCATTGCGGGCCACGTAGAGGCCACCGTTGACGTCGCTGCGGTTAAATGTGGCGGCGGAGCGGCCGCGTAGGGCCACCGCGGCGCTGTCGTCGCCGCTGGAAGCGGTCTCGTACTCGCGCTCCAACAGCAGCTCCATCCGACGCTTTGGGCCGCCGTGCTGCGAAATGGACACAAACGCGAGTCAGTGGAAAGGGATTGAGTTTTGAGGTCAGGAAAGAAGGAGTGAGGCAGCAAGGAAAGACTCCAAAAAGCAGCAGTAGCCAAAAGCTCCTTTTTGACCACCGAGCGACAGGCGCAGCACAAACTCAACAGGAACCCAAAGCGAGAAAGCCAAAAAGCCAGGCCAGGCGCGCTCCAAATCTTACGTCATGGCAAAGAACCGCATCCTGAGGGAGAGCGGAAAGTCCCGATGGCGCCCTGCTCTCTAGGCGCTGGTCTCCCCCTCGCTGTCCTCCATAATGGGCGCCAAGGTGTCGGAGAGGTCGCCGTTGTGCGCCGCTGACCGCTCCTTGTGGTCTTTGTTCGAGAGTTCTGGATGTGTTTTGGAAGAAGCGCCTTCCTCCCCGTTCTTGTGATGTTCCCGGGCTCCTTCTCTTGCGGATGCGGCTTTTGGACCGCCGGCGTCTTGCGGCGGCCCGTCGCTCTGTGACGGCGCCTCCCCTTCGTGCGACTGGCTCTCTTTGCGCTGGCTGCAAATGCTGGAGTTGCCCAGTTGCGAGATGGGACGGCGTCGCCGGCCAAAGCGTTTTGGTGTCGCGCGCCATCCCTGTGCAGAGCTGCGCCTGCGCCCGCGCCCCCGCCCCCACCCCCGCCGCCTCCTTTCCGCCGCATCCGACACGGATGCAGAGACGCTCATCTCGCCGAGCGCCGAGTCATCCGTCCCCCCCTCGCCCCCTCCGTCTCTGCCTTTGCGCCAGACTGCGGCGGCGGGGACACCGTTGGGCTTTTGTTTGCGCCGATAACTGCCGTCGATGGCAAGAGCGCCACGAGGGACCAAAGCAGGAAGCTCTCCCGGGCGCTCCGGCCCGGCCCCCTCTCCGCTGTCCTTCATCCTCGCCCAAGTTTGCATCTGCGCCGCAGCCCTCCAGATACCAAGCCTTTCATTTTCTTCCCGTCTTCTCGCGACTGCGTTATTTCTCCTCGCCGACCCCTTTCCCTCTTTCTCATCCACCCCCCCTCCGCCTTCACCTTGCACCGGTTCGATTCTGGCCTTGTTCCACGGCAGGTGGACGCCCGGGGGCCGCCCGTCCGCTTGACCAGAGGGCATCAGCGAACGCACGAGAGCCTTCAGCCTGGCCGCGGGGCCCAAACGGAAGCCGTCCTGGGGCGCTTGCGCTTTGTCAGTCGCGAGGGGGGTGGCGTTTGTTTTCACGGTGCCGTTCGGAGATCGGGGACGAGTCCGGCCGTAGGGGCGCTGGGGTGGTAATCTGCCTCCTTGAAATTGTCTCGGAACCTGCTGCCGCGGAGGCATGGTCCCAAAAAACAGAGCAAATATTTTAGAGTAGGAAATGATGCAGTGGACCGAACGGGCTAAGCCTTAGGTGGCGCTCTTGTGTTGTGAGTCGCATCCTTTTTAAACGGGAAGCACGCGGGAGTTGGGAGCGGGGACATTTCCATGTCAATTTGACAGAATGAAGCGTCCACTTCAGCTCGTGTTGGGTCCTAGCCTGCCGTGCTTACCTGCGCGTGGGCTCCCCGCGGCCGGTAGTAGTAGTAGCAGCCGCCGTCGTCATCGACCACCACCTCTCCGTATTCATCAGAGAGGCCGCAGGGCGAGATGAGCTTTCGTCCGCTGCCGTACCGAGGGAGGTCGTAGCTGCAGACGCACACAAGAGCATCTTCAAAGTGGCGTCTTTTGTTTGCTTTTCAAAATAAACTGCAAGTGGAACTGCTCGCGCTGCCCCTTCTTTGCATTTCATGGAGATTATCACGGTTTGTTTTGCGCATTGTTTGCCGACAACTTTCCGACAGCCTTCTGCGTTTGTCGGAAACTTTGTCGATTGCTTTGTCTTCCGGCAGCGCTTGAACCCAAACAAATGCAACAGACGCGGGCGGCCATTGGATGTGAATCCCGCAGGATCGCGCCGTGTCATTTTGCTGCGAGCCGGCAGCATCTGGCCTATTGTGAATGCGGGCTGCCCGATTAGCGCCGTCGCTCCACTAGCGAGACCTAATTAGCTTCGTCTGCTTCCGAGCGCGCGTACGTGTGCTGAAGAAATAACGAGCCAGCCTTGCACTTGGTGAGCTTCTCTTCTACACGGAGAAATGCGCCGGCCTGGCTTCTGCGGCAAAAGATAACCGCAGAAGGTTTGTCACAGTAACGACAATATCGTTTTTTTCGCAATACCTCGACGGCTAGTTTGAGTTTACTTTGGACTGGGCGGCAGACGCAAACGACCGTCGTTGCTTAAAAGCGCAATCATGAGGGCACAGTGGGAACACGATGGGTCTTGGCGTAGGACCTTGAGGGACACCGTAAATGTTTCCCCGAAATGAATAATAAGGATGGGATTACTGACCCTTGATCGTAGTTGCAGTACTCTTGCGTATAGTAGTCGTGGCCCGGATCGATGCCGGACTCCACGGATAACTCCTGGCGGAAGGACGGGCCGTTAATACGACGCCGACGCGCGCAGGGCGACGCGCTCGCCAATCGCTTCCCGCAATGAGGCGGCAAGAGGTCAAAGTAAAGCCAAGCGAGAGTACCTCGGGTGTGAGGAGAGAAGGTCGGAGGAGTTGTCGCGTCTTCCGCAAGAGAAAAAGAAGCGGCGGATGAGAACCGAATTGAGCAGACGTGCGGCGCCCTCTGGCAAAATGTCATGCCGTCGCGTCTTTGGGTGGCAACAAAAATGAGTGGCGTCTAAAAATGCAACGTTGTCAACTTTGCACGCGAGGAATGCGCCCCCGGGTTCTTTGTTTGAGTCGGCTCAAGACGCAGATGAGGAAAAGGCAATGACCATCGACTTTTTTTCCCCCCTTTTCTTTCAGCATCAAGGAACAGAAAAGAGAGGCCAGCATGCGAGCAAGCAAGCAAGCGAAGCCAAGAAGCAGGCCCATGCCACGCCGGAGAGCGGACGGCGAGCCGACACCTACCTCCTGTTGTCTGCGCCTACGCCTGCGGGACGACGCCCAGGGGACAAAAAGGGAAGAGGAGCAGAGACGCACCGTAAGTCACATTTGGCGTGATGCCTTTTGTTTTGATTCAAATGCGCGCCGGCACGCGTTTGACATTGGCTGAGATGTCAAAATGCATTGAAGCACACGCGCAGAGTGTGTGGCCCCAAAAGTATCGGGTCGCGCGAAGGCTGACGATAGCAAGCATTTTTATTGAAGGCAGTAACGTTTGAGTCTGAGTTGAAGTCCTCTTTGTCACTAGTTGCCACGTAAAGTCGACCCCAAAAGACATTTTTTTTCTTCAAGCGCGGATGCACGACAGGACGCTTCGCTGATGACAGCCGCTAGGCCGTTTCCAAAATAACTTGATGCAATAAGAGAAGAAATAAGGAGCCCTGGCCGATGGTGCGAGTTGTGCTGAAAGGGAAGCTCTGTAATCATTCCAAGAAGAAAAAAAAATCATCATCATCAATCCATCAATAAATGACTGGGTGGGTGTGGGCGTGGCCGTGGGCGTGTCCAAGGGCTGAAGGCTAGAGGACCGTGGACTGAGGGCAGAATGCTTTGTCAAACTCAACCACCGTTGAGCTCATGTTTGGCTTGGGCTGCATCTGCTGAGGCGGGGGCTTGACTTCTCCTCCTCCTTGTCCCTCCGCCGCTCCTCCTTCGGCCGACGCGTCCGAGGAGTCGGCCGAGTCCGCGGTCGAGTCCGCGGCGTCGCTAGACGCGCGCTTCTTTGTGACCTTTATGAGCGGCACCTGCTTCCGATCGATCTGGCTGAACATGTTGGCCACCGACTTCTCGATGTCGGCGATATTCTGGATGTTTTTTAAGATGCCTTTCAGCTCCCTGCGGGGGGGCTCCGGCGGCGGGGGCGGTGGGGGCGGGGGCCGGAGGGACGCGGGGCGCAGGGCGGCCGCCTCCGAGAACGGAGGGAGCACAAAGGGGGAAGATCTCGCGCGTGAGGGCGACAGGGGAGGAGGGAGGGGAGGGGGAGGCGGGGGCAAAGGGCGGCCGCCGGGGGGAGATGGCATTGAAGGAAGAGGAGGCGGAGAGGGAGATGAGTGGACAGCAAGTGGGGGAGGAGGAGGGGGAGGCGCGGGCGCAGACGGGGGAGGCGGTGGCGGCGGCGGAGTGCAAGGGGGATCGGGGATGGCGTCCCAATCCACCTGAAGTGCGGCCCCAAAGCCGCGCGACGTCGGCGGGGTGGGCTCGCGGCTCGGCGGAGGCGTGCCGCCGTCCGTCGGGGTGATGACGATGCTCGGCCGGACGCCGCAAACGCCGTCGGGTGCCGCAGAAATGAGCTTTTGCCTCATTTCCTCAAAGTGGCGGGCCTGCTGCTTGACCGTCAGCTTGGCTCCGAGGCCCAGGCTGGCCATCCGCGAGTCGCCGTCTTTGCTCTCTCGGAATCGGGCCTTCAGGAGCTCCAGTTGCCACTGCACGGGATCCATCACCACTTGCCTCCTGGAGGCCTCGTACGGCTCCCCGCGACGTAGCCTGCTGGGGAGGGTCCAGCTGTGGCCGCCCCAGGAGCCCCTGCCGCTGTCGCTGCCGCTGCCGCTGCGCCCGCCGGATCCCCCGCCTCCTCCGGGGGAGCCGATCCTCAACCGGGCCTCCCGAAGACCCCTCCCGGAAGGGGAGAAGCGCCCAAAAGTCTCCGGGCTGCTGGAGGTTCCGTCCTCGCGGTAGATGGGATTTGGGATGGTCAGGGGGTTTTCGTCGGACAGGAAGGTGACGCTGGACTCGGACTTGGGCAGTTTGTTGCGCACGCCGCCGTTGGCCACGCACTGCCGATGGGCCGCGATGGCTCGGGTGGCGAAATCGGAGATGAGTCGTCGCCGATCGCTTTCGTCCGAGCTTCCCGCGCTGCGGCCGGCGAACGGGAGGAAAAAGTACAAATGAAAGACGGGGAGGGGCGACAAGAATACGGAGCCGGGTTCACGTCAGGTCTTTGGGAGGTGAGCGGATGTCCGCGTTTGACTCTGGGAGTTAGGATGGGGCGCGCGGGGGCTCGAGAAGACGGCGTCCCGCCTTCGTAGCGGCGCGCTACAAAGGAGCTAGCGGATCACGACTATTAACGGCAGACGTGATGGAACCACGGTGAAGTCTCGTCGACACTTACGTGGCGTCGTCGCCCAGCTCTTCGTACAAGTTGTCGGCGCCGCCCCCTCCGGGTTTGCCGCTCGGCAGTGCCACCTGCAGGCGGGCGCTCTTGGCGCACTCTTCTTGCCGCCTGTGGAGGAAGGCGGAGGGTTCGCCATCACTCAATAGCCTGCAAATGTGCCATTTCAAATCTTACATTGCTAACGGCAAAAGCACCGTCGCACGGAAAACTGCACTCACTCTTTAAATCTGCCGATGAGCGGTGCAGTGGGGAAAACGGAGAGAGCCACAGGGAGACGGATGAGTGACTCTTTGAAGCATCGATCACACCGATCGATGCCGCGTGCGCGCGACTGAGTTGAGGTCTGGAGATTGATTGAGTTGTCGCGCGCTTACTGCCTGTAGCTGACGATCACGATGAGGATGGCGGGCACGCAGCAGACGATGATGATGACGGCCATGGCCAACAGCGCCCCCTCCGTGTAGCCCACGGTCCGCGCGGCCTTCTTGGCGCCGCTCGCCGCTTCCGGCGTTCGGACCTCCAGAAGGCGCCCCCCCGGGGGCATGAAGGCCTGGAAGGCTTTGTTGATGTCCAGGAGCTTTCCGTCCAGAAACCTTTTGCCCAAGGCACGCAAAGGCCCATTGGCGAGCGCCGCTGGCGTCCGGCGCGCTTCTCGCTCGGCGCGCTTCTTACTTGCGCAGCTCCTGCGTGGACACGGCTCTATTGGTCAGCGGGTCGATGGCGTAAACGGTGAGGTCCGATTTGGTGTAGTCCTCGCGCTCCAGCCCGTCGCCGTGACGACGGGGACCGATGGCTTCGGCGAAAACCCGAGCTCCGGGAATCTGCTCCCCGACGTAGTGCTCCAAAACGCTGGCGAGGAAAAAGCCCGCGGCTTTCGTCTCAGCAAAGCAAAAAAAATTCTAATCCTGAAAGCTGGTTGTTACCTGAGCACTTTGTCTTTGTTTCGGTCCACATACGCGGGCGGGACGTTTGACACCACCACCTGCATGTCCAATCGGTTCACCACTGACACCTGCCAGAGAGGAAAAAGGCAAATGACGCCACGAGCACCTCGGGGGAAATGCGGCCAACGGGGACGCCCAACACTTGCGCTCCCGTGGCTCTGTAGAAAATACTCGCCACAATCTCCGCCTGGCCGCTGTGCCCCCGCCCGCCGTCGTCCGTGGCGACCACCCCCAACCTGAAGTAGGACCGTCGCATGTTGCGGTAGATCCTGGCCGTCTTTAGCACGCCGCTGAGCGCCTCCATGACGAAGCCATCTTTCCCGGCCGAGGGGGCGTCGACGAGGCGGTACGTGACGGCGCTGTAGTTGCCCGTGTCTCGGTCCAGGGCCTGCGAGAGGAGGAGCGGCGGCGATGGCGCCATTGGCATCCTTTTGGAATTCGATCGACGCCGTCATCGTCGCTTGAAGGCGACCAAATGTCACGCGCTCCGCGGCAAACGGCTAACCGTCGACGGCTTCTGACTCGCTTTCAACCAAAAAGGCGGATTAGCGGCCGGCCGTACCTGCACTTGCAAGACGGAAGTGAACGTTTTGGCATCCTCCGCCACTCCTCCGATGTAAAGAGGACTGGTGAAAACCGGCCAGTGGTCGTTCTCGTCCCGCACGTCAATCACCACTACCGCCGTGTTACCTGAAACGCACGCGCGCCCAATTGAGTTTGGAATAAGAAGGAAAACGGGAAGGCCGCCGATCGGTTGCCCCGGGGCCTCTCGTCCACGTGCAAACGGCGCAATTGGAGTCACGGCTGCGGCTCCAGCGCCCGGTCAATGTGATCCCACGGCCGATGTGAGTGTGCCGCCAGGATTTTGACACGCTTTCTTTTGTCTTTTCCCCTGCAGATGGCACAAAGGACGCCCGTCTTGGCGAGCTACCGGGATGGACGCCCAAGATGATGACGTTTGGGTGATGCCTTTCGGGGGGAAAAGTCAAACAAGCGTTGCAACGCAAAAGTAAAAGACGACGACGACGGCGTGGAACTTCATCCCACAAGGACAAGGTAGGCCAACGTCACGCTTCGGCTAGCCGAGAGCGGCTAACGCGTCGACTCGCGTTCAATTCAATTGTATTTCTGGTGCTGTACGCGGAGCAATTTAACATCGACAATAAACAGTCAAACAAATGGGTAACAGTAAAAGCAAGAACAAGTCCAAGTCGTGCCAAGTGGAATGCCAAAGAATACAAGTGAGTCGCCCAACGTTTAGCTGGAGCTCGTTCCAGAGAGAGGAATGTACGTACGTCTCTCGCGCGTTTCATGGAGAGCAAAGCACGCGACCCAACCGTCCCGTCAAACGTGCCAATTGTGCCAGCGCTGGCTTCCGCGGCTGGCGGACGTGTCCTCCCACGTCTGCTTTGTACCAAACGGCGTCCTTGTCATTGTACCGAACTGCCAAACGAGGCTCCGCCCGCCAGCGCGTCAGCCGTAATTGGCTGCCAAAGTGGCAAAACGGCCGCAAGGACGCGGACTGTCTGACGCGCCGATGGACGCCGGCTCGTTGTCGTCCCGTTGTTGTTCTTGTCCCGCAGCGAGCCGACCCGCCTCGGGCTCCGGGAACTCACGTACTCTTGGCAGGGGCTCGGAGGTCGGAGGAGTCCACCCTCGCGGAGTCCGCTCGGACCTTGAGAACGTAGCTGGAGTTGGCCTCGTAGTCCAGCGCTTTGGCCGTGCAGATTAAGCCCGTTTGATTGTTTAACGCAAACGCACCTGCAAGGGAGAGAAGAGGTCGGGAGGGGCGACCTATGACCCGTGTAAATCGCCGCCTCCGTCGGAGGAAGTAGGCCAGCTCCTTTTTGTCGCCGGCGGCAGAAAGTCAAAAGGCATCACCGAGGCACCCGTGCGCTCACCTCCTCGGTTGCCCTCCACGATGGAGTAGACGATGCTTTGATTGACGGCGGCGGCCAGGATGACTCCCACGGGGGTTCCCACCGCGGCTTCCTCGCTCACGGGCGCAAACCTGGGAACACATCGGTCGGGCCGCGGCCGCCTTGAGCCGCGCCAAATGTGGACTCGCCGATGTCAAATCTGTCAAGTCCTTGCCAAAAGTCGCCGTGGCTACTTCCCCGACGAAGGGCGTCCGTAGCTTTCACGGCCACCCAAATGGCAAAAGCGCGATCCGCGGATGGCGTACCTGTATTGCTCTCGAGTAAAGATGGGAATGACGGAGGGCTGAAGGACGGTGATGTCCACCAGCGCGGTGCTCTCCTTCACCGGCTCGCCGTGGTCGTAGGCCACCACCAGCAGCTGGCAAACGCACACGCCGACGCCGCTTATTTCCAAGGAGTTGAGAGCCGCACTTTTGACTGCCAACCACTTGGAGAAGGCCGCTCGCACCGCGCCTCGGCCCAAGAGGACTGGAAAGCTTGGAAATGCTCGGCGGCGCATACTTTGAATGTCGGCGGGATGGCTTGACGTGGACTTACGGTGAATTTGAGGTTGGGCTCCTCGTTGAGGTTGACTCTGGTGACGACGTTGCCCGTGTGCTCCTCCACCTCAAACAGGCTGGCCGCGTAGCGATCGGCCCCCCGCTCCACTCTGTAGCGCACCAGGCCGGCCGCCGTTCCCTGCGGACGCGACAGACGCCGCTCGCTTGGTCTCGCATGCCAACAATGAATTTGGATTCCGCGGCGTTCAAACGAGAGGCTCACCGGGGGGTCGGAGTCGTCGGCCGTCACCGTGGCCACCAGGGTCCCCTTGACGGCGTCGGGGGCCACCGAGCCGCGGTACTTGGGCCGGCCGAAGACCGGAGCAAAGTCGTTGACGTCCTGCGGAGAAAGCCAGGCGGCCTCAGCGCAGAAGAAGAAAGGAGCGCCCCAAAGAACATCGAACGCACCGTGATGACGACGGTGACGGAGGCCACGCCCGGAGGCATGCTCCCCGCGCTGTCCAGCGCCTCCACGGCGAAGGTGTGAGAAGAATTGGACGGCGTCAAGGCCTCAAAGTCCAGCACCTTGCGCACGGACAAGTCCCCCGTCACGGGGTCCACGCCAAAGAGCCCCAGGATCTCCTCGCCGGCGCCGGCGCTTCGGATGCGATAGGTGAGGTTGGAGCCCAGATCGGCGTCGGTGGCCTGCGAGGGACGCGCAGCGGCTGAGAGGGAGCCACGGACGGCCCCTCGGACCCCCCGAGCTCCGGCGCCCCCCGCTCACCCGCAGCCTGAGAATGACGGTGCCCTCTGGACTGTTCTCCGGCAGCTCCGCCCGGTACGCCCGCTGGCTGAACACGGGGCTGTTGTCGTCCACGTCGAGAACCGTGACCGACAGCGTCAGCCTGGAGCGCCGCGGGTCGGCGGCGCCGTCGCAAGCCTCCACCGTCAGAAAGTAGTGAGCCTTCGCCTTGGGGAGGAGAGTCCCACATGTCGCCGCCGCCCCGTTTGCCGTTTGCCTTTTGCGTGGCCTACCTCTCTGTCCAGCGGCAGCGCGCTTCTGATGGCTCCCGCGGCGTCGATGGAGAAAAGCCTTTGATGGTTGACCAGTCGGTAGCGGACCTGCCCGTTCGCCCCCAGATCAGGATCGCTGGCCTAGTGTTGATCCAAAATGGCGTCGTGCCCAGACACCTTTGTTTCATTCTTGCGCTCGCTCTCTGTCCGTGCGTTTGTGCGTTTGCGCGTTTGTTGCTACCTTGACCTGTCCGACGAATGCCCGATCCTGCTTTTCGCTCACAGTCAGATTCACCGGCATTGAGGGATCGAACAGCGGGTCGTTGTCGTTGACGTCAGTCACCACAATGTTCACCGTCGCACTGGAGGTCTGCGCATACACACACACACACACACATATACATTTATATACGTGTGTGTGTGTGTGTTTTTTCAGTTGCGACCTCTCTATCAACCAAATGTAAACAAAAAGCTCATCATTCTTCAGAAAATACTTGAAAGCATCCATGATGTGACGTGAGTGTTGTTACCCCGTCGGGCATCTCGTCCGAGGCCGTGACCACCAGGGTGTAGTGGTCCAGTGTCTCCCTGTCGAGAGGTTTGGCCAGGACCAAATACCCCGAGCTGAGCAAGAGGGAATGTCATGAAAGAATTCATTATTCAATAATACAATTCCCTGCGTCACCCCCCCCTACCCCCTTTGAGAAATGTAAATAGACCTCCCCGGTGGTGGCGATGCATTTTTCATGCCATGTAAATGAATAAATAGAGCAGTGCGCCTTTGGTAATGCATGTGGCTCTCTCACATGGCACTTTTGGAGGAGCCGTTATTGTCTCTCTGGCTCCAAAAATCGTCCTTGTTAGCTCGTACCGCCGCTCACATGACGGCCTCCCCAAGTAGACGACGGACGGATGGGATGAGTAACGCCCCACTCCCAAAGGCGCGCCATCCGGCTTCACGACCGCAAGCTTACCCGCTCTCCAGTAAAAACTGCTCACGCTGATCCCCACCGTCGATCCTGTAGACGATGGCGTCCCCCTCTCGATCGGTGGCCTGAGACGACGATTTAAGGCCGCGGCGTTAGCATTTGTTTCCCGCGGCTATGCGGCGCTCACAAAAAGCAGGCGCCGGCGCTCCCGGTGGCCAATGGGCGCCATGACCGAGAGTCACCGCGGATGCAGCGATGCGCTTACCTGCAGGTTAAGCAGCGAGGCCCCCGTCCTCATTGCTTCGCTAATCTCCAGGCTGTAGCGCTGGCGGGGAAAGCGCGGAGGACTCTGGTTGTTGGGCGGCAACACTTCAATGTAGACCGTTGTAATAGACGACCTTGACAGGATGACACGAGACCACCGCAAATTTGAGCTTTGGGCTTTTCTTCTTGTTGTTGCACTCGATCAAGTCAACAAGAGCAACTTTTGCCTTGCAAAGTGCTCCGGCCGAGCTCAAGGAAAGCTTTTGTCTTTGTCTCCCTTCATTTGAGTCAGAGCCCCCCGCAAGGTAATGACGCTCGGGGCCCTTCTCTTCATTAAGTGGAGCGTCGTCTTTGGGAAGGCGGCTTCGGCCGAGAGCTCGATGCGCGGCGCGAGCAAAACGACAACGGCGGACAAAAGCCTTTTTGACCTTCTGTGAGGTCGCGCCCCGTTGTCCGAAGCTTCCACGGTCAAGGCGTAGCTCCGACCCACAGATAGGTCCGCGCCCGCCGCTACGGTCAGGATGCCGCTGCTGCCAAGGCAAAACAAAGTTTCAGAGACGGCGAGTGAGAAAAAGAACACCATTCATCCATGCGCGCGCTACCACTAAATGGGGACTTTGTAAGAAGCTAGCGCACGGGCCAGTTTGAAAGCGTTTTGTTCAAAAAGCTTGTCGAGATAAAAAAAGTGCGGTTACCTGTTGCCGAGCAGAAACTGTCCCCGATCCCCCGCCACGATCCGATAGGCGACCCGGCCGTTGGGACCCTCGTCCTCATCCACCGCCGACAGCTGCAATCAGCGCGGCGGATTGAGCCCGGCGCCCGATTTCCAGCGGCCAAAAGTGCCGAGGGCGCGTCCCAATTCACCTGCAGCACCGTTTCTCCGGGCGCCGCGTCAGTGTACAGCTGGACGTGGTAGGACACGTTGGCGAACGTCGGCGTGTTGTCGTTTGCGTCCAGCACGGTGACGGTCACGGCCACCGGAGCGCTCCGCTGGACGCCGTCTGATGCTCGCAGCTACGACCACAAAAAGGCTACCGTTTGGCCGGGGACGTAACGATGGCCAGTAGAGGGCCTCGGAATGTATCTGCGTCTGTCCAATGCGACTCATCGCTAAAGTAAGGGAGGGGGGGGGGGCGAGCATATCGGACTTACCGTGAAGGCGTACGTGTCCCGCGCCTCTCGATCCAACGGCCGCGCCAGAGTCAAGTATCTTGCGATTCCCACGGGCGTCACGGCAAACACGTCCGCGTAGCTGTCCAAAGACAGCTGCAGCTGAGGGTCCCGCGTCTGGTAGGAGGACGCAGACGTAGGCCACCGTTAGCCGGGACTCGGGGAAGCGCAAACGCTCCCGTCTCCATTCCTGAGGAGAAACTTTAGCGGCGACCGCACGCCCATGATCATCTGGTGAGCGCCGAAGCTCACCTCCTCCACGTCGTTGTCCAGCGCCACGACTGCCAAAGGCTCCGATAGGCCGGCGTCGACGGCCACGCTGGTTCCCGCCGGCGAGCCCTCCGCCACGTAGCCGCGGTAACTGCTCTCCAGGAAGTACGGCGCCTGGTCGTTCTCGTCCAGCACCTCGATCTGGAGGCTAGCGAAAGCCGGTAACGGGTGCCCGTTGTCCTGCTCGGCCTGCAAGCCAGAACGGGGGGGACGGCGGGGGGGCTATTGACAGACGGCAATGGCAAATATGCTCTTGTCCATTGGCGGCCTTGTGAAAAGGGCGCGCCGTAGTCCCGCTCTTCCGATGCGCAAAAGCCTTGGCCCCCCGTGTTCAATCGCTCACCTTCACAATCAGATCGAATTTGCGGCACAGTTGTCTGTCGACGGGCTTCCGCAGCAACAGCTCGGCGGTGCTTCTGTTCAAGGTGAAATATTCGGCGTAGAATTCTGGTTTGCCTGCGAGGGGAGGGAACAAAAAGAAAGGTCAGGGGTCGCGCTGCGGAATATTAAAGCTCTCCGCGGGTGGGACGCGGACGCTCGTAAGACGTATGCGGCATCGCACCGTATCGCCATCTGCGTCTTCGCCGAGACGCAATGCCATTCAAATCGATCCGCGATACAAACCGAAAGACTTGTTGCGGTTTTTCGACCCACCAATGAGGATGGAGTAGAGAATTCCCGGCCTGTCCGACGGAGGTTGGATGTTGCGGTCTTGATCCACGGCCAGAATGGGCGGAGTCACATTGAGGGGGTTCACCTTATTCTGGAGGCGGCAACACGATGGCGTACGTTAGATGGATTTAGACGGCTGCGTGCGTTCGGGCATGTTTGCGCAGAAAAGGCCGAAGCGGCGGCGTCCCTTACCGGCTCGCTCAGCTCCGGCACGTTGGACTTGTAGGTGACGGGGCTGCAGTCGCGGCTGCGGCCCACCGCCGCGCAGGGCAGGAAGACGGGCCCCAGGTCGTCGCCGTCCAGGACGTCCACGGTCAGCGTGGCGCTGGCCGTGCGCCGCTCGCCAGGGTCGGGCGCCCGGTCCTACCGTGAGCGACATTTGCCGGATCGGTCGCGACGCTTCGCCGTTAGCCGGAGCCGCCTCGCGGCGGCGCAACTCACATTGGCGCGTATGACGAGCAGGTAGCGCGTTTTGTCCTCGTAGTTGAGGCGTTCTCTGAGCACCACGGCGCCGAACAACGTCAGCGGGATGTCGAAGCTTCCGTTGGCCGTCTGAAGGGGGACACAAAACGCACGTTGACGTTCCGCCGATGGCACGAGAAGCGTCCGCCGCCGCCGAGCGTTTCCGTGCGTTGAGAACTCACCGGGTCTGCGGGGTTGTACTGAACGGTGTATTCTATCTGCCCGTTAGGACCGTCGTCGATGTCGGTGGCTCCGTCGTTGCCCGAAAAGCCGGAGAAGATGGTGGTGCCCACCGGAGTCAACTGCAAGCACCACACGCGCTTGTCATCCGCCGGCGGTGGCCCGTCGGATTGGCTCCGTGCTAAACCCAGGCAAGTGTGACCCCGCCTTCTCCAAATGGCATCGTCCCAATTTGCTCCTTTGCGGCAAACAAGTTAAGGCCCGTTCGGGATTGAGCGCTCAGTGAAAAGTCCTTCTCCTGCGCTCCCTTGCCATTTCGTTGCCGTTTGACTCGCATTTGATCTTAGTTTGAGCGTCTCGGTGACCGATGGATTGCTCTCTTGTTGTGTATGTGCGGCGGGAGGGCGGGCGCCGCCTTACCTCGCTCACGGCCACGTAGTATCCGTGCCGCTGAAAACGCGGCGCGTTGTCGTTGCGATCGCGCACCACGATTCGCACCTCGTGCAGGATGACCGTGCCGACCAGCTCGTTGGTACACTGCACCTGAACCACAATGGACTGAATGTGCCAGGGAGGCTGCGAAACAAAAAACGAGAGCCGCGGGCCGGCTTTGGTCTTTCCCGTCTCACTTTGCCGATCGCGCCGCAGCCGTCCCAATCGGCCACGTCGGCCCAACTTACGTCTCTGTCCAGAACGCGGCCGGTGCTGTTGAGGTAAAGGGCTTGTTTGGAAGAGTCCAGAATCACCCAGCGGTCGCGGTTGTCCCTCAGAGACAGGGAGATGGTCCGCTCCGGACCCTCCGCCACGCCGTTGATTTGCATGTTCTCCACCAACAACGTTCCTGGGGGGGAAAGTTGTTTGTTCTCTAAGCGAGTGGCCGTCGCTCCCAAAGACGGGCCTTACCGTTGGGACTCTCCTCGTCTATGGCCACGATGGTAGCGGGAGGACCCGGTCGGGAAAGTTTACATTCTGACAGAGACAAAAAGAGACGCTAGCGTCGGACGAGTGCGCGGCCCGTTGCGCTTCAAAGACGATTTCCACCGGCTGACATTGATGGAGAGGAGGGAAAGTGCAAATAGTTCTCACCCTCGTATTGCCAGTCTGCAGCACGGGACCCGGCGGGAGGCAGAAAAGGACACATGAAGGAAAAGTCCAAAAAGGGGGGAGGAAAGATTGGCAAGAAAGGGCTTTTGAGGTTTCCTTCATGTTGCTCGGCCCTCTAAAGCAGCCACCTCCTCTCTCGTGCACTTGTGGCCAACAAAGACAACTCTTTTTCGGCAATTGTCACGTGTAATATATTTAGCCACGACTCTCTATATTCAGTGGACAGAAAATATGCTTACCGTTGGCGTCTTGGGCCCGACAAGTTGATAGCAGCAGCAGCAGCAGCCAGAGCGGCTGATAAGCGCCTGGGATTGGCATGGTCCCGGGCCGTTTGACCCCGGGCCGTTTGACCCCGGCGCGTGACGGCGACCCCGCGGAGAGCATCTTCACCACCTTCCTCTGCGCGGGGAGGAGGAAGAAAAAAATGCCACCACGCGACGGCTTGGTGTTGTTGTTTGTGTTGCGAGCGCGCGTGTGTCCCGACTCCGCCTTCCCCGTGTAAACATGCTGAGCCGTGACTTTGATTCGTTCTTGCTTTTCCTGTTCGCTGCTTTCTAGCGTCTTTATTACCGATGAGTTTGACTGTCGATTGTGCGTGTTCAATGGCTCCATGTGCAGCACTTTGGATGCGGCGATTAAGAGTCAATCAGTAAGAGGCCATTCTTAGTCGATTGATCCTTCTATGGGCCTTTTTAGCCGCGCGCAAGTTGAAATGGGCCAATCGATGGCCGTCTCGCGCCGCCTCGAGCCTTAATATGAATGAGCGCACTTGCTCATCCATCCATGGACGCCATCTATCTCTGTCCGGCCCGTAATCGATTGACGAGCCACCCGTCTCCGGAGCCGTCTCGGAACAACGGGTGGCGGGCCGTGCTTTTTTTTCCCGCGTAGCTCCCCCCTCCCCCGCCGGCAACCTTTGACTTTCTCCCTCTGTCGGAGGCAGCAGGAGGCGGCGACAGCTTGCCTTCATTGAGCTAATCGGATGACCCCCCCCCTTCCTAATCCCAGGCGCCGGCTGCCGCCAGGTAAACCGGCTTGCGTTGCCGCTCGCTTACTTGTTGAAAACGCACGCGCGCCGGCCATTGGGAGAAAGGGGGGGGGGCCCAAGTGGGCTTTTGTTCCCCATACGCCAAAGCGAATTGGGAGAATTGGAGTGGAAAAGCGCAACTTGCCCCCATCATCTGACTTTTTTTTGGGGGGGGGGGCTCTCGTCAGACCCCGAAGCCCACTTGGCATGACCTTTGGCTGCGAGCACTTGGAAGGCGCGTTGCCACCGCCGCCGCACTCACCGCGTTATCCTCGGCGTCGCGGCCACGGGCCGAACGTCCACTTTTCCGCGCTCGGTCGCCGCCACATCCGGGAAAAAAAGGGTCCGGCGAATGACATCCGCGTAACTCATCCAGACGCGCCTGCGCGACGAGGACGGGGGGGCTTCGCGACTCCTCGAGGAAAAAGACGAGAGCGGTGCCGCCTTCCCGCCGCGCCGATGAACGGGCGGTCGTTGGCTTTGCGTGGAAAAAAATACGTGAGCTCTGTGGCGGCGTAACGGTACACCTCTTCTTGTGTTCTCCCTCTGCTTTGGCAACCGGAGCCGGGACGCAGCCGGTGGAGGCGAGTTGGGGGGGTGGGAGGGGCGAGAGAGCGAGAGGGGCGGCAGAGTCGCTCTCAAATGTACTGCCGGCCAAGAAGCGTGTGCAGTCACGTGCTGATTGCTGGTGAAAATCAGGCACTTTGCCTTCCCAACGCCCCCGACTAGCCGCGCGCTAATGGCAAATGGTCGACGCCGCAGGCGGCCGCGCTTTCAAAATACAAAGTCAAATTCAAGCGCGTCAAAACGACGAGAGCCGGATGATGTCCGCATCCTTCCGGGATCTGACCCGCGCGTCCAACCGCTCCCGTCTGCTCGACGGGATTAGGCGCAGATCCCGCTGGGCTCCGGGGAACGGCGAGCAAAAGATCACTGGCGCCAAGCTCCGGTTCCTTTTCTTTTCTCGCAAATACCTTTTCATGTGACATGAAAACCGCCATATAAATTTAAAAATATGCAAATCAAAGTATTTGCAGAAAAGCAAATAACGGAAGCGTGGTGCAAAGCCCTCCCAAATGTGGAGTTAAAGCCTCTACTTGAACGTAACCCCCCCCCCAAACTGTTATCGTATTTCTCGATTCATAACTTGCTAGGTAGTTTTGAATGGGTTCCATTCCTGCGATTGACTCTCCTCTTTCAATTTGCGCAGGTCTGTCCAAATGGTCTGAATTATTGATGCACCTCCGGGCCTGCTAATGCGCACCCGCGCACCCACTTAATAATTAAAGCCTCATATTGATTGCAGCACCACAACCAAGCGCCTCCAAGCTTTTTGCCCACTTCCTCACTAAATGACCCCCCCCCTCCCGCGCAGAGAGCCCCCAAATTCTACCGCCTCCCAGAAGTCGGTGCATGCCGCCCCCCACAGGCGGACGCTTTTAAGCGCCTTTCGAGTTTTGGAGGGGGGTTGGGCTTGGCCTGGGGAATTCTATATTCCCGGCCGTGGAAGTGAATGATGTGCCGTCTCACGTGATATCATTTTTCGATATTTGATCATTTGGCATGGAATGTCAAACTCCTAACGATCTACTTTTTGTTTGTTTGTTTTTTCCCCTCAGGTGGGCGCGGTGTTACCCAACTAACCGATGAAAATGGAGGATCATGAGTGAGCAATACGAAGCTGTAAAGGCAAGAACGTGCGTGTGCGGTCGTGTCATCTGCTGCGCTCCAAACGCAGCCAGTCATAAAAGCAAACAAAGGTGAAATTCCTTTTTGTTATGAAATATTGTCGATTTGTCGGCGTCTGCGTTGAACACTGTGAAGGATTACAATTGGCGCGGCGGCAAATTCAATAAACACAATAAGCGCTTCTCTTTGTGTGCGCGTGTGTTTGTCTCTGTGCGCTTCAGTTGAATTTGCGTAATCTCTGATGCGAGCAGTGGATCATTTATCATCCTACCCGTTTCACACAGTCTCAACAATGCAAATGAACGTAATTTCAGGCATGGGGGGGCATGGAAGCAAAAAATGATGGCACATCAATTCCAATGTTGTTTATGAAAATGTACCATACGTAGCGGGTGAGTTCACTATTTCTTTATGCATTTCTACCAAGGTCATTTCAGTTTTTGTGCATCCAAAATTGGACTCGGTGCAGCGTGTACGTCACGACGCAACTTTTTGTGCAGCGTGCAAACACCTCCTCAAAGAAAACAGCAGTGGTCGCTGTGACCTCACATTCAACCAATGTTGGGGTTTTTTTTTTGTTGTCGTTGTTCTCCACTAGCAGCCTGAGCCGCATTAGCCACATGACCTGTTTAGCATGTTTTGGTTTTTTTTCATAGCAGCAGACACGGACAAATGTCACGTCGGTCTGAAAAACGAGTCCGACAATGACACTCTCGGGCTCAAGTGCACTTCATTCAAAAATCGTCATGCAAATGTCTTTGCAAAGGTAAGCATTAGTATCCACCGCTCACTTCTTTTTTGCTGTTATTTTGTAAATTGTTCAAAAGCGACATGAGCTTCGGCGATAATGGCCATCCAGTCAGTTAGCGAGCCTGTAACGCTTGGCTTCATATTAAAATTCGAAAAGGACAGTTGTACTATTTTGAGCACCTGAAACATTTCGAAAGAAAAGGCAGCTAACGCCGACCTAAAAAAATAAACGGTGACCAAAAGTTAAATGGAGCGCAGACTCGAAATTAGTGACGTTTTTTAATTTGTTTTTTTTAATCAAATATTACGTTTCCACCGCGTGTGTTTCCATTTCATATTTACATCTATTTGTAATGTTTTCTATATATTTTTTTGTGCTCGATGCGCAAATGTTATCGTTTGCCCCAAATTTGAATGTTGCTTTTGTTTTGTACTGAGAAGGAAATCAATCGTCTTGAGACCGACGCCGGTTTGCAACATTTCCGGGTGTTCCTGAATGCAACGCGGCCCCCCTCCAGCCCTGTGAGCCAATCAGAAGCGACAAAGCCATTTCTGCTGGCGAGGACTGCAAAACTGCCGAGCGACTGTCTGCCACCTCGTCAACACCACTCGGAGCAACAGGCAGCGAGTCACCTCCGCTCCGGTGAGAGACTCAAATCTTTTGCTTTTAGACTTACTTGAAGAAAGCCTGTTTTTTTTTCTCATTTGTATTGTTTCGATCAGTCAGTCAGTCGCGTGGCGGCCAAACGGACCGCCCTTCACAGAGTAGCTCGCTGGGCAACGTTTGCATTTCTTTTTAAAGTTTGCTTTTAAAATTCCATTTTGAACACATAATCTCCCGCTGAATGTGTCAGCTGGCGTGTTTTGACTGACAGCTCCCGCATACATAGGCGGCCACCTTCCTTGCAGGTATGTGACCGATCATTTGTTGTGTCTTCACAGAAATGAGGAATGGGCACGTCGCTACGTTTGGATTTGTTTTTCGTTGTTGTCTTGCGGTGGAAGATTGGCGTGAAGAGGTTGCGATTCCCCGACTCAACCAGTTGCAATAGTTTCCTTCCTTAAATGAGCATTGTCTCGGCGTTCCGGTCGTTCTCTCGGGAGGATGCCTTCTACCGTAATCTCTCGTGTAATACGCGACACTGACTTTCCACTCGCTGGCGGTGGTGTCTGTTGGGCTTTTTGTCCATCCTTAATGGGTCGTTGCAAAGCCACCCTGTTGGAAAAGATGTTTCCGTGTGGCAAGCAACGTCTTTTTGGTAGTCCTTCTTACAACACTGTGAGAATGCGCTCTATTTAAACACCTGTGAAAACAAAGAACTCCTTTGGGGAGGAAGACTTGGCACAAGGCTTTTTTCAGCACGGCAGTTAGAAATGCAAAGCGTGTTGACTTGAGAGACGTATGCATTTGTATGAGGGAAAAAAGTAGATCTTGGACCCTTAACGAGAATGCGCGTTTAAGTTCAGAGCCGGCGAGTTTGGTAGCTTGAGCGCTCTGCCGTCAGGCGCCACAATCGGACGCAAACAAGGATGTTGAGGAGCAGTTGAGTTGGTCCGGAATGAAGAGCGCTCCTCGTCCCACTCGCATCCTCCAGCTGGAAGCGGCGTGCCTTTGCGCCGGCTTCTCTTGACTTTTGTGTCGGCGCGTGCGCGCTCTGGTGTTCCCGTCCGGCACATTAAACGGCTGCGCTCAAGGCGGCAAACAGAAGGCCGGAAAGCGAGGACAAAGGAGCCAGTCTGCGTATAGAAATGCAGCAAATCGCTCACAACGCTCGCAGCTCCATTGACCTGCCATGACCCTATTTTGGCCAACAGATGTTTCGCCTCCATTGTTGTTCCTCCAACAGGAAAGAAAATGCCAGGCGCGCCCCCCCCTCCCCCCATCTGTTGTTGTGTTACATGGCACGGCGATTGTGGTGTGGAATTGAAGGAGCAACCCTTTCAACTTGGAATGATTCCAAAGTACATCGAGTGAGTGGGGCTTCAAAGTCCCGAAAAATCCATCCCGGCTTGTCAAATGCCGCGAGGGAGCTGAAACCTGAAACCCAACGGCGCCGCTACCACCTGGAAAAAGGAAAACCCCTTTGGCTATCCCCCCCCCCCCCATGCGCATGCAGGACATCCAAATGTTGGAGCTTGAAAGTTGATTTGAGTTATTGCAGTGCCCCACGACAACGCTCTCAGGCGGTCACGCCCGCGGAAAGACCTTTGCCGGCGGGAGTTCTGCTAAAACGGCTTTGGGGGAGTACCAGTACAGAGCGGCGGATTAGTCTCGAGCCCCGTGTTGACCTTCCTGTCCCGTGATATCACGCTCGGCCCGCACGGCGCCCCGGAGACGCAAAGCCGTCACATCTGCCCCCGCAAAGGCCCATTCTCTTCGGGTAGCGATATAGCCCCCCCTGGCCCCGTAGTTAAGATGTTTTTTTTTTCCTTTCCCCAAAGAAAGCCGAGTTTACGAGTGGGCGTCTCCGGCATTCCTTCTGGCCTGTCGGCCGTGCGGGCCTCTGCGGATGCGATTGCAACACCCCGCAGCAGCCGCCCGCCCCAGCTTAGCTTAGCTTAGCGCCTTTTCAACTCCCGTCCCGCGGCATCCACGCCTGAGCCCAAGTAACCCGCCGGCGCAGCGCTTGGCTGGCCTCTTATCCTCTCATCTGAAATTCTTGTTGCGTCTTGCCGCCGCGTTCTTCGCCTTGCGTTCCTTGGCCTTGAACTCAAGCGGTTTGGGAAAGGACTTCCCGGCTCACGTCGAGCTTCCGGGCGCTCGGAGCCTTTGGCGTTTCCTCTTCGGCGGCCCCCTCGGGACATTTGTCGAGTGTGACGTGTCCCGATGAGGTCGCGTGCCCCCGAGGAGCAGAAATACCACTTTGCCGGTGGAACCGGTATGGCCGCATAGCGAGCGGGGCGGGCGCACTTGCCAGAGCGACAATGGCGGCTCCCGCTTTTGAATTCCCGCAAACGTATGACCGACCTTTGGGGGCGGCTGCTTGGAAGAGTGACGGCGCACGCCTCCCCAAAGCGAGGAGCGCCATCCATGTCGTGGCCGTCGTCTTCGGTGGCTTGTGTAAGCCAGAAATGGCCTCCGCAAGGCATTTGGCCAGCATAGCATGTGGACATGTGAGGAAGGCGTTGAGCAAAACAAGTGTGCTTCATTTGAGATGGCTGCGCTCCTTTTGGCTATGCCGAAACCATATTTGGTGGTGAAATCATGACCGAAAAAAAAAACCCAATCGTAGCCGCGCTAAAGCCGCTTTTACGCAGCAGGGCTCCTGAAGAACGCTTTGCACTGCTGCTCAGCATGTTTTGGGGTGCAAAAGTTAGCCACGCCCCAATTTCCGCGTGAAAGCGGCCGCGCTTTAGGCTGGCTGTGTTTTGTCAAGTGGGGGAGGATTCCCAGAGGTCAGGGTGAAATGCATTTCACAGCTTTATTGCTCTTGGAAGCCGATTCTGGCTTGTTTTCGCCGCCCCGACGGGTGGCCGTGAGTCAGCGCGAGGGCCTGTCACATTTCTACAAGCTCGACTTGTGTCACAAGAGAAAATGTTGTGGGGCAAAGCTGACGGATTCCACTTCATGAGCACGCTCCAGTCTTTGATGTCTCTCTTTTTTTTGCAGTGCTGTCATTTTGATGGAGCGAGACGTGGCTTCCGTCTGATTTGGTGAATCGCCGTCTTGGCGCCCGCTGCCCGACCTTCATTGTCATCATCCGAGCGGCAAATGGATGCCGTCGACACCTTGCAGAGCTCCGCCCCGGAGACCAAAGCCGAACGGATCGCCCGCTACAAAGCCGAGCGCAGGCGGGAGCTGGCCGAGCGCTACGGCGCCCCTGACGAATCGGCCTCCAAGTACGTCCGCGGTCGGGAGAGGAAAATCGCAGAGTCCAAAGAAACGGCGGCCGAGGAGGAGGAAAAACGGGAGGACGGCGGGTCGGAGCCGACGGACGCCGGGAGAGGCCCCGAGAGGCCGGTCGATGGCAAAGCCGATGGCGGCGCGGACAAAAGCGCCTTCCTGAAGCGGGGCGCCCGTGAGGCTTCCCAAAGCGAACTTCAGCCTTCCGCGGAGACGTCGACCCATATGAGGTGAGCTTGTTTATTTCAGGCCATTGCTCAACGCGCCTCGCCGAGTGCCTGCCAAATGCCACCTTGCGCAACGGCGTCAACACATCTGCCGGCGCTTCCTAAAGTGGCCATGTGTGCCGCGCCGCCTTTTCCTGTACGCGCGTGCGAGAAGCTCCTCCCGTTGGACTCGCACGTCCCCCGAGCGGTCCCGACTTGAACGATTTTGCCACATTGGGTGGAGTGAAACGTGTCGAGTCGCGGCCCCGCGGCTGTTTGAGCTGCGATCGCGGATTCCGCCACGCACGCATAGCCCGACTTGTCTGTTCTGGATTGGGGGTGGGGGGGGGTAAGGTGTTGAGACATCATTTGGACTCATTTGGAGCACCACAACCGTGCCAAGTCTTCATGCCCCCTGGTTAATCAAGGCCCATATTTGGAGAAGTTGTTCGTTGTTTCTTGTTGATCTGAGAAAGGCGGGTCCCCACACGAAGCCGAGTCAGGACACAAATGGCACACGGGCTGCTATTTCCTCAGCTGTGAAGCCACACCCAGGTGACTGGACAACTCTTTGGGCCCATTCAATCGAGTGGAGCCGTGCCCCCCCCACCCCCCAGTTGACTCAGCCACGCACATAATTACTGGCCCTTGTATGGCCAGGTGTTTGCGGGCCGGCGCGACCAAAATAGCACGGAGGAAACGGGAGCTCCGTTCCCCCAAACTTGTCCGTTGGCAGCTTTATCGGCGCCAAACGGCCTTCCTTCGATGTGCCGCGCGCGCTCTTGTCTAAAATTGGGCATTTGCGTGATGCTCGGCGGGATATTTGGAGCTTCTTAAATGCGCCGCACGTTTGCTCCGCCGCGTCATGATCAAAGTGCTGCTTTTTTTGGGGGGGGGGGGGGGGGTTGACTCATTGTCGCTTGGCCCAAAAATAACAAGGACAGAAGAGAAGCCCTTCCTCCAAAGTCCTCCCGAAACTCCCGCTGCTGCGCACTTTTTTCCGGCGACTGTTGGCCCGCTTTGCACCTTCGCTGACATCGTCTGAAATGGGACGGCAGGGAGGCCGTGAACTGAAAGTGCTTGACGGATGACTCACTCACCCTGAATGCAATGTTTAGCTTTCCTCACTTGGTCTGCCCCCCCCCCCCCCCCTCGTTATGTAGCCGGTGGCTGCGGCTGAAATCCTTCGTCACGATCACATGCTGTGATTTGTCTTTTCTTTCTTCTTAGCAGCAAAAGGGGGGGGATGTCTGCCCAAACGTTATTTGGAGAAGCTCTGTTTTTCTCGGCCTCTGTGACCTCTGACCCCGCCCAGCTGCCCGGCGCCACCGACCACCGCGATGCGTGAATGTATTTTATTTTTGGGGAGGCGGGGGGGGTGCAGTTTGGATGCTACGACTGCTGCCTCATGATTTGTCATCACTCGAGGGAGCTCACGTGCCTTCTTGCTCTCTCTGTCTCTCGTAGGCATGTGGGCGCCGATGACACGGACGAGTCCGAAGGTAAGAAGAAGGCAACGTTTGTATTCTCCCCGTTTTGCAGCTGGACTTGCTTGTGCCTCGGTCAAACGCGCTCGATACGTTGACGCTCTTCAAGTGGGACTTGAACGAGAAGGTGGCGCCCAAACGTGACACGCCCTCTGGCTGTTATTTCTTTCAGTCGAGCGCAAGACTTGGGACAGGCCGACTCCTACCGCCCAGATGTCGGAAAAGGTAAGCGCATTTTTTGACGGCGTGTGAACACAGCGCCACGTTTTTTATGATTGATTCGTTTTTTTTCCATGTAGCGCACTTGCATGGAAATGACAATCAAGCAAAGGTGAAAAGAATGCGCGCGAGTTAACGGCAGGCAAGACTTATTTGCAATTGGCCGGCTGATTTTCCCGGCGGTCGTTTCCACCGCGGCCTGAGAGCAAACGGAGCCATTCCGAGATAGGCGGGGCCGCACCTCCGCGCCGGATGGCCCGAGCGCCCTTTGAACTCTGATCAGCGGGGCCAACCCGCTACCTGGCTGAGACGAAAGGGCGGGGCCCTCGCTTGAAGTCTCCTTATTTTAGGGGGAGGGGGGGCGTCGCCTTTTCACAGCCACCGTTTGCCGTTCGGAGCAGCCGCCGCGGGCTTCTCACTCTTCCTTTTGTGTCTTTCGTCCGCAAGGATCGGCGGGATGCGAGCGGCGACCGAGTGAAGCGCCGGCAATCCCGCGACGGCGATGGATTGGAAAGCCCCAGCCGGTAAACATGACAAAGATTGTTGAGCTTGTGGGAGAGTTTGCGCCGATGCTATGAGACCTCCGTTTGCGTGACAAATTAAAAAAAAAAGGGATGGAGGAAATCCTGTATGATTTTTGGTTAAAAAAAATGTTATGAGTGCCCGGAATGATTGATTGATTTGTCAAGTGCACACCAAGTGCTCGCTTGAATTAAAAATAAATCGATAAAAAAAGAGTAACCGAGCAAAATGAATGAACTCAAGTCAACGGAAATATGTTTGTCAAGATATTTCCTGGTGGTGGGCAGTCCCCCCCGCCCAGCACGCAAACTCTGGACCGGGGAAATAGATAACGCGGGTCATTGCGGGCCATCGGCCGCTCTGTCTATGGCTGATAACTGCAGCGCCTGGAAAGCGTCAACTTTTTATCAGCCTTTGTTTTGTTTTTTTGAGGCTCATCGTCACGGGCGGCAGAGCTGAAAAACGGGATTAGCCGTGAAGGGAATTGCACCGACAGGTCGTTAGCATTGTTGACAGTGTTCCCGGTCCCGCGCCGACATGGACGAGCGCCCGCACGGGGTGATTCCTCAGTCGAGTAGCTTGAGGAATTTCTGTAAGCCTCGGAACGTACTAATAAATAACAGATGCCGGCGTAGCGGAAAAGGGGGGCCGAAGCGACCCCCCTCCCCCCTTTGCGGTCTTTTCCGACGCGTCGTCACGTCTCGGCGCCGATGTTTCCATTGAAGTGGGTCGCGCAAGAGCCTCACTTGTCTTTTCCGTGTCTCTCCGCAGCCAAAAAATGCAAGAGGAAGACGCCGTCGAGGGGCCTTGGTCGCGGGAGCGGCGCGAAGGAACCAGGGTGGGTTTCGTCGAAGCCTCGCGTGTCTCACCATGTGCTTTTCTCGGCGGATTGTCTTCCCGATTGCGTTGCGCCCCTTTTATGTTTGCTTTGAAGACCAAACCCATCACGATCAGGATATCAGGGCAAAGTTCCATTTCGCAGTCGCTCAATCCAAAAAGTCTGATGGATTTGGCGGCCGTCGGGCCGAAAGCGCCGCGCTTGAGCAGCAGGGGCACAAACGGACGTCGGACGATATTCCTCCGTTTTGAGGGGGGGGGGGGGGTTAAAAAAGAATTTGTGCTGCAGCCGTGGGTCTGCTGTAATCCCCCGCGCCCCCACCCCTCCTACCCCCCCTTCCATCCTGTGCCGGCACTTCACTCGTATAACCCACTGACCCAGAAACTCTCGAGTTACTGAAGCGCAGAGAGCGAGAGAGAGAGAGAGAGACTCCATTGTTGTGGCTTTTCCCCTCAACGTCCATCTTTCCTTTTCCGCAGACGCCCTCGCCACAGCGCCAGGACTCCGGACCGAGAGGCATCAAGGGAATCCTGAAGAAAAGCCGCTCCGCCAGCGTGGAGTCCGACCAAAGCGAGGCAGCGGCGCTCCCGCTGAGCGCCGTCACGCACGGCAGCCCCGAGAGCCGAGACGCCGACGAACGCCGGCGAGTCGACGACTCGTCTCCGGACGAGGTCGCGGACGAGGTCGCGGACGAGGGCGACTTTGGCGGCTCGGAGGAGATGCGCAGCCCCTCGCCGGACGAGAGCCCGGACGCGACGTCCTCGGTGTCGGAGGGGGACAGCTCGGACGGAAGCCGGGGCTCCTCCGCCAAACTGAGGTCTGCCGATCTCGGCGCTCACGTCGGCAGCCACCCAAAATGGCCTTTCCCGACGTCGCGCCTCCGCTAGCAATGGGGGCTGGGAAAAAAAATCCTCGCCGTTCACTTGTCGGCGCGGCGGCCCCCTCCGCAGCTGGTTTATGAAAAGGAGGCCCTTTTTGTTTTTCCTCCGCTCTCAGACTGGCGGAGTTCAGCGGCGGGGACGGCCAAAAGAGGGAGTGGTCAAAGAAGCCCAAACCGTCGGAAGTGATTCAGACGTCGCTGGCCGATCGCTTCAGCCGCCTCCACCGTGCCGAGGACGCCTGGAAGAAAAAGGTGACGCTTTGGCTTTTTCCGCTTTTTCTTTCCGTTCCATTGGAAAGCACCAGCTCGAGGCCTTGCTCCTCAATTTAGAGGCGGGCGAGCGGGCAAACGTAGGATGCTCGGCACACGTGGTGGCTCCAGATGTTTGCCGTTACCTCGGCGGGCGCCCGTCAAACCCGCGAGAATTTCCAATGCGGCTTCGGGCGGATGCCCATCAATCTTGCGCAGCGGCTGCATCCCTTTTTTTTTCCTCTCCTCCTCGCTCGTGCACTTGTTCCATTCTAATGTTTTCCACTTTTTCCTCCCTGTTGCCCCCCCACCCCCTCACATCTGTCGCTCCCTAGCAGCAGACTCCACCCCCCCTTTCTCTGACTTTGAATCCTGCCTGTCAACCTTTCCCCGTGTGTCGAGGTGAGTGCACAACACGTGTCGCGCCCCCCCCCCGAAATTGGTGCGGCCCAGGTAGCGCCTTTTCCAAAACATTTGGGGGGCCGCCGTCACCCAAAGCGAAACGTGTCGCCGCTCGCTGCGCTCATAGCTTTGAAATCAAATCACGTTCACGGGTGACTTTTTCGCTCGGCCCTTTTTGTCTTCTCGGAGCCCCGCATCTCCCCCCCCCCCCCCCCCCCACTCCCCGCGGGCTCCACCTCCGCCATCGGGCGCCACTCAAGCAAAGTGGGTTTGACGCGACCAATTTCTTTGCGCAGAAGTCCAGCGTGGACGCGTCGCCCAAGATGTCGCTGGCTGAGAGGATGAAGATCCTCAAGGACAAAGAGGAGCAGTGGAAGAACAAGGGCAAAGGAGCCGCCAACGACTCGGTCCAGTTCACCGTCGCCGGACGCATGGCCAAGAAAGGTGACGCTGCCCGGGCAGGGCCGACCAAATCCCCCCCACCCCTGTCGACATCCGGATGCCTTTTTACACGCCGGATGCCGTCTTCCGCCAGGTCTCGTGTCGGAAACGGTGAAGGGCGAGTCCCGTCTCGCTCCCGTGAAGAAGTCCAGCGCCGCCGCGCCCGCAAAGCCGCTGGAAGGTAATGGACGGCCGCGCGTCTGAAACGCCGCCGCGCGGTGACGCCGTCGCTCTGCTCCAAAGAAATCTCCAGTCGCGCCGACGTCAAGGTGGAAGGAGACAAAAGGCTGGACAAACTGGAGTCCTTCCTGGACAAACTTCACAGTCAAGGTGCGCTCTTCCTACGCGTCCTGCGTTGCGTTTTTGGGTCCTCCTCCTCTGACGCGATGGATTTGCACCCCCAGGCGTCGGCAAGAGCGCCACGTCCACCATCCAAGTGACGGCGGAGGCTGAGAAGGAAGTGATGGCCTTGGACGACGACGAGACTTTCGGCAGCTTCTTCGCATCCGTCTCGCTCTCGGCCCCCCGGGACGCGGTGGTGACCCAGGAGGACCTGAGCCGCGTGCGGGCCGACGCGCCCAAGTGGGTCCGGCCGCGGCCGTGGCGACGGCGGCGGGGAAAGCCGCCGTTGACCCGCGACGTTCTTCCTCAGGCTCACGTCGGCCGTGGCCCAGCACAGGCGCGCCGTGCGACCCTACAGGAAGTACCGAGGCTCCAGGAACCCTCTGAGAGCGCTGGCCGCCCGCAGCGACATCCGCCGGGCGTACACCGAGCAGAGGCTCAACATCGCCAACGTGGAGAGCAAGCGGATCCAAGTGGAGCGCAGTAAGCGATGGGCCCGCCTTCGCAGCCGCGCTCGTGGAACTCGCGGGGAAAGATGTTTTTGCGGGGGCCCCGGCACATCCCTCCCTGCCTTCTGTGCGCCCAGTGGCCAAACACTCCAACATGGCCGACGCGGCCTTGGCGGGCCTGGCCAGCAAGGAGAACTTCCGCAAGGTCAACCTGCGCAGCGTCAAGTCCACCGAGGTGGTGACCAACAACAGCGCGCTGCCCTTCAACAAGCTCATGCTCATCCGCATCAAAGGTCAGCCGGCGGCGGCCGACCACGCGACTCGGGCCGGGCGGGAGACGTTTTGTGCCTGGATTCCTTCCTCCCTAGGTCGGAGGCACGTGCAGGTGCGCCTGGTGGAGCCCACGTCCAAGTCCCTCAACAGCGGCGACTGCTTCCTTCTCATCACGCCCAAGCATTGCTTCGTGTGGAGCGGCGAGTTCGCCAACGTCATCGAGAAAGCCAAGGTAAGGCCTCGGCCAAAGGGCGCGCGGGGGACGGCGCCCGCGAAACCCGCCCAACGCGCCGTGCTCGGCAGGCGGCGGAGATGGCGGCCTTCGTCCAGGCCGAGCGGGACCTGGGTTGCAAAGCCTGCCAGGTGACGGTGCTGGAGGAGGGCGTCAACGCCGACGGCAAGTCGGCCAAAGACTTCTGGAGTCTGCTGGGAGGAAGGAGCCCGTACGCAGGTGAGCCCCAACGCAAAACCTGCCTTCCGGTCGGAGCTCATGCTGGCAAAGCGAAATGTGAATTATGGCCAGCGGGGGGCGGCGGCGCTTGGCTTTGGGATGTGGAGCGGAGGGATGCGCCAGTGCCTCGACTGCGGCTCGCGATTGATTCGAAAAGGAGAGAAAAGATGTCTTAGATGAAAAGCGGGAGCGGTTGTCAGTGTCACGCTTGCCCTCCCGCCGTCACAGGGGCGGGGGAGCCCGAGGAGGACGAGCTGTACGAGAGCGGCGTGCTGGACTCCAACGGGGTCTACGGCCTGCGGGGGGACAAACTGGTGCCTCACCAAGACGCCTGGGCCTCCATCCCAAGCGTCACCTTGCTCCATTCCAAGGAGGTGCGTGCAAAGTGGAAGCGGCTTCTCCGTTTTGTTCTGCTCCCACCCTCCCTTTTTCCTTTGCTCGCCCCCTCAGGTTTTGGTTTTTGACTTTGGCGGCGAGGTGTACGTGTGGACCGGCAAGGACGTGCCTTTGGGAGACAGGAAGGTCGCGGTCAAGCTGGCCAAACAGCTCTACGCCGGCAGCTACGATTACAGCAGCTGCAGGGTCAACCCTTTGGACGCCTCCTGCGCAGACGGCCGCGTTCCGCAGTTGAGTGGATTCAACGCGGCCCCCCCCCCCCCCGTCCCCCCGCCGGCCAGTGCCAACCTGGCTAACCGCCCACTTGGCGTTCGCAGGCGAGGAGAGGGCCGCCCCAGCTGGACTCTGTTTGGCCGCCTGTCGGAGCACAACGAGACGTCGCTGTTCAGAGAGAAGTTCCTGGACTGGGCAGAGAGGGGCAAGGACGAGGCCGCCGTCGCGGAGGAGCTCAAGGTGCCGCCAAAAAGCCAGCCGCCGTCCGGCTTTTGAATTGAACAGAGACTTGCTCCGTTGGCGACCCGGGGCTGAAGAACAGCCGGATGGCAAATTGTGGATGTGGGTCTACTCAGAGCCCGGTCCGCTCGGCGCCCGACCCGGACCTGCGGCCGTGCGACGCCGGCGCCCTGCTGCGCAACGAGCCGCCGCCGCTCAGCGCCTTCCTGGAGGGCGTGGACGTCCAGCGGGGCCGCGGGACGGTGAGGACGGAGGACGGCAGGCGGGCCGAGTTGTCCACGGTGGCCGTGGACGCCTGGCACATTAAGGAGTACGGCGAGGAGGAGGAGGTGCCCCCGGAGAGCCTGGGCCAGCTCCACCAAGGGGACGCCTACATCATCCGATGGAAGTACTCCATCACCGCGCTCGGTGAGTCCCCGCGGAGACTCGCCGTCCACTCGGGACCCCAGCGAGCATGCGCCCCTTTGTGCCCGCAGTGGGGAAGCGGCAGAAACCCGGAGAGCTGAGCGCCGGCCCCGCCGGCAGGGAGAGGACGGCTTGCTTTTTCTGGCAGGGCCTGCGCTCCGGCGTCGGCGAGAAGGGAACCTCGGCGCTCAAGACGGTGGAACTGGGCGGCTTCGGGGGCTCGCAGGTGGGTCTTCAGCCGACGCCCGCAACCTACGGTCCTTGGAGGGTGCGACGTCGAGCGCGTCGCACATTGCGGAAGGAAAGGAAGCTGGGAAATGCGCTTGTTGGCAGGTGCTCGTGAGTCAGGGGAAGGAGCCTCCGTGCTTCCTGCAGCTCTTCCAAGGTGGCCTGATCATCCACAAGGGCGGCCGAGACGACCCGCTCAACGGATGGGGTAAATCCTTCGTCGGCCACCGGGGGGAGCCCGCGCGCCCCAACTTTGACCATCGCCGATCCGCCCTCCAGAAGGTTGGCGCTTGTTCTGCGTTCGCGGCGAAGCGGAGGCGGAGGCCACGCTGTTGGAGGTGGAGTGCCACGGCGCCAGCCTGCGCTCGCGGGCCGTCCTCGTCCTGCTGCACGCCCCACAAGCTCGTCTCTACGTCTGGCACGGCTGTAAAGCGCACGTCGGTGCCAGGCGGGTGGCCAAAAAGGCCGTGGAGCGGCTGAGCCAAGGGTAGGAAGCGCGGCGGGGGCAAGGGGGGGGGGTCCCAGATGGCCGACTGAGGGTTTGCGCTCTGCTTCAAGGTGTCCTCCCGAGTTGGGCCTGAGCGGCGGCGACGGCGGCCGTGTGAAAGTTGAGGAGGTGGAGGAAGGAAGTGAGCCTGCGGAATTCAAGAAGGTTCTTGGCTTGCAGGACAGGAAGTCGTACGACTGCATGCTTCAAGGTTTACACGCCTCCTCCAAAAGTGCAGCCACGCGTTGAGAAAAATGTCCGGGCCAAATATCGAGCGTCGGCAAATCATGGCCACTCCGCCTGAAACAAGAATAATCGTCAAACGCGTCGGCCGCTTTCAGACCCCGGCAAGTACAACCACACCCCTCGGCTGTTCCGGCTGAGCGCCGGCTCGGGTCCCTTCGAAGGCGAGGAGCAGCTGTACCCCGCCAGGGTGGCGGAGGGCGTCGCCGCCATGCCCTTCCTGCAGGAGGACCTTTACTCGGCGCAGCAGCCCGGTAAGGCCCGCCGGCCGTCCGTCCGTCCGTCCGCCCGCTCCTCGCCTTTTGCCCATGGTACCCGTTGCCCGCGCCAGCTCTCTTCCTGCTGGACAACCGCATGGAGGTGTACCTGTGGCAGGGGCGGCAGCCCGAGGAGGAGCGCTGCACGGGCTCGGCAAAGATGCGCTGGGACAACGAGAGGAAGTGCGCCATGGAAACGGCGCTGCAGTACTGCCAAGGTTGGCCGTCTTTACATCGCCGTATGCGTGTCCGCGTGTCCGTCCGGCTGCAATTATTCTCGCACTTCCCGCTTGCAGAAAAGAGCTCTCGGCGCCCCCCGCAGGCGTATCTGGTCACGGCGGGCTGCGAGCCTCTCACTTTTACCAATATCTTCCCTTACTGGCAAACGGACCCCGACGTTGGCTCCAAGGTGAAGAATCTTTTCTTGGCCCGTCACTGCAACTTTGTGCGCTTGCCTCACATCCGGCGCCCCCCTTCATTTGTTCAGACCGAGGGCTCCAAAAACAAAGTGACCTTAGTCAAGGAGGAGCTGTCCAAGCTCAGTCAGCGCCAGTACTCTCTCGAGGAGCTCACCGGGTCGCCCCTGCCCGACGGAGTGGACCCTCTCCGACTGGAGGATTATCTCTCCGACCGGGACTTCAAGGTAAGGGGGCGGCGGGGGCCACTTTGGAGTCCAGAACAAGCTTGTAACCTTCCTCTCGCAATTTGTTGTCCAGAAACTCCTGGAGATGAGTCGGGTGGAGTTCAACGCCTTGCCAAACTGGAAGCAGAAGAACCTGAAGAAAAGCAAGGGTCTCTTCTAAAAAAAAAAAAAAAAGAAAAGAAAATCACCTCATTTTGTAAAACAAATGTACAATTGTGTATAGTGTTTTGGAATGCTCATGATAGCCAATTTTTAATTCATCTTTGTGTTCCTCTCGTTTGTGCTAAGCGCTTCGTGCCCATATCGTGTCATAGTTTGTAATCTCCTCTCCAATTGTCTAAAAAAAAAAAGAAAATGCTTGTGGTTAAAACGTGCGGGTTCTTCTTCCCCCCCTACCCATTAAACTGTCGTCAGTGAGCAAAATGGATTTAGTGGCCTTAGGCCCTCAAGGCGTTCTCTCTATACGCGTTTCATTTGGTGATAAATAATGGAGGATTATTTTCATCCACCTTCACCAACTGAACGACTTCTTTGGGACCACATTTTTTGTGTCAAAATATTTTCATTGTAAGTGCGTTTGTGTGTATTGAGTCATCACGCATTCCGCAAGGCATGAGCCTTTTTTTATTCTTTTTTTTTTGTAACATGTATGTCGCATGGCTTACTAACTTTTGCATTATGGTTAAGATAAGATATCCTTTATTCGTCCCACACTGGGGAAATTTACAATTTATGTTTGTATAAAAAATATATACAGATATGTATGTAGATGGATGGCAGTTTTTATCATTTTTGTCACATGAAAACAAACGTGAATAAAATGTTTGTCCAAAAAAATGCATCGTTTGGACTTTGATGAATCCAGCAAGGCACCCTCGGGTGAAAACAATCCCTTCAAGTGCGGCGTGCGTGCGGATTGTTTTCGTGATCCACGCCTGCCTTGGTCCGGGACGCGAGCGCAGTGTTCCGCCGTCCCTTTCTTTTGGCTTTCCATCTCACCAATTCAAGTACGGTAAGTCCGCGTCTCGTTGTGAATGCGCCGCCTCCGGTTTGTGTGTCACTCGCTGGACGTTTTGTCTGCAGATGGCCGCAACATTGACCCGTGTCCACCAGGGGGCGATATGTGATCTTTTCATTGACGCCGCGCTGCAGCTCATCGCCTTTCAGGTAAGCCAACGTACTGGACGTAGTGTGATGGATCGACGTGGAAGTTGAGCGGTGCCTTGTTTTTAGTGGACGGTTGTACTTTACGAACGGCAAAAGGAGAGATGGAATCCTATCAATGCAGGCTTTGCCTCGAGACTGCCGTTGCCTTTGAAGGTCGGCTGGCGAGCGGACGCTTATTTGCGGCGGCGGGAGAAGGGGCGAAGGGGCAAAGGCTTGAAGGTGAACTTCTTACCTGAATGAGCCGCGCTGCACTGCTGCGACGGCCGCTGTCTGAAAGTGCTGCAGAAATACACTTGAGTGGAGTTGAGTTGAGAGAATTCATGTCGCCGATAACCTGTCTAACCGATAGCGACGGCTGAAATGGATTCGTGGGAAGCCCGAAACGGTCCCAACTAGCATTCGGTGTGACGGCGGGAAGCAAGCTCTTTGTCACGATTTGGTTTGGGACCGGGCGGTTAGCGCGTCGACTTCACGGTGCGGGATTTCGATTCCGGCTCCGGCCTCCCTGTGTGGAGTTTGCATGTTCTCCCGGGGCCTGCGTGGGTTTCCTCCCACATCTCTCTAAATTGTCCCTAGGCATGAGTGTGGACGTGCGTGGTTGTTTGTCTCTGTGTGCCCTGCGATTGGCTGGCAACCGATTCGGGGTGTCCCCCGCCTACTGCCCGAAGGCAGCTGGGATGGGCTCCGGGTCCCCCCGCGACCCTAGTGAGGATCAAGCGGTTCGGAAGATGAATGAATGAATGAATGAATTAATGGTTTTGGACCAACAGGTGGCACTGTTGGGCTCCCCCTGCAGTTGCACACCTGTTGCTCGTTAAGTAATCATGAGTTGTATCGAAGGACTCCTGCCTGAACACTCAGTGTCGGGTCATTGGTGCTTTTTGCTGCTGTCATGCTTGTTTGTTTGTTTGTTTGTTTGTTTGTTTGTCAGTCATGTTTCTGTTATTGATAGTTTTGAGCTTCAGTCATGGTTTTTGTTTGCTGCTTTGGACTTTGCTTTGTTTAGGATTTGGTTTTCTGTGTTTCTCACGCTTGCTTTAATGCTGCGATCGCATGATTTCAGATATTTTGCCCCCCCCCCCCTATGGAGAATGTTTTTTCTTTTTCTTTAATTGAGTCGAACAGTACAGATGTCTTGAAATTCTCCATCACGCTGTGTTTCTGCATCCTCTTTGTTGTTTAAAGCAGTTATAGGTGAAAGAGGAGAGGATGGGTTTTTCTATCAGTCTTGTCTTGTCCGACGCGTTAACAAAGCGATGCCTGCTGTGTCTCGGGTGGGGGGAAAGCGGTGGTCCTCGAGCGTTCCGAATGTCAATTGGAAGCTATCGAGTTCCCCCTAGCGTTGCTGCGGGGAAGCGAGTGTGACGTCACCGGGCGGTGGTGGGACTTTGGTGGCGACTTGAATGCCCTGTGGGTGGGCAACGTTTGACGCAGCATTTCGGAAAAGGAGAAATAGTGAGCTTGGGATACATGGGGGGCAATTTGTAGAACCTTGAGAAGGAGTCGTTTACTTGTATTGTCCCTCCGTTCGTTTTGCCATCCCCGGAAAGAAAATGCAGACAGTTGCGGAATCATTTTTGACAAAAGTCATTCAGCAACCGTGAGCGGTAGTATATGATATGATATGATATGATATGCGTATGCAAGTCAGTCCCACTCCCCCCCTCCCCCGTCCTCGTCATCATCAGCAGCAGCATCAGCAGGCTGGCTGCGGCTGCGGCTGTCTCCTCTCACGACCCGTCCGCCTGCACCCACAATCCCCCGCGCCACGACAAGATGGAAGAAAGCAGCCGCTGCCGGAGAACGGCGTTTTGGCAATAAAATCCTCCAAAGCTGCGAATACGGAGGCGCCGCGGGCACGTTCCGAGCCGTCTGCGGTCATGTGTTGGTGAGCGAGAACCCAAGCCGGCTCCCGGTTCGCGGTTCGGTCCGGACTCTGTCGAGATCCACGCGACGCGTTCGCTCGCTCGCCGACCGAAGGGCGCTGCACCGAAAGGCAGCATCATTGTTTGTGATGCGCGGGCCGTAATGCGGCTTTTTTTCAACTCGGAGCTAACTGCTAGCGCGTTAGCAGCCGGCTAACTAGCTCGCGGCTAGTTTGATTGTTATAAACACGGCTGCGTTGAAAAAGCTGGTAGCTCGATTTTTATTTAGCCGCGACGGTCTGTGTTGGGTCACTGGAGCCGGAGTCGACGTGGAACCGAAATAGTCTTGAGAAGGATTTTGTTGTTGTTGTGCCAGCCACGCGCACGCTCGGTCATGATTATCGGCTCGTAATTACGGCTAAAGTTAGCTATCAATCAACGGAGCGCTAGCCAGCTCCATTTAATTCGGCCAACAAAGCTCGCGAAATGAGCCATTCACGCCACCCGTGGCAGATTTAACCACGAACGGGGCAATATGCATAGTTAGTATCAGCGTATCTTTATTGAAATGAGCAATTATGCCGAGTAATCGCGGATCCGTGTTTTTTTTAAATGGCCAATGGATACGCCAAGCAAGCGGGGGACACTCGGGGTTAACGTTGCCCTTCTGTCAAGCCGTATCGTCATATGCGACTTTGCCGAACGGCTCGCGATGCTTTTCTCAGCGTTTTGCTTTTCTCAGGTTTGGAGTGCGAACTGGATGATGCCTCGTCGGGCTCATTGTGGCGAGTCGGCTGCTATGCTAACTCGCTGGCTAGCTGTTATGGATGACAAAAGCTCATCCGCTCCCTGATCGAGACTCTTTTGGCTTTGTGTGTACGTCTGTCCTCTTTTTCAGGGCCTTCTCCGGCATCCCTCTTTAGATCGATCGGCCCGGCCCGCCCGCAGCAAAGCGACCACCATGAGTATTATCCAAGACAAGATCGGCAATGAGTTTTTGCGCAACGGCGGCATGGACCCCAACTTTGCGCCCGGCATGCTCATGTTCAGCCACCTGCCGCCCGTCACCAGCTTCACGCGGCTCACCTCGCAGTCGGTCATGGGCGACCTCCCGCAGGAGATGGTCCTCAAGAAGGAGCGCGACTCGCCCCCCGAGCACCAGAGCGCCGGTGCGGGGGGCTTCCTCCACAGCATGGGCATCAAGCAGGAGCGGCTCAGCGAGCTGGACTATCGCATGCCCCTCTATGGCGGCGGCGTGCCGATGAACTGCGCCGGCGCGGGGAAGAGCGGCGGCGACGTGCCGGACATGTCTTACGGCAACCACCACCAGAATCACCACAACATGCTCCTGCACGACCTCGGCCAAAGCAACGTGCGCTCTCTCGGGGAAGCGGTGAGTCCCGAGCGCAAACGCGAAGGAAGACGAACGAGACTCTTGCGTCACTATTTGCGGTCTGCCCTCAGATGTCGGGGCGAGCGGCGAAAGAGCCAAAAGACGCCTCGGCCAAGAGAGGGAGGAGGACCAACGGCGACGGACAGGGCGGCAAAGCCCGGAGGAAACGCGGCGACGCCGCAAAGGTTGGCCGTCCGTCCTCAAAAGAATGCCGCTTCGACCCGTTTGCTGGGGGTTTTCGTCGGGTGACGTTGCGAACGGGGGGGGGGGGGATGACGAACCGTGGGAAATGTCATGAGAGGATGGCGCGGGGCCAGGCGTAACCGTGCCGCCGCTGTCACGTGTCCTCCGACAGGCGGCGATGTCGGACGCCGACGGGGCCTGCCTGTCCCCCAACTCCAAACCGCACATCTGCGAGCACTGTAACGCCGCCTTCCGCAGCTCCTACCACTTGCGCAGACACGTGCTCATACACACAGGTGAGAGGCTTTCGCTGCTCTCTCGCCTTTTCTATTCATTTTTGCGCCTCGGATGCTGCGCCGCCGGTGTCGTCTCATGAGGCCGAGCGATAAATAATGTGTTGCGGGGGGGGCGGTCGTACTCTTGATGGCACAGGTGAGAGGCCTTTCCGGTGCAGTCAGTGTAACATGAGCTTCATTCAGAAGTACCTGCTCCAGCGGCACGAGAAGATCCACAGCGGTGAGTCCAGCGATTTTTGCTTTGGTTTTTCGGCCAGATGCTGGCCGGGGCCACCCGCGAGTGACGGGCGGCGCGGGCCTTTTGTTGCAGGAGAGAAGCCTTTCAGCTGCGACCAGTGCAACATGCGTTTCATCCAGAAGTACCACATGGAGCGCCACAAGCGGACGCACAGCGGCGAGAAGCCGTACCGATGCGATACATGCCAGCAAGTAGGTTTGGGGCCTTTCCTTTCAACCTTCTTGGCTTGCCGCACTTTTGGTCAAGACGCCCAAGCCAATGTTGCGCTTTGATTGGCTTCAAATCGTAATCTGTTCAGACGCTGAGGGGGATGAGGGGGGAGCCCCGTTGTTTTTGCGTAATCGGTCGGCTTTTGTGCTCGACATTTTCGGTCCAAAGGCTTACATTCTGGGGATTTGGACGGGTCAGTTCAACGAGGTCTCCGAATGAGTCCGCTCCCCGCGAAAAAAAAAGTGTCTGCTAAAAATGTAACGTTTTGGTGCGTCTCGCTCTCTCCCTTTTTTTCAGTTTTTCTCAAGAACCGACCGGTTACTGAAGCACAAGCGGACTTGCGGAGAAGCCATAAAGAAGGGCCTGGACCCCAACATGCTGGAGCTGGGCGACGGCGAGCTGGGCCAGGGCAGCTACTCACTCACTCAGGGAAACGCCAGCACCTCCGGCCGCAAGCGGGCCAGGGCCAAAAACGGAGAAGGCGGCGAGCGCAAGAGGAAGAAGAACGCGGCGGCGGCGGCGGCGCGCGACGTGAGCCTGCAGGACTACGGCATGGAGCAGCCCTCGGGCTCGGCCCCCAAATTGCTCTTCAAAAAAGCCGGCCGCAAGGCTTTGGAGAAGGGCCTCCTTTCTCTCCAAGACGGCGCCGACGGCCAAAAGCCCTCGGGCCAGAAAGCCAGCCCCCTGGATCACGTGGATGCTTCGGGGCTGGACAACATGGCTCTGCTCCAGGGGGGCGGGGCCAACAAGCAGGGTCTGGGTCCCGGCGGCGGCGGCAGCAACTACGACGACGCTATGCAGTTTGTGAAAAAGCGGCGATACCTCCACGCCGTCAACAGCGACTACGGAGCGCTCCACATGGCGTCGCAGGGGGGCGGCGTGATCCAGGTTTCCCTGGGCCCCGAACCCACGCTGGCCATGCTGGACGCGTCCCCCCTGGAACTCAAGCACGACAAGTCGGGCATCCCAGACGAGGTTCTGCAAAGCCTGCTGGACCACTACAGCCACAAGCCGGACGGGGGGCACCAGCACCAGCAGCACCACGACGTGGCCTTCGACCTGTCGGACCACCCGCACCACGTGGACCTCCAGCCGGCGGCGCCCGTCACCCCCGAGCTGGAGGACGACGCGGGCGCCGGGGGCGATAAAACGGCGGTGATGAGCGAGTACTCCAAGTTTCTCCTGCAGGCCCTGGAGCGCACCAGCCACAGCGGGCCCTTCGCCGGCCTGGGCGCCGCGGGGCCCTTCCCGCTCCTGTGCAGCGGCTCCAGTCCCACGGGGCCGCTGTTCGCCGACAAGCACGTGTACGGTGCGTCGCCGCTGGACTGCGGCTACCCGGCCGCCGTCTCCTCGCCGCTGCCCGTCGTCGCGCCCTCGTCCGCCTCCTCCTCCTCCTCGTCCTCGGCCGCCGCCGCCTCGTCCAAGTCCCACTACGGCCTGCTGGTGGGCTCCCCCTCCCAGGCGGGCTTCCACCTCACGCTGGAGCCGGCCGGCCACCAGCAGCTCACGCCGTCTCAGGAGCTGACGGAGCAGCTGGAGAAGCAGCACTCGCCCGGCACCTTTGGCCTCCCTCCCCAGGATCTGAGCGCCCAGGCGGAAGGCTCCAAGGGGCGACGGGCCAAGGCCGGAGGGAGCGCCGCCCCCGCCGCCGCCGCTTCCGGCTACTCGGACCTGAACCCCCCGAAAGAATCGTCCACGTACCAGATTGAGAATTTCGCCCAGGCCTTCGGCTCCCAGTTCAAGTCGGGACGCCGCACCCCTCTGAGCTACGGCGGCGACCCCGGCGCCGAGGTGGACCACAGAATACGGACGCCGGTCTCAGAGTTCTCAGGGTTTACCAGCTTGTTAGCTGACGTCACTGAGCCGGTGAGTACGGGATCAAAAACCCCGACAAGCCAAAGTTTCAGATAAGGGTCAAATGAGGTGAGCCCCGTGGGGAAGGGGAGGGGGGGGGCTGTTTTTGCATCTCCCTCCCCGTCCACACACACACACACACACACATATCCCAATTTTTTTCTTGTAGCATTGTTGTTGTTGTTTTTTTTTTTTTTTTCAACACTGCCATTAAATGTTCATGCAAACATGACCAGGGAGGGTCTTCCATGGCCTCAAATGCAATGTTTTTAATTCTTATTTTTATGAGACATGATTTTTGTCGCTTACATGTTGGGAAAATGTAGTGGGTTTTTTTGGGGGGGTGGGGCTGGGGAGGGGCGGCATAAACCGTAGATTTTAAACGTAATTTAAAACATTTTGGAGGGTAGCGATGAACTTGCATTTCTTGCTTTGGAAACCCTCGTTTTACCAATTATCAACTTTGTAAAGTAATAATGTTCATAATTACAAAAAGAAAAAAAAACACCACACGCAACACTTGTGGCAGGGAAAGCCCAGAACTCACATGGCAAAAAAAAAAAAGGAAAAAAAAGTATATATTGTCTGTTACAAGAAACATGAACTCAGGAAATAGGCAACCTTGTGCGATAAGACTTTGTATGATGAGATGCAACGAGCACAGTTTTTCCAGGTGTACTTTGAAACGGCAGAGCTTTGATTTGTGTCCATTTTACTCCCGGCGATCACATTTTTGGCTCTCCTGCGTGTTTCGGTCCAAAAGATGGTACTGTTGCGTGTCAATGTGAAACCAGCATGCGGAAAGAGCCGCATTGAGACGTGTGTGTGTGTGTGTGTGTGTATGTGACTGAAAACACAAAAGCCAGCAAGCAAACCGCAACAGTCGCCTCCCTTTTTTTCTTTTTTCGTCAATGGAATCAAACGAGCACTTTTTTTTCCCCCTCCGAACATATCATCAGAAACAATAACCCGTTGGATTTTCTTTGACTCTTGGGGTAGAAAGAAATGGTGCGTATTTTACAAGGAGAAAACTGTGAACGAGGCTTTTGAGAGGGCGGGCTGATGATTTTCATGGGCATTGGGTTTTTTTTTTTTGTTGGGGGGTGTGGGGGGTGTCGACTTTCTTGCGGTTTGTCGGGTGATGTAAAAATGGATTTGCCATAATTTTGTGATACAATATTTTGAGAGTAGCTCTTTGTATTTAAGTGTTTCTCCAGAGCTCGGCTGACGTGCTGGAACTTTTCTCTCTCGCTCAGTTTTTTTTTTTTTTTTTTGGTTGTATTTATTCTCCACGAGCCGCCACACACCTTTTGTAGCACCGGCGTAGCAGAAGAGTTAATTTATCCGACACTCCTTGGGAATATGCATCGGTCCCGAACTCCCGAGAATGAACAATGGCCTTCTTTGTCTTCCGCGGTTCAAGCCGTTCTCTCGGTCCCGGCGGCCGGGCTCGATATTTCCCGTTTGCAGCAGCCGTACCTCCCCGGCGGTTTTTGTTGAGGCGGAAAAGGACAAATGAAAAAACTTCCCTCCAAACACACTATGCTTTGAACGGAAACGGAGAGAAAAGACGATAAGATTGACTAAATATACCTCATATCACTAAAGCGTAAGAAAGCAGGGACGCGCGTTTCATTGTACGTAGTGGAAATATTTGTAGGATAGCTTGGACATGTTGTGTCATCATTTTTACACTGCCCGTGTTTACAATGAAAGAGCAAGTGACTTGTCAAAATGCAAACGGTATGATTTCAAAAAATGTTTTGTCATTGCTTTTTTGTTGTTGTTGTTGTTGTAATGTAAAAAGATCCATGCCAAGCAGTGTTGCATTCTAGATGCCTTGTAGAACTTTTTCTTTCTCTCATGGTATAGCCCCCTTATTTTTGTTACTTGCCATCACGTGTTTTTGATATGAACCCTAGAAGGATATTGTTTACAAAAACGTACAAAAACACTAAAAATGTGTCGGGGTTTTTTTGGTTCGTTTGATTTAATTTTTAAAAAATCAAGTATGCATGATTTTTATGGCTTTTTTTTTTCGTGACGCTCACCTCAATACCAAATGTTGTAGCAGAAGCCTCCCCTTTCCTTTGTCTCATTAGTACTAGGACCCTCGTGACATGATTTCCCGGGCTCGACCTGTTATTGAGATGATGAACGGATTAGAGAAGCCAATAAAAACCTTTTTTTGTTACAAAAGGAAAACGTGCTTCTGGTTTTTAAATGCAATTTGCCAAGAGTGATTGATGTGCCACAAATATGTTCCCACCATGTCTGTCTCACCACAATAGCCAATCTCAAAATACGAAAGTAGTGTTCCGACAAAGTTGAAAATCAACACTTCTGAGACCGTGTTGGCGTCCTGATTTTGACCCTGTAGATTGGCTTGAGGATTGGAGTCGCGCGCCCTTCTTGGCTGTTTTGGACGTGGACACGGACATGGGTGAGTGGCATCAAGAAAAAGGCATCCGGTGTTTGGGGGAAAAAAATACATGTACTAATAAATCATGTGAGTGACTTGCTGTGGGTTACGGAGAAAAATGCTGATATAAAATGGTCTTTTGTTTTTTAATCACAGCTATACCGATAAACGGCTAACTCATTTCTTATAGTTTTTAACCACCTGTGAAACCCCAATTTTCTGTCCAAGGCAATGTTTTGCGAACGAGGCCTAACCGTCACGTCTTTTGTGTTCCAGGCTGACAACTCTGCTGCCGCACAAGTCTTTGCAGCAATGCTCTTTTTCCAGGATGCGGGAGCCACTCCGCGGCCGTTTGTCGACCGTGACGCATTTCTAAAGCGCCTGTCCTCATTCACGCAACACGGTGACGGCGGGGCAAAGCGCTCCAAATGTCTTCAAGGTAAGAAGAGCGCGTTGGCCTTTGTTTGCTTTTGCGTCGTTTGCTCCTTTCTACTGGCCGCCTGTTGCCAGGAGCGGCAGGCTGAAGGAAGGCCGTGCCCGTTTTTGACTTTGGACTTCCAGTCGCTCGGCGCCGTGACACGGGCTGATGTTATTGCAAATCTAGTGCCGTAAAACATTTAAGTTGGAGGAAAGCAAAAACGGAGTCTACTGCCGTCACATGGCAAATTTGCTTCACGTGAAGCCAACGGTCTAATTTTGCGCTTTTGGTACTCGCCTGATGACACGATGCAGATTTATTTAAAGTTTATCTGGTTGTCTGGGGACGTTTTGGGGTCCCCCGCGGCCAACGCCCTCCCTGATGACGTGGGCTCGAGTTAAGGGGGTGCGTTGCTTCACAAGAGCGTCCGGGATCAAAGTCCCCTTTGAGATAATGCCATTATAACGGTAAATGGTGGGATGTCAGCTTGGCTGTAATGAACTTTTATTGACCAAACGTGACGTGGATCGTTCCAGCTCCAACTCTACGGCGCACTCGACATGATCAGTATATTATTAGAAAGCGGGTGGACGAATCCAGTGTAATGGTGAGGGCTCAAAGGTCACTTGCTGCACCTTTGTCCCAGCCCAAACTTAATGGCCAGCAGGGGTTCCAGTCGCAACGTTTAAGTGTTGTGACTCATGTTTGTCGAGGGTGTGGTCTCAGGGTTTCACGAAAACGTGAGTCGTCGTAAATTCATCAAAAGACAAAAGAAAGGAAGGCTAGACTTGCTGGCTAGCGAGCCGAATTGATGTGAAATGTTGCCTTGGCTGTCATTCGCAGGCGCAGGTACGCTGTGACATTGCGTTCATCCAGGAAGTGACGTCTCCTGCACCGAAAGAGGATATGTGCACACATTCCCGGCCTCCTCCAAGGAGTGGCAAATGATTAAAAAGTGAGCACCGCAGCCAGCTAGTCGTCATCCAAGGTGAGAGGACGTCGACACCTCTCCGACTCGCGGCTCTTTGAGAATCGTCTTGAGTTTGGAGACAAACTCTCCATGCCGTTTGTCTCTGATGGCGCCAGAAATGAAACTTGCTTTTGTCCTTTGCCTCTTTGCTACCTGTAAGTAATCTTAGTCCTTTTTCTTTTTCAATGGAATTGGCTTGGGGCGATTATCTATTTATTTATTTATTGGGATCGAATCAAATGTACCCACTGCTTTCCTTTTTTGCTTTCTTAAGAAAAGCTCAACTGTTTGACTTGTGAAGAAAGATTGCAAGTCAATAAATGGGTCGGTGCGGTCTGCGCACCCTCTCCGGGAACTCCGTATCCGAATGAGTTCGTACAAGCGCACACTGTGTAAATATTTGACCAGTGTGTCGATAAGAGCAATCAAATCCTACCTTACGACCCATTTGTTATAGCCTCGCTTTTTTTTTTTTTTTTTGAAGGCAAGACATCATGTTTGGTTGACTGGGGGGCTTGATTAGTTTTGACAGCTCGACCGGGAACCTCGGCAGCATTTTGAACCAAATCGATTCGACGCAATCTCTCCTTTGTGATGTTGCCATATTTTTGTAGATGCAGTTCAGCGCGTCGTACTGAACCCAACAAATCTAACCGCATCCGAGCCGGCAAATTCGACCGAGCCGGCTCAATCGACCACCCCTGGCCAAAACCATTCCACGCACTCAACCGTTTCTGTCAGTCCACCAACAATTCCTCTGCCCACAGAGAATCCAGGTTCTTTGAGCACAACTGTAATCCACGCTTTTAGTATTTCAACACCGCTGGAAAGGCTGACATGTTTTTCCGATTGTTTGTTGCTGCCTAGACATATGCGCGCGACAGCCGTGTCCCGCCGGAAGCACGTGCCAGGTCCGTGCCAATCAAACCCGGGTTTGCTTATGTATGGCTGGCGATTACTACGACGAGGACAGCCGGCGTTGTGAGACTGGCAAGTACTGGTGAAGTGGCAGCAAAGGACTACTTTTATCTTAGCGACGCTCTTCGCACACTTCAACATTGTTCATGAGCTGCGCCCTTAACGTGACGATTGAGGGGTTCGTTCACTGGATTGAGTGAACAAGCACAAATGGGATCCGATCCACTTTTTGATACCCGATTCTGAGAAAATGAATCGACGTCTTCAAGAAATGGAAATCATTGCATTGATACATATATATATATATATATATATATATTAGAGAGAGAGAGAGGGGGAGGTTTTGTTTTGATGGACTGTATACATTGTCATTTTTCAGCCAAGGTCTTTCCCGGACAACTGCAAGTGCCTGGAATAGAATTCGAAAAGGACATGGGAATCAAAACATCGCTGGCATTTCAACGTGCCGCGGAGCAAATTTCTGATGAGGTCAGATTTCTCTTCCTCATCCACGTGGGATTGGCTGATAACTCTTTTTAAAAAAATGGATCACTAAATCAATGACGTATTTCTCTCTCCCGCACAGATTGGTTCCCTTTTCAATGAGAGTTCTGGCTACTCGCGTTCGATTGTGTTGGAACTCAAGTAGGTCGACAAAGAATTGGGCTCCTTGGATCTGGCTTGACCGTTGGGGTTTTGCTTCTTTTCACGTCGGCTTTGCCCACGCAGGCAATTGGGAAATGCAAAAGGACGAGTCGGGGCCGGCGTCGGCGCCTCCGTGGAGATGGTCTTCCAGACGTGGGCTCGAGTCAAAACACGGGACATTGAGAAAGTCGTCGCCGAAGCCTCCGAATGCGACGCGTGTCTTCTGGCAAATTCCAATTTCACATGTATGTTTCCCGCAATTCCGCAGGGACCTCGATCGGGATATCGAACGGGCGTACTCGGCGCGGCTCCTATGATGACGATCCATATTTTTGACGATGGATCCGGTTCGCTGGGTAGCTCGCTAGCTAGCAAGTTGGCTACATCTGAGCCCTGCCGTTTGCTTCTTGCTTCTACAAGACACGAGCCTGTGTACGAAGCAACCCTGCGATGAGAAAACGGCGACATGTTCAGCGGGAGACGATGGAAATTTCCTCTGCCGCTGTTCCGAAGCTTACGTCATGACGGACTACAGTCACAGAGCGTGCGTTGGTAAGTGCAAGATGCCAAGCCTTGGCCTTCTAAAGACAATACAAAACATAAAGACCATTTCCAACCGTTTGTTTTTTTTTTCCCTCCGCAGCTTGTCCAAGTGGTCAGACCTCCAACGGAACTCGGCAATGTATCGAGTAGGTGCTTTCGTTGTCCTGGAATGCCCCGAAATGATGACATTTGAATCACCTTTTCTCTTCTCTTCTTTTCAGTTGCCCTTTTGGGTATTCAGGGTTTAATTGCGCCGAATGTGAGTATGCCCCTCCGGACAACTTTTGCTCCCGATTGAAAATCTCAAAAAGCCCGCCGTGTGGATGCAGGAGCCTAAAACGCCGTTGAAGTGCAAGCCATCCATCTGTTGTGGTTGTCATGAACCGCTTTGTTGTTGTTGTTGTCGCTGTCGTTAGCATGGAAGCTCGCTTTGGTGATCGTCGCCTCGGTGCTCGGGGGACTGCTGCTCATCGCGGTCGCCGTACTCATCGTCATGTCCGCCCGGTGAGTTTTAATTTATTCTGGAGCCGCCGCGTAGGCCGAAATGACTCCGTTGACGGAGTCATTCTCGACGAGCGGAAATTCCAACAATGAACCCAGCCGGTCCCGTTTCCAATCCGAGACCCGCCCTGCGTTACCGATTGCGTTGAATGCGTCGCAGCAAAAGCTGAAACGGCCGCTCGTGCCGGAACAAACTGATCCCGGGGATGAAATCCAAAGGCGATATTCAAGGCCGTAATGCGACCTCCTTCTTCCGACGATCCTCTTAGATCTCCAAAGAAGACCTCCAAGAGAAAGAACGATCCCGACACCGGGAAACCCGACGTGATCCACTTCTCCGATAAGCATCCCCTGGTGACGAGCCGGCCGACCAACGGGCGGGAACCCCCGGCCAAGACCGAGCCGGCCGCGGCCGTCAAACCGTTTGCCGGCGTAGGGGCGCCCAGGATCCCGCGGGCCACGGCGGCCAGCGCCTGGGACGGCGAGAACGGCCTGGAGATGACGCCGAGCAATAGCCGCCACGGCTCGGTGGCTCAGGGCAGAACTTTGGTGAGTATTCGAAGGCTGAGCGAGACGTACGGGCTCCCCGTATTTGCGGGTAACGCAATATTCTGGAATTACAGTGGCGCAATGACAACTTGGAGGACACGAACGGCGGTCCGTACTCGCGGCCCCGCAACCACACCGACCCGTACGCCCAAACCCGGCCCTTGAGCAACCCTTACTCGGAATCCCGATCCCTCAACAACCCTTACGCTCGGAACCAAGGCCAGAACAACCCAAACTTCTCACATGACGACGAAATGCCATTCAACTACTGAGCCTGTAGTTTTGTCATCTGAGACAAAACCGGGATTTTGCAATAGATGCGGGGGGGGGGGCGTATTCATCACCGCTGCAATCTCATTTATGAGCCAATGTAATGAAATCGCTCATTTAGTGAAATCACATTCAATCTGATATTAAACGTTGTCTGGCCCCGTAATGTCTTCCACGTTTTGTGCTTTCATTTTGCACATTTATTCATGTATTGCTGTGGCCGCACAGAAATGTGACATGCCTATTCTGTTTGGTCTTTTTTTTTTTTCTTCAAAGCTAACAATACATGCTGAGCTGCCACTCAATTTAAGTCGCGTTATGTTATCAGCAATGGGAATCATTTGTAATCCAATTGACGAAATACAACATGGAGGTTGGATTTGTTGGTGCCTGACTTTTGTTTTTGGGGTGGGGGACACACACAACAATAAAATGTAATTTCACATTCACTCTCGTAGATGGCAGCGGGCGCGCGTTTTTAACAAAATTCAAGCAAATTAGTGTACTTTTCTGTGACAGACCAAAAATATGCTAATAAAGTAATTTTTTGGTTGTAACTTGATGTATAGTATTTCTTCCAGCGATTCTTTGGCGTTTCACTCGAGTCTGCCCTCGTGCCGCGAGCGCTACACACAGTCCGATTTTAGAATCATTGCTCTGCAGTCCAGTCCCAGGTATTTGATTAACTCAAGCGACACTAAAATGTCTGAATGAATTTTGGAATTGGTATTACCTGTGATAAACCACAATGCAGCTTGATTTTCCAGAGTCTTTTTTATGCCCCCCCCCCCGGTGTAATTTAGATGTCATTAGGATAGGGAGTCATTTAACATGTGAAACATTCCGTACATGTGGATTATCTCTTAATGCTGGTGATAGCCGGGTTGTTTGAACCGCTCAAATTCAAAGGATTAGGTTTGGCCACGAAATTCCCAAATGCTCCCTTGGAGAACCTCAAACGTCTCATTAGGATAATTGTCCATTGGGCCATCACTCATCATAATCAACTCTGATTTTAATGATATTTTATTTATTTATTCTCAGAAGAAGAGTTTTGAACCCCCGGTAGAATAAAGTGGCCATCGATCAGCAGACGCAAACTACGCGGCGCCGGGGTTGGCGTGATTTCCATTCTAGGAGCGAGCGAGGCGGGCGGGGCAAAGCATCCTCCTCCGGCAACTGAGACCAACCCGGCCGGGGAAATCTCACCCAACGACCCCACGTGTGGCGCAGCTCTGCGGTTCTCGGCGTCTGTCCACGCCGGTGGAGAAGTCTCGCCGAAAGAAACCGCGGAGCGTGGGATATTATTGGAACGCCGCTTCAAGAGCGAATGCGACGTCGAAAAGAAAGGTACGAAAGCTAGCGCGCCGCCGCCTTTTTTGTTGGTCAACACTTGTTACGCCACTTGTTGTTTTGGCGGGACGCTTAGCAACTATTCCGTCGACACTTTGCCCACTCGTGGCCCGGTGTTGCTTTAAAACGCACTTTCTTGTGGTCGCGTGTAAGTTGTTGTCATGACAATGCCGAGGGAACGTCGCGGGGGTGTGGGGGGGGGGGGGGGTGTCACAAAAAGACGGCAGCTTGAGCGGCGAAACCTCTCTCCTTCGACCGAAACAACCGCCCGCCGACAAGCGTGCACATTCCACAACTAACACGCCGAGTCGCCGTGCTTTGCTTGATGTTGTGGATGCACCGACAGTCTGCTTTGGTCATTGTTTTCCTGGCAAAACGGAAAGGGGAGCACGGGGAGGGACTCCGGTCCAAAGCGAGGGAGGAGGGGGTCTGGGGGGGGGGGTGTCGTCCAGTGTGAGGAATATGTGTTGGACTAAGGTGTGTCCTGTGTTTATTCGAGACACTTTGTGGCCAGGAAAGGGATGCGTTGCTGTTTACTAGCAGGCACACAATGACAAGGAGCGGGAGTACATTCTGACTGAATTAAATTCAGGTCGATTATTTTTCAGCATTTTGGCTGAATTTGGATCCTTTGACTTTGGCTTTGAAACATTTGGAAACGGCTCTTGCTGAAACAAATCGCATAGTTGTCCTTTTTATCGAATAATCGTCGCGCGTCGACTTGAACGATGGACAAAGTGGAACGGGGTTTCAAAGTCGAGGCCCTTGCGCCGGATTCGGCCCGCGAAGGCAAATCGTTTGGGTCAACTTCATGCGGCTTGGTTGTCGTCACTTTGATCAAGCCTCAGATCATGAGATGCGGCTTGTTGAAACAAATGACCCACCGAAACGCCAAGTTGATCATTTGATCCAATCAAATGTGTGGCGTGCACTGTAATGAACAAGTGCAATGAATTGATAAATCGTTGCTTCTATTTAGCCTCGTTTTTTGGACACGAGCGTCTGTACTCGGAATTGAAGACGGAGAGCAAATATGTTTGTACTCTCCGCCCAAGGGAAATGGGAAAAATGTCGATGCGGGGAATCGGGAGGCTTTGCTTACGTCACCGCCAGCAACGTTTCTGCACGCAATCGTGCACGAAGCATATCGATCAGCTGCTGACATTGGCGCGATTCATTCCAAGTGGGTGACTCATGCTATCGACAGCGGTTTGTACTCTTGTGCTAGGGACATGTTCCAGGACTTGGATTGATTGAGCGCTGGTTAGGGTTGTCAAATCTTTCAAGTCCAGGGGGTCCTCCTGGGGGATTAAAAAAAAAAAACAACAACAACAACAACCCTCTTTTCATCCATTAAAAATAACGACCGACTCGTGGCTTTTGCCAATTTGGGTCACTGTGAATTACACATCTGGCGCGTTGCGTTCAGAGTTTCCGACTTTGTGAAAGTACCGTGAATGCGCCACGGTACTCCCGGAACAGGTGCGTCGCCCACCCGCGGCCCGTTGCATGAAACTGCATTTGGAGTTGACGTTAAAACTAAGCAGGCAACCAAAAGAACCACACGTATTGTATGATTGAAATACGAAACATGCTCCGTTTCTAAAACACTGCGAGCGTTCGTGCCAAAGTCAATGAAGTCAATGACCCGTTCAAATGCTAATTAGCATCCACGTCGGGAGTGAATTGAAACGCCTCGACGGGTAGGATGACACGACTCAAAAAGTCACGTTCATAGTGTTGAATCGCGCCTTGTCTGTTCTCATTGTGTACGCACTCCATCCGTTTGCCAAGGAGGCCAAAATGCGGACGGCATTTGTTGTTGTTTTCCAGGTGCTATAGTTGTAGTATATTCTCATCTACTTTACTTCGAATGTCCTTTCAAATTACATTCAAAGCAAAGTTTTCAAGAGTATTCCTTTCCCCAAATTCGATGATACTCGATGATACGATGATGTAAGGGCTTTCTGTCCTTGTTTATTTTTATTTATTTTTTTTGGGGGGGGCGGTCCGTACCAAATGCCTTCCCCTAGATCCCAGGTCAGTTGAGGAAGACTTATGAAAATGACATAAGATAAAGACAAGACTGGATTGTTACCACCGAAATTTGAGACTTGCTCCAAATTTACAGATTAAGACTTGTCGTGTCTCACCGAGTTCCATCGGCGTAGAACATTCTGGAGGAGTCGCGGAGCGTCAATTCGACCATTGAAGTTGTTCCTCATTGTTCATTTCTCCCGTTTGTGCCTTTCTTAGGTGACGGTCCCCAATTGACAGGAGGACGCGGAAAACCCGGGGAGCCACTTTTGCCTCGGCTCGCTGGAATGGAGCAACTCATGGCGTAAGTGTGATCACGCGTCTTTGCTCGTTGGCGCCGTTGTCGTTAGCGTGACGAGTCGATACGTTTGCGACCGCGTTCGGAGTTTGTGACTGCCTCTGCGCATTTGGTGCCGATGAAGAGAACGAGCGAGACCGCGCGGCTCGGCGGGGGCGGGGGCCTTGCGAAGCGGCGGGGGGGGGGAGGCGCCGTGCAAGAGCTCGCGCGCCGTCAGACTCTGCCCATTGGTTGAGGCGTCGCCCGTGCTCATCCAGAGGGCACCGCCAAAGAATCGCAGACGAGATAAACAAGAGCGGCGGGGTTGGGGCGGGCAAGCGTCGCAGCCCCCTCGCCGCTTCAGTACGCCGCGCGAGGACTGCCGCCGATGCGTCGTCTCCCTCCTGTCTGGCTTCTTCTTCCATCTCGCCGCCTCCGCCTGCTCCTCCTCCGCCTGCTCCTCCTCCTCCTCCTCAGGGGGGCACTGCAGCGCTCCTGCCATTTGCGTTGGGAGACGCTTCCCAACGTGTGCGCAGTAGCCAAGGAGAGCGGCAGAGTGGACGTTTGCTCCCATTTTTTTCTCCACATTGAGAGGGTTTGCACGAGAGGCCGATGGCGCGAGGCGAGGACTCCGACTCGCAGCCGTCGCCGCGCCGCGCCACCTCATCCCGGTCCCAGTGAGTCCAGACGGCGAGGCGGCGAGGCGGCGAGGCGGCTTGGCCCAAGGCGACGGCAAAGCCCCGAAAGCGGCCACCATGGCCACTTTCGGGAAACTCACAGACTACTTTAATCGGCGCAAGTCTCGGGAGGAGCTGCGCGTCGGCAGGAGCTCGCGGCGGAGCGGCAGCTACTGCTGTACGGCGGCGGAGGCCAGGTAACCCCTCGGCCCGCTCGCGTCCGTCTTCCGTGAGCGCCGCTCTTCGGAATGGGGAGCTTGAGCCCCCGAAGGCCGACGCCAATCCCTCGCCCTTTCCACCGACCGCCAAGTCTCTGCTCGCTCTTGAATGGAGTCGCCGTAGCCAAAACCGCATCCCGTTGTGTCAAAGAAACGGATCGGGACCTCATTTGAGGCTGCCAAGCCGGATTTCCAAATTGACGGCGTGGTGTCTGATGTGTTGTTTTCCTGCCCCCCAAAAATGGACTCATGATTCAGAAAAGGCGAATCTGTGATTTTCTTTCATCCAAGTGGCGTATCCACGCGGATCCCCGAAAATCAAAGTTCTCGGCAGCACCCGGCAATCAATTAACGTCGTCTTCTTGTGTTTTTTTTTCCTTCTCCTCCATCAAAACACGGCCTCCCGCTTTTCGCGCCGGCCGGAGGTCATAAGCCCCGCGGCACGTCTCGCAAACGCAAGGCGACCGATCCCCACTGTTCCCGGACAAACGCAGCTTGCGTGTAATTGCCCCATCGCCAGTCAAAGCGGCATTCGCCGCCACGTCGCCCGCTTGGAAGCGGGCCTCGCAAGCGCTGAGCGCGTTTCACTCGGCGTGCTGGAAACGGATGGGCGGCGGGGTCGTCTCCGTTCGTAGGGGATCCGCTTTCTATGCCGGAGCAGTCGAACGTTGTCGCGCCTGCCGATGATTGGACCGAGCGCCGATGCCAATTGATTGGCTTCCCGCCGGGCGCTTCGGCGGCATGAAAGAAAAGCAATTTCCGCCGCTCGTTTTCCCAAACGGCCTCCGACTTGATGATGTCGAGGTGGAAGCCATTTCGCCATTGATCTGTACAACTGCTCTCTTGTCGCTCCTTAACAGTAAACTGCTTTTGTGGGGGGAGGGGGGGCTGTCTGGGGAAAAGGCGCGCGAGCGAGCGCTTGCTAATCATTCTCCGGGCCACTCCTCCGGCTGACGCCTGACGGCTGGCCGGAAGAAGCCGTCCCGTCCCGCGTGGTTGACGATTTCTTTTTTCTTTTTTTTCCTTTCTGTGGTTTCCAACCCCGTTTGCTGTGTTCCCACCCAACCAGGTCGCTGGAAAGGAAGTTGCAGAGACCCGTCCTGGCCAAGTCGCGCACCCTACCCAGCATCCCCCAGTCCCCGGGCGCGTCCAGAGCCCAGCGCTCGGACCTCGTGGGCGGAAGTCCTCCTCGCCGAAAGAAGCCACCCGCCGCCGGCAGCCCGAAAGACCGCGCGTCGCCGCCCGCAGGTGAGCCCCGCCCGGATGGCCTTTTGTTGCCTTGCCATCCTTTTCCCGTGCGCTTCAAGAGCTTTCGAGCACGCGGGCGTGGGCCGCGCTCGACGTTCGAAGGCCTCTTAAGGCTTCCTGAAAAGTCAGCGATTTGAGCGCCCCGAGGGGACAAAAGTCGCAGGTGCGCCTCGGCCTGCCGTGATTAAGCAAAAGCGCTTCGTCCTCTGATGAATGACTTGTATTTGACGCCGGATGTCTCTGTTCCTCCCCCGCCGCCGCCGCCGCCGCCGCTCTCTTGTAAAAATATCCAAATGGAGAGACGAAAGGTGGCCCCTTGTTGCCTAGCGACCGCCGTCATTGACCAGAATGCCGCTGCGCTTCCGCCTCGCCTTCTTGCTCATTATTTTGCCGCCGCCGCCGCTGCTCAAACTTTGTTGCGACACTCGGTAAAGCTGAGGCACCGCGACTTTCATTCGGATTCGGATTTGTCCTCTGGCCTGGCGGTCTATCGTGGAGAAAAATGTTGAAGCGCGCGTTTTCCCAAAGCGAATAGAAGCAGATGGCCACATTGTCCATCCGGCCCTCCAATGGAATTTTGCCCGCCGTCCAATTCAATGCGGTCGGCTCCGGAAGCCAGGCCGTCGCTCCCGACCCAATGATTATTTTTATTTTATTTTTTTTCAAGGCGAAGCGTGGCGCTCGGAGGACGACGACATGGAGGGCGAAGACGAAACGGAGCCGGGGGGAGCCGGAGCCCGCTCCCAGTCGCCCTTTTCTCACTTGCGGGCACGCGCCGCGCACCTGCGGAAAAGCATCTCCGCCGACAACCACCTGGACATGAACTGCGACGACGGCTCGCGGGACAAGGCCGCCCGCGGCAGCAAGGCCAAGCTCAAACGCAAATTTGTGAGTCCAAGCCTTCCCTTTCCTTTTGCGTCCGCGCACCAAGTCGAGCGCGTCGTCGCCGCACGGGCCGTCGACTGTAGAATGCCGAGTGGTTCCGTGTCCGTTTTTGGGGAACGCAAAGGATTTGTCCGACCGGCCTCGCTCGGCCGAGGGGGCCGCGGACGGCGCGCGGACGATCGGCATGAAAGATTGAGGGCCTTTCTATTGTGCGGGGGTAAGCCGAGACCTCGTTAGCAGCCCCGCCGCGCTAATCGCTTCTCCGGTGTCACGGGCGTAACCGGAGCCGCGCGTGCGCGTCGCGGCGGCTTTGTCATCTGGCAGCTTAGCCGCTCGGGACGGACTTGGCGGCGGACGGGATTTTTCGCCGGCCATGGCGGCCCTCGCGGATCTTCCGAGCTGCGGCTGTTTCGGGGTGAGACTCGCCACGGGTTCCGAAAATGAAATGGCCGCATAATGCCGTCGTCGCCCGTCTTGCGTCTCGCGCTCCGATTTGCCAGTCTGAGATTGGTGGCGCATTGCTTGCTTACTTACTCGCCGTTTGTTCCCGCTTGCGTGTTGAGCAATACGAGGCGTATTCGGTCAGTGTTGGCATTTGTACGCGCCTCTCCCGATGACCGCGTGGCTCTGCCCATGATGTGGATTGCTTCAATTTCACCTCCGTTTTGTGTCTGGTGGATGCAGTCTTTCCTTCTCTCCATCGTTCATTGCGCTACCCCCCCCCCCCCCATCCCTTAGTTTTTTAAATTTCCATTTATCATGACTAGAAGGGGACTAGCTAGAGAGCAGCTCGCCGCCGTCCATCACTTTGATCTCTTTTGGCGCTTTGCCTCCTTGCAAAAGGAAGCGCCGTCGAGAACAGCCGGCAGCCGTAAGCGGCGGCGCGCCGAAAGACGGCCGCGGCGCATCAGCTGCGCATAATAAAGTGCAAACATCGCATTGTGTACTGGTGTGCGGTTAATTGGCAGACGGAGGGGGCCGCATTCCCCCCTCCAAGCGTCGAGGCGATGGATTGCGTGAAAGTGAACTGCGCGCATGTTTCATCCTTCTGCCTTCTTTGTCATAGTCCGCAGAGGGTGACTTTCCCGCTCACAGAAGGCGGTGCTTGGGCAGCCATGACCGTCATTAGAGCGTCACCAGAATGTACTCGGCCCGAGACGCCGTTTTGCGTTCCTAAAAAGGAACTCGGATTGGAATCCGCCGTAACGCTTTGGTGAGAAGCACTTCAAAACTGGAAGGAAAGAAATATTCGCTTCCAGTGTGTTGTGCCTCCAATAAATTCAGGTCTCAAGCATGATCTGCAAATGAATTGATGACCTCTCAATGGCTCTTCACACATTTCCTCTACAGTGCTGGATTAAAAAAAAAAAAGGAAAAAAAGTGTTTGCGTGCTGACCGCTAGAGGGAGCCCGCGCAGCACCAGCCTTCCTTGCATTTCATTGAGCGGGTGTGTTCATTTGTATCTGTTCGTATTTCGAAAATGCTCCATTTTAGTCGAGTTTTACGCGTTGTTTTTTAATTTGAAAAAAAAAAAGCATGGTAACGTGTGGCCCAAATCTGCTTTTTGAGCTTACACAGCTGCAGTATAATAGACGAGGGTGTCGGGGGCAGACCCCGTTTTGTCCAACTTGATGATGATGTAAGTGTCACGGCTTGGTCATTCACCCCAAAGTGTGACTTTTTGAAAAATAGCCTTTGGGATAAATTCTTCACCGGCTTGCCCTTAGTGAAAGGGCCGTCGGTGCGTTTGGAGTCAGCCGCCCGTATCCGGCAACCGTACTCCTTCCATCGGTGGCCACAGCGTGGCAGCACAAGGCCGTCAAAAAGCGGAGCCGTGCCGTGTCTACTCTTCGCTGCGTCCGTGCGCCAAGTGCCACCTGAACGGCGGCGGAGCTTTGTCTCCGCCGACTCATTCGTCCTGTGGTGGATTCAGAGCAAGACAAAGTCATTTTTATTCTTTGACTTTTGTTTTTTCTTCATTCTGCCTTAGGAAGTGATTGTTGGCTGTTGTAGGAACAGCAGTTTTGCTCCGTGTCCAGGTTGATTGGAAACTTTATTGATTGATGATTCATTTTTTGATATCGCACCTTACTGACATCTGAAGGACGGGAGAGGAACTGCGTCAACCGCAAAGCTTTTCTGACAAATTGCAGAGCTCTTGGAATAGGCATTCATCAACCCCCATTGTCGTGATTTGACTTTGCGTGGGAACGTTTTCTCCCGCCGCTTTGGTTGCCGTCGGCGACGGAGGAAACAATGTCCACCCGCCTCTTTTTTCCAGCTCTCCGTCATCGCTTGTTGCGCTCGTCGCTTTTGCGGACGCGGGTGCTCTTGCGGAGGATTAACGAGTCGGGAGTTCACTAACGACCCTCTCCTAGAAGTCCCTCTTCATTAAATAATCATCGCTTCGACATTAGGGCGGCATTCGGGAACCAATGGAGGGCGCTTGTGCAGTAAGCGAGGGGGGGGGGCGGCAATCAATGCGTCAAATGATGCAGTCGGTGGCAAAGCGACAACCTTTTGGGGCTTACTGGGCCAGCCTCTTGTCAAAAATAGAGCGTCGGCCCCGTCAAGAGTGAAATGCGCGCTTTGTGCCCCTCGGCAGCTGTCGGTGGCTTTTGATGAAGGGGGCTCTCGGCAAGCCCTTTTCCACCCAGAGGCCGCCGCGCCAGGGCTTTGGGCATGCCGGCGAGCTCGCCCACTGAGTCCGCGCGGAGCCGCTCGGGCGCGGCGGCTCCCCTTTTAGAGGCTTCCGTCTGCCGGCTCCGGCGTCACCCTCTTGAGCTTCGGCGCCCACTTATGGAGGAAGTGCGGGCGGCGTCTACGTGCCGCGACCCGTTGGGCCCGAGCCCGGGGTCGGAGCGCTTCTCAGAGTCGCAAAGGCCTTTCTTTGAGAGCGCCGACCCCCCCCCCCCCCCCCCCCCCCCCGCAGACTCTCTGTCTGCGCTGAGAAAAGCAGGCTGTTTATTTGTTGTTGAGGTTAAAAACTTCCCCCGCAATTGACATTCCGCTAACACTTTCCAATAATGAGGCGAGCAATTTCCTTGAAATGGCTGCGTGTCCGCCACAAGGCAGAACGGCGCTTGGAGCTTTCGCTCACCCGCGGCTGACCTCCGCTCGGCCCGCCTCTCGTTGTTTGCTCCGTAGAAGCGAATTGAATTGAAATGGAATCCTTGTCATCGACCCAGGAAGTGCCTTCAAATGCTCGTTTGCGGGCCCGCATCTTTATCTGCGTATCAATTAGAGCAAGTGTGAGTGAGTCAGGCTACGATGGAGAGAGTCCCTCCTCCCTCCTCCCGATGCTCAGTCATTGCCGGCGCGGGTGAGAAAGTGCGCAAACGCAAACATCTCCGCAGACGACATCCTCGGCCCGCGGGCGTGACCGCCAAGTACGACTGGCGGTGCCGCGACGGTGCGCAAATTTTCAAATTTGCAGTAACCCCCCCCCTCGAGAACGTGTATGCGTAAGCATGACCGCGCGTGTGGCTGCCGGCAGACGCCGGCCGGTTCCCGGCCTCATCGTTCCGTCTCCCGCGCGGCCTCTGATGTGGTTGGCGGCCGCGGCTTCCATTACGGAGCGCCTGCGGCCGGCGCTCGCGCTCGCCCTCGCCCTCTTCTCGCATGTCTATGTAAACACGGCGCCGTGCGGCGGCCTTCTCAGAAACAAAGATGCGCTCGGCGGACCGGCCGCGTAGACGCCCACGCGCCCGCGCGGATGGAAAGATGGCGCGCGCACGGCGGCCCGCCAAAGCGTCTGTCTGAATGCGCGGCGAAGACTTAATCGGCGCACGCGACGCCCTCCTTGGCGTTGGTGGGCTGCCGCCATCCCCCATATCAAAGACAGATGTTGGCTGCGGTTCCATCGGACCGCCCGTGCCTGTAAAAGCTCGCCAACTCGCGCCGGCATTTGTGAGCCATACGCTCAAGACCGCGCGTGAGAGAGGGACGCCGTTTTTGCGAGACGATGTGTCCGACGGAAAGAGAGGGAGAGAAAGGCTCGTTCCCCCGGTGCCGCGGCGGCGCCGACCGGATTTCTGCACCGGGCGCTCTGATTTTCAGCTAACCGCTTTCGCTCATATGCCGCCTCCCAAATTGCCCCCCCCCCTCGCTCCCGTGTTGAAATTCGCCAGTGCCCGTTTTGCCCAAAACAAGCCGCGGCTTTTGTTGTTGTTGTTGTGTTTGTTAGCTGTTAGCTGTTAGCTGTGCTTTTGTTAGTCTCCGCGATGGATCGGCTGCCACTTTGCGAGTTGTTGACTAGCTCTGGTTTCTTGCACCTTTTCAAGTGAGCCTTAAAAAAACCCAAACAAACAAAAAAAAGGTTTTATTCAATCATTTCCCCCCCCCAATTGATTGGCCAATATATGTGTTGGGCGCCTCAGTGCTTTTGGAACGTAGGAGAAAGCCACACAGAATGGGCAAGTCTGAGGTTCAATCACCGAACCCAAAACTGTGAGACGGATTAGCTCATCACAAAACAACGTAATAAAAAAATGTTGGTACGTGACGGGAGGGGGGTTAGCGAATGGGAATTTTCAAGACGCGCCTCCCTCCTCGCCAAGTCCAAAGCGCGTTTAATGAGATACAAGGGGAAGGCCGCGGCGATGAGTGAGCAAGCAGAATGGGGCGAGATTCTTGAGGCCCCGTCCCCTAATTGGCTGACTGACTACAGAAAGACAACACTGTCTCTCTTTAATGCGGGCGGGGTGAAAGGTCACTGTATTGCATTTGTAAGGTCAGCGGCGGAGGTCGCGCTCAGCTCTGGGCCTTCCTGTTGCAGACAGCGAGGTCATGCCACCTACATCGAGCCCAATTATCCCCAACAACTAATCACCGCTCGCCGCGTTCTGGCGCGCGCGCACGCACACGCACGCGTATTGTACAATGCATGTCTTTCCCAACGCTCGCTCGGGTCTTTTCAAAGAAAGAAAATAGGGACCCGCCCGGCCTGAAATCGTCCCCTGGAAAACCGCCCGCACAGTGATACCAGTTTTCATTTGGCGTGTGAGTGAATGGAAATGCCTTTCTTCCGTTTTAGCCTCCCTAGCAAGGCGTAGCCCTCGGCGCTCGCCCTCTCCGTCCGAGAGTCGCGCCCCCGCTGACTCGAAGGCGAAGCGCACCTGCGTGCCAGAATCAAAGAGCGAGATATTTGAAGGTGGAGCTCAGCTGGGCCGGCTCACGCCCCCCAAACAGCCCCCCCCCCCACCCCTCGCTAAGGTGGAATGGCACATAAGCTCCCATTAATACAGGAATGAGTTGAATTTAGCTCGTCTGCCGCGCCACCCCGGCCCGGCTTTCCATGAAGTGTGTGCGCGACACTTACGGAAAAGCTGCGGCATGCCACCCCCCCGCGTTCTCCTTTGTTCTCTAACTATAGCCGCAGCCGTGCCGAGGCCCGGCGACTTAAATAGTCCGCCGTAAAACAAGTGATAATGAACATGAAAAGCGCCGCGCGGCCAAGCGGAGGAGGCGAAAGCGCGCCGCGCTCTGTCCTGAAGTTGGGCCGCCGAGCGCGTACCACATCAAAGCCCCCAAATCTTCCACCTTTGCACGGCGATCTGTGCAGAGAAACGACCACGACTTCAAGTAGGCCAAGTCCAAAGTATTTGTACTTTCTGACCCCCCCGGTTGTGAAACGTGAGCCTCCCGCATCACAGACGCACCGTCGGTCGCTCATTGAGCTTCGCATCTGTCAAAAAGCCCAGCGGACCCCACTGACAGAATGCCCCCCCCCGTGCTCACGCACGCACGCCGGTCTCAGCCCAGACTCGAGTTGTTCCATTTTTTTCCCTTTTGGCGAGCGTCTCCGGCCCACCCAAGAGGGAAGCCTCGGAGGAGGCGGTGCCGTCGCCGCCGCCGTCGGCGGTCCGGGGTGGGGGGGGGGGGGGCAGGGGGGAACAAAGCCTTATTTCAAACTTGCCGAAAACAGGGGTCTTTATGCCGCGACGCCGGGGCCCCCTCCCGCGGAGGGAGATGTTATCGCAAAGATGCAATATCCACCTCGGGCCGGGGAGCTGGCGGCATAGGCCTCCAGTGTTGCGCTAAGTAGCCCGGGGCGCTGACCTCGCTAATGAAGTCTGCTGCGGCCCCCCCGCCCCCCTCGGCCCTTTCGGTGCGCCCACTCACACGGACGTGTGTGGCTCTCCCCTCCATCGTCCTCCCTCTGTCCCGTTGGCCCGCCGAGAGGATTGGCCTCCTTTTCCACTGTTGCGCCCCCCCCCCCCCCCACCCGAAATGAAATCAGATGAAAATGCAAATGCCTCGTTTTGACAACCGACATCAGAATTGGACTGCGGTTTGCAGCGATGCTCAACTTCACTTCCGAATGTTTGAACTTTTGCTTTGGGAGAAGTCCAACGATTAGAAGGACGAGTCACCGTAAGATGCGCTTTTTCCAAAATGGGGCGGGGGGCATCGTTTTGAATACTATAGCGTCACGGCTCACTTAGACGGGGCGGTCGTTCTGTTTTTGCTCCGAAGCGGTCCTTGGGGGGCCACCGATGCAGCGTCTACGCCCCCTGCCCCAGAGGGCCAAAGTGTAACGTTTGCTTTTGCGCCCCCCGCCCGGGTTCCAAGATGAAAGGGGCTTTGCGGGATGACAAGAGTCTGCGAGGAGGGCCGCGTGGCGGGGAGGCTTATATCTCTTTATCCCGTCTGGCGCGCCGCGGCCGGGCCGGACCCCCGCGTCAGCTGTTGGCTTTTCTCCGGCTGCCATTCGTGGCGCAGCCCGCCCAAAGATGGGCCGTCTGCTGGCGGACGACCCGGGCCCGTGCCGTTCGCTTCCCCCTCGAGCGCCCCTCACCTGAGCGCGGCGGGGCGGGCCCGGCCAACTCGGCCTACGGCGGCGGTTCCAGGGCGCGGGCGAGCCGGGATCAGGCGGCGGCTGGCGCTTATTGATTCAATTCGGGATGCCCCTCCCCCCCTCCCCGCCCGCTTATGAAAGTCATGTGCCTTTTGCGGTGGAGGAGATGCCGTTTGCGCCGCCGCTGGCGAGGTCAACCACCATTTGCAATCGTCTTTCTTTCGAAAGTCACCAACTATTCCTGTGGTGCAAATGAATGACTCGTTGGAAAGGAAAAAGCTTAGAAGGTTGCGCAGGTTGCTTTTGTGTCTGTCCAGGTGAACCTTTATTGCAGGCGGGAGTTGAAGCTATTGCGGGTGGCTTTGTAAAATCTGCCCCGCGTCAGTGGGATTTGTTGTTCTGCATTGAAACGGCTCAATCAAGAATGTCAGGGCGGAAGGGGAGCCGCGCAAACTAAGGAAGCCGATTGCCGGCCGCGCGCAGATAAAGAGCGCGGCGGCGGGCCGTGTGGCGCTTTTTGTAAAGCGCTCGCTGCAAATTCCAAAGGTTTAGCTGAAGAATGCGACCCACTTTTTGTTGTTGTTGTTGTCGTTAGCCTCGGCCAAGACGTCAACGTTTGCCTTGTTTTGCTCCAGAGTGGATTTCTCCCTCCTCGGCGTCCGTCTGCCAGTGGCGCTTTCTCGGCCCGTGTGAGTGTCTTTGTGTTTGCAAAGGGCTCTGAAAAGGCCGACCCCCGCGACCCCCGGTAGCCGCGCCGCGCCAGACGTGATCAGCGTCTCCTCCTGGAAGCCGCGCTCTCGCCGTCTGCTTTTTAACGGTAAGCGGGGCCTCCCCGCCGTCCTCAATTAGACCCTTGTCGAGCCCGTAAACATTCCCTATTTTGGAATTTATGAAGCGGACGCCGACGACGGACGGCGCTCTCGTCCTCCGCAATAGGTGGGGGGCGGGGACGCTCCAAATTCCAAATGCCGCTGCGAAGCCAAGGCTTTGTGATGAAAGAGCATCTTGTCCAAAATGCAGGAAGGAGCCTGCAACACTTTTGCTTTTGCAACACTTTGCGCTTTGCGAGAAGAGATCGACTCCGACTCTCTGTAAGCTTCGCGTCGAGGTCGACCTCGAAGCGTCGATCCGCCGCTTTCCGCATCTCGTCGAGTGATGACGCAAGAGCGCGTTGCGGGCCCGCCGGCCCCTTCCCTCCCCCCCTTTCCCCCCCTTCACTCTTTCCTTTCCCCCCCCCGACATGGCACCCAGCGGGCAGGAGACGGGCCTGGGGATTCTGAGGTGGCGCCCAGACTGGGATTATTTACAAGAGCCGTAGCGCTGCAGACTGCGGTATTTCTTCTTCCAAATGCCTTGGAAAGGGAAGGCGGAATCTCCGGGCCCGTCGTCTCTCGCTCTCTTCTCCTCCGACGGTGCCTCGCTCCTTCTTTCTTTCTTTCTTTCTTTCTTTCTTTGCGCGCTCAATACACTTCCTCTCACAGGCGTGAAGATTTATTGCACTCGCGCGACGACTGCTTGGAGTCATTTCGGATGTCAGTATGCCGAGGCCTTCCAAAAATCAACAACAAAACAAAAAAAAACCCCGTCCGTCTCGCATTTCAAGTTTTTTTTCAAGAAAAAGTCGAGCGATGATCTCAGGCTTGCTAACGCAAACCCCAATTTTTTGCCGACGCGCGTTGACATTTTCAACATTTGCGCTCTAATGTTAGCGCTCGCCTAACCTTTGACAAAGCCAAATGTTTCACAGGCGCCGTCGCCGGCCCGCCTCAGACATTTGGGCCCGGCGCCGGGTGCCGAGAGGGCGGCAAATTGCACCGATGAGATCCGGCGTCGAAAACTCGGCGTTAAACTCGGCGATCGACTCGACTTTTCACATAAAAGCCCGCTGCGGCTAACGATAGATTGCCGCGCTCCCTTGAGTCGCCGCGCTCCCTTGAGTCGCCGCGTTCCGTTTGCTTTAGCGTTTACGTAATAAGACGAGGTCGTGCAACCGCCGCCGGTGCCCAGGACGGGTCGGAGAACGTCGATTTGTGCTTTTGGAGATTTGTGCTTACCATCGAGTCCGGCCGTGAAAACCCATTGACATTTGCATTGCGGTTGTCATCGTTGTTGTTGACGAAGCGCGGGCTCACGGCAAAGGCTTTTTATTTGATTTTTTTTTTTCTTTTTTGCGCGAGGGAATTAGCACCGGCCCCCGAGACGCCTCCGAGCTGTCGGGATACACATTGGACGAGCCGCAAAAATGAGCCTGTGGCCGGCGCCGGCCGCCCCTCCGGCTTTACGCAAACACACTCCCGCTCACAGTGGAAAAGTGTGACTGCAGACGTTTAAGGAACGTGTCGAGGGCTAGAAGCGTGATGGGAGAAATTCGGGAATCGACGCCTCCGAGGCGGTTTGTAAATTCATTCACCCCCCCCCTCCGTCCCCCGCGCTCGGGCGGCCGAGCCAAACCGCAGAGGGTGAATCAGTTATCCTTGTAAACAGGCCACAGGCACACAACGGCGCCTCGGAGAAAAGAGTGACGGATTGAAAGCAAAGTTTGGGGAGTGAAGGAGGCGCTCGGCGAAGCGGCGTTTCGCGCGCAACTCCGAGGCCGGCTTCTTCTGATGGTTGTTGTTTGGCTGACGCGGGACGGTTGTCGTTTTGGAAGCGGCGCGTCGGAGGCGACGGCGGGAGATGTCGAAAGCGTCACATGGCGCTCGTAAATAACCACGACACTGCGGCTTGTTGTCTGCAGATGAACATTAGATGCTCAATGGAGCGGCGGTTTGGCCCGCTTTCTCGACATGAGGACTCGGTCTGTGGCTGGCGCATCAAAGGCTTTTTCCCCCTTCTCATTAGCGAGGCTGCCATGAAGCGTCAGCTCTCGACATGTTAACGACCGGCACGCCATCGAGTTTTGCGGCACATTCCTGCGGCGGCGGCGGCGGCGGCTCTCGCTTTGGCTCGGCCGGGCCCCGCGCGATCCGGCGCGAGGCCTCGCTTTTTCCCCGCGGCTTCTGCTAGTCATTAGCGAGCGCCGCCGATGCGCCTTTTCAAACGAGGGCTCGCCGCGAAGATAGGATGGAAGAATCAATCGTGGCGCTCCCACTCACCCATTGATTTCTTTCGCTTTGGCGAGGCGCAAATGCCACCGAGAAGCCATCCCGCTTCGGCCGAGCGGCCGGGTCGGCCGCTTCCGATTGGCGCCGCGCTAACGCCACTTAGCGCCTCGGAGAAAATTCCTCGTCGATGCTCGCGGGCACTCGCCTACGGGGGTCGAGCGTGAAAGGCTCGCTGTGTAGCGCCGCCGGCGGTATATTTAGCCGTCTGGTTTGACGCGGGCAGAGGGGCGAGCGCTGAGGTTCTTGGATGGCTTCATTACGCTGGCATAGAGCCAGCTGTATGCGCGGATTTCTTGTGCGTGTCATGACACGGACGCTACGGACTGTTTGTTTGTTTGCGTGCGTGCCCTATGGATGTCTGAATGCGTGCGCGCGAGCGAGCGAGTAAAGAGGGCTCAGTGTTGGGACCACCCTGCGAGTCGGGCTGAGCGACGGCCTCAAGACGCTGACCGTGAGCACGCGGGCGCATTTTCAACATGTCTTTGACTGTCTGAATGTCTCGCGACCGCGTACGCGTGGCGCTCCAAAGCAAACGCGGCCGATTCAAATGGAAGATTGGGGATGGGGAGCGTGACCTCGCCGCAGCGTCGCGCCGACGCGCTCTCGGAGGCCAGATTTTGCCCGGCGGCGCCGGAAGGAGGGAGCGCTCGGTCGGCCTCCGTGACGGCCGGCGTAATGCCACTTGCTTGCATTGAAAGGTGATTTGTCTGGCCCCCCCCTCCCCTGGCGTTTCTCATTAGTCGCCCGAGTCACTGTGAAGCCAGTGTATCACGTAGGTCACACTTAGACGCGCGTGTTGACTTTTCTATACCCGGGAGGACATCGTATAGACGGCTATTTATTTTGCGGAAGCCTACGCAAATATTTCGAGCTTGCCGCATTTTATTGGGGGGCGGGCCGAGGCGGGGGCGGCGCGGGGCGAAGCAAACTTGACCTTTTTGACGATGTTTGTTTTGTTTAGCGCGTGTCTGAGCGAGAGCGCGCCCGCCGGCTTGGCCCCCCTACTTGGCTAAACCCGCGGAAGGGGCCACACAAGTACTTGTTGTGCGCCCCCGCCGACTCTGCCGGGGGATTGTCGCGGCGGCTCGGCAAAACCTCAAAGTTGCGGCGGAACGCGCGAGTCGGCGTGGCCGCGACGCCGCCCGCCGTCTTTTATTCGGGGAGTAACCGAAATAGGCGGCGGGGGGGCGTCTCGCCCGACGGCTCGCTTTGCGCAAAACGCATTTTCGGGCGCCGTACAAAGACGAGCGTGGGCGGAAGCTTCCGACGCCCTCCCCCCCTTGGTGCTTCTGTGACGCTCGAGACGAGATCCGAGTTGCCGCTTCTCATGTTGATTTTGTCTGTCGTTTACAGAGCCTGGGCTCGGTCGATCGCAAGGAGAATCCGCGCAAGAAGTGAGTCCCGTCCACTTGCCTCCACTCTTCTTTTAGCCTTTCAGCGACAAACCAAATCCGCGCGTGGGCGCGCCATCGCCGTCGCCCGGGTCACCTTTTCCGCTGCCTTTTCCATCTGCAAAGTCCGTTTTTTGTGGCGGCGCCTTCTCGATGGACGACAATTTGCGCAAGTTGCGCCCATTGAAATGGCTCCTGCCGACTTCGGTCGCAAATGGGGAGCGGGGGGGGGGGGGGGGGGGCGACATTGAGCTGCCGAGCGTATGGCACGTAGGAAAACAAGGCTTTCTTTGAGCCCCGCTAATTAGCAATGCGCATAGCCTGGCTGCTGTCTTTTATGATTGGACCACTGAAAGGCTTTTTGTCGGCCTCGCCAAACATTTTGAGCCTTCCGCTCCTGAACGGCGCCCGCGTGCTCTTCGGCCCGGCAAAGGCGGCCGCCTGCGGCCTTTTTGCACTCCGTTTTGCAGTCGGATCGGCATCGCGGCTTCCGTTCCTTGATGCCAATCTGTTTGGGCTTGTTCAAAGGCAGAAGTCTTGCGATGAGGTCGTTTGGATGCCAGAGCCACCCCACTGCATCTTCCTCCTCCAGAAACGGGTGCTCGTGCGTGTGTGGGAGGCAAGATTCTTTCAAGGCTTTGGTTTGTTTGGGGCCAGAATTCCACCTTGCGTATTTGAAAGGCAATCCCAACCCAAGCATTGAGCAGGACCACGCACACAGGCGCGCAAATGGCCCCGAGGGAGGACATGTCATAGGTGTCAAGGTGCGGTCCCGCAGGGCCGTACTCCGGCTCGTGTTTTCCAAGTCTCCCTGTTGCAACGCACCTGATTCAAACGACCGCATCATCAGCTGGCTCTGGAGACGCCTGACATTGAACGTCTTCATTTGAATCCACCTATGACATGTTTCAAAAGCCCTTTGAGAATTCTCCTTCATTTCTGCTCGAGTGAAAAAATCTTTCTCAGACGTTGCTCTCCCATCTCTCCCCCCCCCCCTCCTTTGGCAAGGTCCGAGTCCGGAATCTGCAAGTTTACCCATCGTCTCTCCCTCAAAGAACGTCCGGCCAAAGGCGAGAAGACCGCGTCGGAAGGAGCGCATTCCTACAGGCGACGCTCTCTTAGCGTGGATTGGTAAGTGCCAACCCCCCCCATATTGTTTGTCCGGCCTCCTTGCCTTGCGCGGCTTCCGACTCGATCGCGTCGCCGCCGTCGTTTCGAAAAGGGGCGGCCCTTCGACAGCCGCCGCTCATTTCGGCTCCGCGTCAAAGCCTCGTGATGCGATGGCGCCGGTTGTTTTTTATTTAAATCATCCGATGAAAAGGGGAGGCGATTAATAGCCAAGATGACCCGGACAGATGTCTGTCACTTCAGCACCGCAGACGGGACCGGCTATTTCTTGAGACCTGACTGAAAAAGATTAGAAAGCCGATCCCTCGTTGATGCGCCTCAATTCTTGCCGGAGAAAACGGCATCAATGAGTTGTGGTTCTCCACTTAGCTTAGCGTAAGAACCCAATTCAGTCGAGCGAATGGAATTGGGAGTTTCCGGCAAATTCATCGGCGTGCGCGGCATGGCCACCCACGGTGGGGGTGTGGGGGGGTGCGCGGATAAACGTCAGTAAGCGGCGGCCCTATTTTTGTCTTGTCCATCGTCTGTCCACATTTGTTGCTCCACCGTTTTTGTTCAGACCTCTGCGGCCAAAGGCGCGACGCGTGCCGTCGGTTCGTCCGTCGCCGGTGCCGTTGTTTTCCACGCGCTCGATGAAATTGCCTTTGGCGGCTGTTAACGTCCCACCCGTTTGCACTTTTTGCTCGTAAGTCAAACGGCAAGCGAAAATCGCAAAAGGTCGTCACGGGGGTCAGTTTCGCGTCCCGGACTGCAAAGCGTCGCACGTGCGGTAGCTGCTTTTGCGACACGTACCGCAGAGCGTCTCTTTCGCTCGGTCGTCGAACCGCCTCCCGGGAACTCTCTTCTGCGGGCCGGCGCGTCTCTTTGAACATTCGACCCCGCGCGCGCATGCGTCCATGCGTCCTCCCCGGTGTCGTCAGAGAGCGATGGGGCACCGTCCTGCCGACTGACAGAAGGTTGGGGCGGGGGGGGGGGGGGGGGGGGGTCATCTGTTCCATCTCAGGCAAATAACAATAAGCCCGGGGCCGGATTCCGAGCGGCTTTCTCTTTGAAATGGGAGAGCGGCGCACGCGTTACAAATAGATCTCGTTTTATCTTCCGGGCCAGGCCCATGGAAAAATGATTGCAAATACCTGCCGCGCTTGATCTGGAACGCCGCGATAGGTTAGGCCCGGCCGGGAACACGAGGGGCTCTAAAATAAGGCGTCTATTACGGGAGGGAGTGGAGATGGATGGGACGGAGCGGGAAGGGACGGCGACGGGGGGGTATTTTCGGCGGATGGGACCGACCCCTGCGAAAAAGGGCCCGCGGCGAGGGCTCGGGGCCCAGCGTCAGCTGTCGCGCCGACGCCGCGCGGGTCCGCGCCGTCCGACGCCGAGCCGGAATAGAAATAGCAACCCCCCCTGCCCCCCGCCCCCCACTCTGACGCTCTCCGCTTGACCGATTTTCGCTGGCTTTTGTCATGGACCGCCTTGCAAAAGTCGATTCCCTTTGGGGCCGCGCACACTTTGGCCTCCAAATTGGATTTGCGGGTGTCGGCCGGTGCGTTTTCACGGGATGATGACGTTGGCAGCTGAAATTTGAGCTGAACCGGTCCTCCCATGAGAAGATTTTCTACCCAAGAGGCTGAGCCCGCTCCTAAAATTGGCGTTTTTTGGGGGGGGGGGCTAAACACACAGATGCCCGCGTTTCTCCTTGCTATTCTTGTTTGCCGCAACATAAGCCGGTGAAGACGCGGCGGCGGTGCCTCGGCTCAGTTTGCGATGAGGGCTTCCCTTTCATCCAAGTCCAAATGAACTTGAGCGCTTCCCTGGTGCTCGTTGGTTTGGTTTTTGAAGAATTGGGCCTCTTGTCTTTCATTCTGGGGCAGCATTCGAGACCGAGGCTCTCCGTCGAGATTCGCTCGGTCCCTTTTGGGCGCGGTCTCGAGTCTGAGTTTGCTAAGAACGTCTTGACAAAGCGCGTCTGGGTCGGCCGGCGTCACGGATGTTGTTTTCTTCTTCTGTGTCAGGGTTGATTCCAGCAAGATGACGCGCACCGTGAGGGGGGAGCGGGGCCAGCAGCCGAACTTGACCCGCAAGTCCGCCGGCCTTTCCTCGCCGAGCGCCGCTCGCCGCCTCTACCGCAACTTGTCTGGAAAGTTCCGCGTGAGCGCCAACCCCCACTCCTCCGCCTGGGAGGACGGCGTGCCGTCGGGAGACAAGGAGAGGCCGCGCTCGAGCGCCGCGGTGAGTCCCGGCCCGTGTGGGAATAGAAGCAAATAATCACGGGTTCGAAACGAGCAAACGTTTTTTTTCTTTGTGTCCCGCCCGCAGAACAACGAGGCGCTCTTTGAGGCGGTGGAGCAGCAGCGGTCGGACTCGGTGCGAGCGCTGCTCTCCCGGCGCGGCTCGGGGGAGCTGGACCTCAACGCCCCCAACGGCGAAGGCCTGCTGCCCCTCGACATCGCCGTCATGACCAACGACGCGCCCGTGGCCAAGCTCTTGCTCCGCGCCGGCGCCAAAGAAAGCCCCCACTGTGAGTCCTCCCGCGCCCAGCCGCCAATTTGTCGTGCCAAAGCGCCGTCCGTCTTCGGACCGGCCGTCGGGGTCCGCTCGCTCCCGCTCTCTGCCGCCAGGCGCCCGCTCCAATTGCCCCGGCGAACGCGCCGGCTTGCCCCGAGTAGGCCTTTCCCGTTCACGCTTAGCCTTAAGCTAGCGGCGATAGCCAAATGAGCATTTGGGAGTCCCGCCCCCGACGAGGCAGTCCCGGCTTGAACCGACCTTCACGCTCGCGGCCCGGCCGTTGCGTTAGCGGGCAGAGTGGAAGCGCGCGCCTTTACCAAAGCTCCGAGCCACCCGTCGAGGAGACGCGCGCAATCAAAGGGCCAGATGGACATTTTGACACAGAGCTTTAAACTTTCTGTCAACAGTGGAATCTCGCGCTCAACGGCGGAATCCGCTGTGAACAAACGCGGGCCGCGCAGACTAAACACAGACTCGCGGCGGCCCGAAATACTTGGCGGGCGAGGGGCCGCCAAATGGAGGACAATCCGCTATTGTCTCCCCTCGGCCCGACGCCGGCCGGCCTTTCGGAGTCGCTCGCGTCGCCGGCTCACCGATAAAAAGCGGGCCTTGGCGCTTGCCGCCTTCCGTGGGGTGTCGCATCTCCTCCGAGGCTCTTTTGTCTTGATGACTTTGGGGTGACAAACAAGCGATTGTGACGCCGCGCGTTGTTTGAGTCAAGCCGCAGCCCCTCTGAGACCAAACATTCCTCTCGTGGAGGCTCTTTGGCGCTGCGGTTCATGATTTAAATAGATCAAAATGTTCCACCACTTTTGTGGAGGGGTGGGGGGGTGCGGGGGGTGAGAGTTTAAAAAAACCAAAAAGCCTTAACGCGGCGACTTAAACGTATGCGTCTGGCCAGCATTTTTTTTATTTTCCCCACGAAGAGCAATTTTCTCACCCGGCACTCTCGCTTTTCTCCGTCTGGATGCAAAGCCGGCTTGAAATATTTGTGCGCAGTCACGTGATCCGGTCGAGTTCAGCGGTGAGCGGAGGCCCGTCGAGCCCACGTCTTCCCTGGGACGGGCGGCAAACGTGACCTCGGCGTCTCGCGGCGGGTGCCGCTTTCCAAAATGACCGGCTGCCGAATCTCCAGCCGGTTTATTCCGGGTGACGATTGATCCGTTGCCGAATCCTCCTTTTGTGTGTTTCTCAGTCGTGAGCTCGGCGTGCCGCGCGCTGCACCTGGCCACCTTGGCGCAGGAGGCCGAGCGGCGCGTGGCGGAGCTGCGGAGCCAAGTGCGCGGCGGGGGGCCCGGAGAGCCGGAGGCCGAGCGGCCGGAGCCGGAGCGGGAGCCGGAGCGGGAGCCGGAGCGGGAGCCGGAGCGGGAGCTCCGGGCCTGGGAGCGGCGACTGCGGCTCTTCCGACGCATGCTGGCGGGATTCCGGCACGCCAGTAAGGACCCCGACCGCCCCCGTGTCATTTTGCCGGCCTCTGCTGTTTTGCACCAGGAAAAAAGCCAAACCAAAGCTCAAATCCTTCTCCAAATGCTGCCGATCTCCGCCCGCTTTTTTTGTTTTTAGAGCTCCCGGAGCCTCCTGGCGCGGCGCGCTTGTCCGTCGGCGGCAGCGGCAGTCTCACGCTGGATTTCCAGGAACCGCCGTGCGTCGACTCGGCCGTGGTGACCAAATACAAAGGTCGGGCGCCGTTTTGCGACAAGACGGCCGGCGCTTTTCTTTTTGGGACCGACGCCTTCCCCGCCCCACGCCATGCGCTTTTGCTTTGTGTTTGCAGTGAGCTGGAGCACCACGCCGTCCTTCAGCTGCGTGCTGGGGGAGGCGGTGCTGGAGGACACGGCCGCGTTGCGCTACCACATCACCGGACTCGCCTCCGTGAGTTGCGCTCGACCGACGACAAACCGAAACTCTGGAGAATTTAGGTGTCCCACATTATTTAAACACAAACGTCTCCAAAGTCCATTCGATCAAACGACCCGCTGAAGTCGCCACCGCTCCGACCATTCAACCCAAGACTTATGACCTGGCACCCCCCCACGCCCCAAAAAAACAAAAACCACCCCACAATTGGGGAAAGGCCAGTTTGGGAGCAGCGCAGATGGCTTGGGAGCTTTTGAGAAGCAACACTTGCCAACCTGCCACCAACAGGCTCAAAAGAGCGGCTCGGTCGACTGCCGTCTGATTTACGTCGGGCCCGTGTGGACTCGCGGGCAGTCCCGGCGGCCGTTTGTTTGCGGGAGAGCCAGAGAGGGAGAGAGAGAGAGAGACCATTCTTTCTCCTCCCGACAGCCCGGCCCCCGAAACTCACTCGCTGCCGTCACGTGGCAGGGGTCAAGGCGAGGTCAGGAAGCGGCGGCGGCGGCTCGGGCATTGCTGTGGCCGAGAAAGGGAAGGATGGCGGCAAAGACTCCTTCAGCGCACGCGTGCGCTCATCAGGAAGGATTCTCTCCTTTCATCCTCATCCGATTTGCTTGACAAAAAGCCTCAATGGCCTTTCGGCGGACGGCGCCAACGTGCTTGCTGTGACTGACAACCTCGATCCTTTCTGTTCATTGAAATGATGGGATAGCCAAATCCTCGACTGTATTTGTCTCTCGATGGACAAATTCCCAATTAATTAAAATTAGGAGAGGGAGAAAGTAGAAGACCAAAAAAACCCCCCGACAGAAATCAATATCACTGTACTGTATGTGTGTAGAGAGCTGCAAATCTGAAAGGAGAAGTAGCCAAGCAGCGTTTAGCGTGCTCACGTGATGGGTGCGCTGTGCTTTCAGGGCACCCGCTACTTTGTCCGAGTGGCGGCCTACAACATGAAGGGCTGGGGACCGGCGCTGGCTTCCACGCCCGCCTCCGCCGTTCCTTCCAGTAAGTCTCCCTTTGACACCATCTTCCGCTTTCCTCTCGGTCCGCCCGCTTGGGATGTTGATTGGCGTGATGCGTGGACATGTGGCCATTCTTGCTTGGCTCCCACGTTCAAAGACGCTAGCTCTACTTTCTATTGCGGCGAAACGGGCTCTTTTTGGAGAAGCAACAGCAGTTGAAGGTCGTAAAACGATTCGTGTAAAAAACGCCCGCCGTCGAATCTGGAAAAAGAAGAAAAGAAAAACGAGAGGTACATTTTTTCACTTGTCACTCGCTAATTTCCAACATTAGCAAAGAGAGGAAGGTCTTGCGACTAGCTAGCGAGCGCGCTCGCTCGCTCTCGGAGAACAGCACGCGGCAAAGTCACGTTCGGCAATAGTCGAGGCGTCGAGGGCGTGGCGGCACACCCGGGGCACGAGCAAAGGCCTTTGTCCTCGGCGGCCACGCCCCGCGCCGTCTTTTGGAAGAGACCCGGGCTCCCCCCCCCCTTTTCTTTTCCACGGCCGTCCGCCTTCTTTCCTCCCGCCGCGCGAGCTAATTTCGACGTTGCGTGTTTGCCTTTTCCATTTGGGCCTACCGCTGGAAATATTTGCACGTCTGCGCCGTAGCGCGCGGCCTCAACAGTGGGGGCCTTATGCCGGGCCGCGGACGGCCATTAAAGGGCCGGCTTGTCCCGTCCGGACGGGCACCTTTCCGGGAATAGAGCTCGCCGTGTTCGGGAGCCGCTCGCCCTCCGGGGGGCTCTGGGAGCGGCAGTTGGGGCGAGGGTGGCTTTTATTGCCGACGCATCCTTCGGGGAGCGAGCGGGGGACGCAAAGAGGCCGGGCGCGCTCAAGGGGGGGGAGCGGCCGCGGGTTAGAAAGAGCGCGTCTGTCCGTGCGATCTCCAACGCGGGCCGAGATAGCCGAATAGATTGGCGCTATTCTTTTCGCGGGACGTACAGACTTGTCATTGATGCCTTGAGAATTGTCCTTTGACGACTTGTGTTTTGATTGCTCGGGGAGGCGACGCCGTCTGCCGGGCGAGCGGCTTTCCCTTTATTGTCGAGGGCCCGCCAAACGTCTGCCGAGCGAATCCTCCAACCGGCTGCGTGAAAGGGAAACGGCGAAAGAAAACAAAACTCGTTTCTTCTCATTTGACGTCGATGTTGAGGCTTTGGCGTCGTGGCTTTGCGGCGCCAACGACGGCAACCTAAACCGCCGGCGGAGTCGGATGCGCGATTTGGCCGACGAGCCGTCGATATCTCACGGCCGGATGAAAAGCGCCGCTCGCCAAATCACCGGCGCTCTCAGTCGGGACGTCTCGAAAGTCGCGCGGGCCGATGAACGTCAACCGGCAAAGCTGATTTTCTCGAGCTCCCTCTCTCGCTTGCGCAGGTTGGCGGGACGTGGACGGCCGCGCTCCGCGGCAGCGAGGCGCGAAGGAGGCGCTGGACCGGCTGCTCGCCCAAATCGATGACGGCCATCGGAGCCGCGTCTGCCAAGGTAGCCGAGAACGCCTTTGTTAGATTTGTCCCAGCACATTGAATGAAAGGGCGAACGAGGCCCGGACTCGTGCCGGCAGCCCGGAGAAATCGGGGGCGGCGGGCTCGTCGTTTCCACCCCAAGGGAAAATCGGCTCTCTCGCGCTCCAGAATGAGGGCATTTATTGCCTCGGAGTGGCCCGTGGGGCAAGAGCGTGATCACCTGGGAGGGAGGGGAGGGAATCTGGGCGGGGTGTCTCGTGAGTTGGGAGGTGCGCGATCTCACAAACAGGCGCCCACACACACGCGCGCCTCCCTCCCCATCTCACCTCCAAGCCACTAAAAATAAACACGTCCCCGCAGACTTAACTGACCTCCCTGTCAGCGAGCGGCGAAGGGTTAAGACGCACACCCGCGCGCACGCCAATGACTCCGGCTCCTCGGCTCGCGTGGCCGTAGCTCAACACGCGCCGCGCTCCAGCGGCTAAAGTATGCGCAGGTAAACGCGCGCGCGGGCGCAATTGGCCTCCCTCTGGGAATCGAGAGCTCGTGGTTCACTGAAGGCCCCTAGTCCGCCGCCAACCGTCAAATGGTGGCGCTCCGCCGCAGCGTACCAAAGAAAAGTCCCAAAAGGTGGCCCTTTGAGCGCGCCGTTCAACATGTAGGTGACAGACGCGTCGGGACGCGGCTCTTCATTGGCTCGTCAGCGTGCGCCGAGCGCGATCTGATGGACGGAGTCTTCTCGTCTTTGCAGAGCAGTGCAAAGCGCCGGCGCAGGGCCGCAAGCATTCCGTGTCCAAAAGCCTGCGTCACCTCTTTCAGACCAACAGCAAGTTTGTCAAAAGTTTGAAAAGGTAAATGAGATTTGGACGAAGGTGGAGACGCGTTTTGAGCCGCCAGCCGCCCGGATCGCTTTCCTTTGCAGGGGTCTTTATCTGACCTCCATCCTGTACCGAGACGACAGCGTCCTGGTGACTCCCGAGGACCAGATTCCCGTCGTGGAGGTGGAGGATTCCTACCCCAGCTCCCTGATGCAGGACTTCCTTTGGTTTACCAAGGTACGCGTACGGCCAGCCGGCCCAACGGGCATCTCGGCGGCGCAGAAAGCAAATGGTTTTCTTTCTCCCCTTTTTTTTTCCTTCGGCCCGTCAAACAGGTGTCCCACCTGTGGGAGGAGATTCCCCGGTTGCAGCGGCATCTGGATCCCGCGCAGGCGGCCTGTTCCTGCGCCCTGCAGACGCGCGCAAAGATGCTTCAAGCCGTCGGCCATCTGCAGGTAGGACCCCCCCCCGCCGCTCGGGCCGGGAAGCCGCCTGGCTGACGCCCGGCCGTCCCTCAGGGCGCGCTGGGAACGCGGGACCTGGGTCAAGTGTATTTCGAGCCCCTCAAGGACAAGCACGGGAACGCCCTGCTGGTGCTGCTGAAGGACGCCGAGGCTCGTCCCAACCCGGACGGCGCGCGCTGGATGCGGCTTTGCAAACTGCAGCTCCAGCGCAAGTCCCTTTCTTCACCCGAGGAGCCCAGCGCTCTGGACGAGCTGCTCGGCACGCTGCACGTAGGTGACGGCAGGCTTCCTCCGCCCCATCGGCTTTCTGTTGAATGAATAACAGGCCCGCGTTGCTCGGCGTCGTACCCCCCCCGCGTCCTTCTCCTTCAAAGCTGCTCGAACGTGACAATCGTGCGCGTCTGGGATCATCCATAGGAGAAGCTGGCCTATCACCGGCGGAGCAGGAAGCTCTTGTCGCCGGGCTTGTACCTGGGCTATTTGAAGCTGTGCACCTCCGTGGAGCAGATCAGAGCGCTGGTGCCTCAGAAGCTCCCCAACGTCCTCTGTCACACCAAGATAAGGGACAACCACAACGTCTCCAGGTTGGGATTCCTCACTCAGTATGGTTTTTTTTTTGTTTTCTTGGTGTTTTTTCCCTTTTTGGAGTGGTGAATATTTAGCGTGCTTGTGCTTGTGCCTGTTCCAGAGAGGAGTGGCAATGGCTGCAGGCTTTGGGCTCGCCGATGGCCAGCGGCCCGCCGCCCCTGCTGCGCGACCTGCGCGGCGCCATCGAGGACCTGACGGCTCACGTCGACGTCCCCGCCGACCAGGTCGGAGCCCGGCGTCCTCGCCGCGGGTCGGACCGGACTGCTCGCGAAATGGAAAGCCGGCAAACGGGCCTTTGTGTCGCTGGCCAGGCGCGGGGCTTCCGGATCTACGCGCGGGAAGTGTTGGAGTTTGGGGAGCGGGTGTCCTTCCTTCTGCTCCTCCCCCCGTGCGAAGACGTGTGCGCGGCCCCCGGCCAGAACGATCCCTCCTGGCCCCGCTGCGGCTTCCTGGCCTTGCCCCTGCAGATTTTTGAGCTGGGTGAGCACGCGTCCGCTGACCGCCGCGTCCGCTGACCGCCGCGTCCGCTGACCGCCGCGTCCGCTCTTCTCCCCAGTCCACTTCGAGGCCTATCGGCCCGCTTTCATCGGCCAGTACTGCCGGGTGTCCGCCCTGCTGGAGCTGGAGTCGCTGCTGTCGCAGCAGGCCCTGCGAGAGGCCCTGTCCGAAGACGAGCTCGCCGCCGCCAACGAGCGGCGGCGGCGGCTTCAAGAGCACCTTCGGGTACGGAGGACCGGCGCTCGGCCGGGAGACTTTCGGGGTCTTGATTTGTTCCGCTTTGCTTTCGCTGGCCGCCAGCAAACGGAGGAGGTGTGGCGCGAGGCCCGGTGGATCGCGGAGGCCTTGCGCTACGCCCGCGACAAACAGCCGACGGGAGGCGTCTCCGTCGGCGACTTGATGGACTCCTCCGAGGAAGAGACGGCCGGCAAGCCCGACCCGGCGCCCTCCCCGTGCCCCTCGCCGTCGCCGGAACCGCGCCGCAAGCGCTCAGGTCCGAGCCGGCTCGGGAAAGAACCCGGACGTGGGGAAAGCGGGGCCGGGTCTCACCCTCCTTTCCGCTCTTCGGACTTTGCAGGCCCGTCGGACGAGGACGGCTCCTCCGAGGTCTTCCTCGCCACCGACAGCGACTACGACTCCAGTCGGGCCCAGAGCCCCCGCGAGCCGGAGCCCCGCGACGACGACGACGACGGCGTCGGAGGAGGCGGAGCCCCGGGGGACTCGGCGCCCGACGTCCCGAGCGGCCGCGGCCGCCGCCCGCCCGAGCTTTTCGACGGCGACTTCATCCCGCCCAGTCGTCAGATCGAGCTGTTACACGTCACGGAGAAGCGGCGGGCTTTCCGCGTGCGCACCAGCAGCCTGGAGTTCCCCGCGCCGGCGTCGGCGCCCCGCCGGCCACGCTCCCGCCGGGCCTCTTCGCCGGGCGCCTCGCCCCCGTCGGCGGAACGCGGTCGCCGGGCCGAGCGCGGGCCGGCCCGCCCCCCGCCCGCCCGGACGCGATCGGAGGACGGCGGCGCCCGACGGCTCCCGTCCCCGCGGGCCGCCGGCTCCTGCGCCACCCTCCGAGTCTACCCGCAGTACCGCACGGGACTCCCCGAGGAGACCAGCGTCCAGGTAACTTTTCTCGGGGTTCCTTGCAAATGTCGAAAAAGTGTTGATGACGACGTCCCGCGTTCTGGCTCCTAGCTTTGCGTGAGCCCCCGCACGTCAGCCGGGGAGATGGTCCGACTGGTGGTGCAGGAGATGAACCTGGCGTCCCGGCGAACGCTCGGCGGCGGCCTCGCCGACGGAGACGCCTTCTACGGCCCCGAACACATGAAGCACTTTGGCCTGGTGCTGGTGCTGGACCGGCGGGAAAAGTGGCTGCGGGACGGCCTGCGCCCCCTGGAGCTGCAGAACCCCTGGCTGAGGGGTAAGTTGTGCGTGCGCATGAAGGCCTACTCGCCGCTGGCGCTCAAACACGGCCGAGCCACCGCCGTCTGACCTTTTCCCTCGCAAGACTTTTTTGCTTCTTCTTCCGGACACCAAAGGAAGGAAAGGAACGTGGCCCGCGCTCAACTTCCCCGGAAGACACTCGTAGCCCGGCGTCGTGGACGCGCCGTAGCTCGGTGGGCCGCTCCCCCGCACGTCTTTCATCTCCCCCTCGTCCGACACGCCGGCTTCTATTGATCGTCGCGATCGTTTTGGGGCCGTCGCGACGATGGTTCCCATCGGGCATATTGAAGTGGAGGGAGAGAACGATCGGACGGGAAAGGGCTCTCCGGAACCCCCGCCTTCTACCCGCCGCCGTAACTCAAACGTGGCTTCTCGTACAATTTTTTCCCCCCGAAAAGGAAACCAAGCAACCGGCAGCTTAGCATTTCCAAAACAACAAGCAATACTCGTGTGCTCGTTCTCTGCAAGGAACAAAGCATCTTCCAAGAACGCCGTTCTTTCTCAGTCGCGTCCGGCCGCGCCCAAGAGCGCTTCGCTCCTTTGATGTGAGCCGCGGCGGGAGCGCGAGGTCGGGAAAGAACAAAAAGTGCTCACGTGCTTCTTACCGTATGTCGGAGAAGAGAAAAAAATGCTTTCCAAATGTGGCTTTGGTTTGAACGTTGGCTTCTTCTCCCGTTTTGTTGTTTCGGGTGCCGTTCATGTTTATTTTGTTTTTTTAAATGAGGGCCCACGTCAAAATAGTCAAGCGGCCGCCGCGAACGAGCGTTGAATGTATCGTGTGAAAAAGAAGCAAGACGAGAGGCCGTGTTTACAAGCGGCTCCGAGTGGAGTCGGGAAGCCATTTTTATTCGACAATAAATGAAGATGGCCAAGCAAAAACAGCCCGCTCACTTTCTTCCATTTTCTCATGGCTTTCTCACAAAGGTTTTTTTGAACCCCGAAGAACCCACTCGGTCAAATTTGCCCCCCCCCCCCCCCCAAAAGAAATTTTTCTCCTCAAACACTGCCCTCCGATCCCAAAGGGATCCTAAATTAGGATGAAAGCATTGAAAAAACCTCAACCTATAGCAGCCATTTCATGGATAAGTCCTTCTTTTCCAAAGAAGAAAAGACTTCTTGGCTTCTCCGGGGTTAAAAAGTATTTTTTGGGGTAGGGTGGGGGGGGCGATGTGAACACTTCCCGTGTCGGTCTCAAGTGACGCATTGAATGGCCTTTGGGCGTTCTTTCGATCCATTGTTGAAAGTGTTGCGCGTGCGCTCATGGCGGTTGCGTTCAAATGTTGGCGCGTCAACCGGCTCGCCCCCCCCCCCCCCCTCCCACACACTGCGCCTTTAAGAGCAGCCCTCTGCTGTTTATTGACAGTAACTTAAGAATTGTACTGGAATTCTGGCACCTCCTAATTTTAAACCTTCTGACTCCCCAAGGAGCCGAGTTAAAAATATCTGGCCGGCATAGATCTGAGCAGCTATTGAGCAAAGCCCCTTCCAACCAAAACAAAGCGACGGAATCATGTCGTACGTGCGAGTCCGGCTCAATGACTCGTCACGATAGCGAGCGTATCGACGACGGCTCGTCTGGCTTCACGGCCCAAATACAAAATCGGGCCGCGCAGATCTTGACATGGAAGGGTCTCTCCGTACGCCGCTTCTGTGCAAATGTCAGTGTCAGTTTGCACGTGGGAGTCGCCCAATGTCTTTATGAAACGAATGTTTTCCCGCGACGGTCGGGTCGTGACTTTCCACCTCGGCGGCAAAGCGCGCGTCCCCATCCTGCCATCCTGCCATCCCGCCTCCCGCCATCGCGACTTACTGGCAGATTTGCGAGGCCTATTTGGGCGCGCGTGCGTGCGCGTGCGCATGCGAATGCGGTGGGTGGGAAAAGTGAAGGCTGCCACCGCGGCATCAGTCATTTCTCGAGCCTCCCTCGCTCCCTCCCCGGGGCCCATAAACCTTTAAAGCACCTATAAAACACTCGGCGAGGCCTTTTTGAAGTTTTTATGAAGATCTGGCTTCATTGTTCCCAAGAGATGAGCCCCGCTCCGCCGGCGCCTCCGAGCTTTCTGGAGGTGCCAGCGAATACGGGAGGGGGCGGGGGCTCGTCGGGTCTGGGTGCGGGTCCCGGGGGGGGGGCAGGGGGGCACGCCGGAGCCTGCGTCTTTACGTCCCACCGTGCGCGCGCGAGAGGCGGCGCGACGACCCCTTCGGTTCATTGGGACAGCCGCGCGTCCTTCGAGGAGCGGCCGCGGGTCGTAGCGCCGGCGGGAGGCGCGAGCGCGCACGTGTCGCGCCGCGTGGGCGTCGTCGTCTGCTGCGCGTGCGTTCGCAGACGAGGACGGGGCCGGCAGGTCGCGCGCTTTGTTGTTTGAAGCGGGGCTGGTCCGGCTCAATGGATGGAGCCGGACCCCCCTCCATCTGTCTGATCCGCCGGCACCGGCGCTCCCTCCCAAATCCCGGCTCCGACAGACCGACGCGCCGGCCCCCTCAAAGGAACAGTTGGCAAACGGGACGGCCCATTAAACGGGCCCACCAGCAGGGGCGCGCGCGCGTTTGTGGCCGCCACCTGACGCCGGCGTGCGGCCGTACCTGCACACTTGCCTGCAACATCAGCCGCGCCACTAAAGCGTTTGGGCCGCTTCCAGGGTCGGAGACTTTCTCACTCCAGGTTTTGCTTGGACGCCCAGGTCACGTTCAATTTCATCCCCGATGAATCCAAATCTCCAAGAAGAGGGAGGGGGTGTTTTTTTTTTTTTTCCATGAGACTTGTCGGTTCCCTAACAATGAACGAGTTTGGATTGTTTGCAGATGTCAACGCAAGTCAGTTAGCCGGAACAAAACGGAGGAACGCAACATTCGGAGGGGTTTGAAAACCGCGCACCAGCACGCATCCATGTTCACCACTTTGTGCGGCAGATGATGTCATGTCTTTCTGGAAACATGGGGGGGGGTGTATTCCTTTGGTCTTTTTTTCAGGGCGAGCCTTTGGACCACGGCAGGATTGACGGGACCGAGGCAAGAGGCCCAACGCCTTGGTGAGCACTCGCTTGCACACGCACATAGCCGGGGGGGGTACACGCAAACAGTTGCTTCGCAAGTGAATGTGGGAGCCCGCAGCCAGCCTGACACAAGTTCAACAAGCGTGTTCGCACCCGGGCCCAAATAAACGCGTGCCTAAAAATAACAACGCATTGTCACGTCGCCGCGCCAGTTTAAACACACGCGCGCACACATGCGCGCTTTCATCCCCCCCCCCAGCTGTGTTATTGTTTTGAAAATATGATTGCGATGATGAATGGGGGGCGCGGGGAGGGGAGGAGGGGCAAGCGCCGGGGCCCCCGCCATTGTCCCCGAGCGGTGTGAGCCTGTGTCCATAGCTATAGAAACTGGGGCCACGCCGGGAAGGCATGCTTTCATCTCCGCCGCGGGCTGGCCGCTGCCAATGAGGGCTCAAATCAATCCCGTGGGGGTGGGGGTCGGGGTGGGGGCGGGCGCAAACACGCACGCCGAGCACGTTCACCTGGGCGACAGATGCCGTGGGTGGGAGACCGGCGGTGGGTCACCGGCAGCCATTTTTCCAGCCCCAAATTGTTCCAATTCCAATTGTTTGGGGCGCAAGATTTTTGGGCTGATGCCACCGCAGAGGCCGTTCGGGAACGTGCGCCCAAAAGCGGCGAGCCGCCCACGTACGTCTTTTTTCAAGGCCATAAATCGTTCTGTTGAGACAAGAAAAGAGCTTTGTCCATGTTGCTTTTGGTTTGTTTTCACTGTGTGGCGTTTGAGCGTTGTGACGCTTGCTTGAGGTGTCGGAAAAGGCCGCCCGTCCCCAAAGAGCCGACGGCGGTGAAAGAAGCTCGAGCAGATGATCGGCACAAACCACAATTGTGATTCTGTTTGCCTCCGCGAGCGCCGCCGCCGCCAGTCTCCGCTCTCAATGGCTCCTTGTTGATCCGACTTCTCCGTGAGTGGCGCTCTTTCTTTCTGTCCGCCGCTCGCGAAAGTTAGCGTAGCGCGCGTGCGTTTCACGGCCGCCGGCCGTTGCCCCGCCATCGCCTCATAGAGGTCTCTTTTGTACGTCTGCCGCCCCGAGAAAGTTTCCGCGTCGGCGGCTCGGCGGGGATTGATGAGGTCAAATCCGATCAACTGTCCGGCACGCGTACGTACGCGCGCGTGCGCGTGTGCAGAATTGAACCCAAAAAATTGAAACCAAAGCGCCCGGAGCCGCCGCGGAGCCGCAAAGACGCGGTGGCCGACTTTCCTGGGCTTTGTTTTTGTTCGCCGGTGCCGGTCTGCAAAGTATCTTGGCTCCAGACTCAACAGAAGGCACATGCCGCGGCCGCGGCCGGGCGAGGGAACATCTGTCGCGGTCGGCGGCTGCGGCCGGGCGCTTTTGTTTGGACGCCGCGACGACGGCGGCGCGACGGCTTAGCGGTCGCACGGAACGCTCGGGCTGGCTCGCGTCCTTCTTCACTCCCCGGCGGTTCCTTGCCAGCCCCGACGCCCCGGAAAAGGCGACGGACGCGTTCCCTCGGAACGCGCGGCTCCGACTCCCACGTGAGCTCGGAGAACAGACCGTGAATGGCGCCGATTGGCTCCGATCGCGCAGAGTCGCTTGTCCGCCGTCGTACGCGAGCGCCATCGGACGTTTCCTTGACGCCGCTCATTGCGTTTTTGCGATTTTTCCAGGTGCCGCACGAATGAGCTTGAGCGCTCTCCTCCAGATGGCGTCGAGCGCCCGCGATCGCTGCCGACATCGTCAAAGACGACGCCCCCGCTTCCGTGACCGTTTTGAGCCTTCGGCCAAAGGTGAGCGAGCGACAAACGGTCGGCGCGACGCGACGTAAAGGCCTACGGGCAAGCTACGCGTGACAAAAGCCCAAAAGCCCCCCCCCCCTTGCCCCCGCTTTTTATCTCTCCGTCTTGCCCGCTCTTCCCCTTTTGGCAACAGTGACTCCATTGTGGACGATGGGAATCGGGCAGCGGGCCAATGATGTCACGGTGCCATAGGGAAGCCCGGCGGCAACGCCCTCCCGCCGTGGCGCTTTTTTTTTTTTCTGTTGTTTTCCGGAAGGCGGCGATCAGCTTAATTCCGCCCTCGTCACTCCCGGCTCCAGGGCCAGGGGTGACGAGGGCGGGGGCGCCGGGAAAAGCGAGATGCGAGCCGCGGCCAAAAGGGGATGATTGTGCGGACGGCTACCCGAGAGCGGAGCGCTCATTGCCCATTCGAGGAAAAGCGACGACGTGAAGTCATTTGACCTCAACCACCTGCTATTCCAGGGCAAAGTCCCCCCCCACCCCTCTTTGGTCTGAAAAAGGCGTGATTTGCGAGGCCTAAAACGATTCTAGCAGGCGGACCGTGAAACGGCGGGACGTTTTTTGCCACGCCGTTCACCGCGGCGCGCGCGTCGGCGTTGGCTCGGCGCACCGCGGTGAATGGCGCGACGCGCGGCCCCCGGCGAAATGTTTCGGCGCCGTTTTGAACGGGCTGGCGCGCTCCTCTCCCGCGTGATGGATGGCGCCCGCCGGCCAGCGAGCCGCCAAAGACGCGACGAGTGCGAATGGCAAGGCGAGCTTTTCTCCGTTCCAACGGCATGGAAACTGGACGAAACGCCGCCGCGCTTTGGAGGCCGTTGCGTCAGGCTGGCGGAGGGCTCGCAACCGCTTGGACCAGCGCTTTCGTCGACCTCAGAAACACTTTGATGCTGTTTACTGGCTATTTTGCCCCCTGCAACCCCCCCACAAAAAAAGAGATAAATAACCGAGCCATCGTTTTGAGAAGGAGGCAAAAATGTAGAAGCGGCTTGAAACGTAGCGTTAAGAGACAGATTTTTGACAGGCTTCCCGAGCCATCTGCTTTGGGTTAACGCTACGAGACGAGAAGGGGGTGGGGGGGGGGAGAGAAGGACTGAACAACATGGAAAGGGCGACGGGGGAATAGAGAGAATGCAATATTGACAGGCAAGGCTGGAATGACATTGATTTGTGCTCCTAGACCCCCCCCCCCCCCACTTTAAATTGTTGTGGGATGGGGAGAAAAATCCCACAATGGCTGCAATGCAAAAAAAAAAAAAAAAAAAGGGCTTGTGTTTGTGAAGTTGGAGTTGCAAATATTTGGGAGTGCCGCGCAGGCGTAATTAGGGGGGGTGGGGGGTGACGTTACTGTTGCAACAATTTTCCACAATTGAATTCCTTCTCTTCTAGTCAGGCATTCGTTCCTCGGAGAAGCGATGCTGGGCGGGGTTTTTTTTTTTACTCCTCGCACAAGCCGTCAGTCTCCCCGCCACCTCCCGTGCGGGCATAGCCGGCCGGTCTGGCCCTGCCCGCCCCTCGCCGTGCCCCCGTGCCGGCTAAGCCCTGGCCGGCACCTCGGCTAGAGCCCTTTGTGTGCGGTCGGAGGGGGGGCTCGAGTGTGCGCGTGCGCGCGCGTGTGTCGAGCATTGGCAGCCCAAGGGGGGAGGAGGGGGTCCTATCGGCGCCTCGGGGCCGCCGCATTGCGGCGCGGCGCACCCTCGCCGTGCGCCCTATTGAGACCCGAGGGAGCGTGAACAATCGCCCAGTCCCAGTCCCAAACCCCGTCCCCTTGTTGTACAAGCCCAATTTTCCGGCCGGCTTCCCGGCCCCCCGCTTGTCAGAGGTTGACGGCCTTCGTTAAAGCGAGCCATTCGGCCCCCCCCCCCATCCTCCTCATCTCCTCGTCCCGGCCCAACCGTCGTCGCAGACGCGATGACGCCCCTCGCCAAACGGCACCAACAAAATGACGTTTGCGTCTTGAACGGCTGTGCGCTTGGTGACGGTGGTTGAACGCGCGTGCCCCCGCTCTCCTGATTTTGGAGGAACGCGCCCGACGCCGACTCCCAATCTTGTTTGGTGCCCCGGGGCGACCCGGAGGGAGTCCTGATTGTTAACTTCCCGAAGGAACTTGGACTTGTGAAGTATTGCGGGATCCTCGGCCGTACGAGCCCCTCACTCCTCGGCTCGTCGTGAGATTTGCTGAGGAATGGGGGAGGCGGGTAGGTTGCCTAACACCCGCGGAGGGCACACAATGGACACCCGGCGTTCTGCGTTCAGCGGCTCAGCCCGACCGTCCCCATTGCCCCCCCCCCCCCCCCCCAAATGCAAGTTGTCCTTTAATTCCAAAGCGCATCAGGCAAAGTCATTCCCCCTGCCGGATGAACGCCCTCTAGTGACCAACCCAAGAGCGTCCTACACGGGGGCGGGCCGGGACGGCCCAAAGCACTCAAGAAATGGAGTCGCCAAGCGTCGGATTTGAGCATTTCAGCATGGCAAAAGGTCTGGCTGGCCATTTATAGCCCTTAATTGCGCGCCTATTTTGTGACCTCCGAGTTCACCGGGGCCAATTCCTGTGCGGATCAAATCCTGATGAACAAAGGTGGAATGCGAGGCGCCCCCCACCCCCTAAACGTTTCTGCCATCCATCCATCCATCCCTCCGTCCATCCATTCATGGCTCCCCGTATTGAAACCATTAGCGCGCATCTCGGCGCTCCAGCGCAGTCGCACTTGAAAGTCGAACGCGGCTGAAAAGTCATTTTGCGCCTTGCGAGGGGAGGGCTCGGCGCGAGGGGCTGGCTGGCCCGGGGGCGGGCGCTCCCCCGTGACACTCGCTCACGTCGGAGGGGCATATTTAACTTGGGAGCCAGCACCCGCTCGCTCGCAGTCACGCTCACCCACGCGCGCCGTGCGCTTCGGCTCAGAGGAAGGGGCGCTCTCTCTCGCTCGCTCGCTCTCTCTCTCTCTCTCTCTCTCTTTCTCCCTCCCTCCCTTCCTCCCGCCCTCCCTCCCTCTGGCGCTCCCGCACGCAGTCGCCACTCGCCAAGCGGGGGAGCTTCTGCGGTAGCCGCCGGAGCAGGAGAAGCGGGATTTTTTTGCTGGCCGCCTTGCGCGTTGGTAGGACTCTCGCCATGCGTGACGAGGAGCTTCCCCGCGTGGGCGCCACGCCTTGAAAAGGGCAACGCTCAACTCTTTGTGCCTGGGATAATAGGAGCCAGCTATATTTGGAGCCTTCTCCGGGGGAGACAAATGGGCTTTTGACCCACTGGAATACTTCAACTTTTGAATGCGTGTGTGAGCGCAAGAAGAAAAAAAAAAAAAGAAAAAGGGGGCAGAAGGAGCGGGGGCGGCGGCCCGGGGTAGCCCTCATTGCCGGGCGCCTTTTCGTAAGCGGCGGTCGTCGTCATCGTCGCCGCAGCGGTTACCATGGCAACCCGGAGGACCCCCGAGTGAATCCGAGCGAGTGGCGGAGTCCAGGCGTCACCTCCCGAGCTTCGTCTGGCGATTTCTCCCCAGGGAAGGCGACGGCGCCGGCGGAGCGCCACGCGCGGTGGGCTTCCGAGCGCCAATTGATGAAGTGACGAGCGTCGGCGACCGCGCGCGCTCGAGTCCCGCCCCCCCCACCCCCTCCCCGCGACATGGGCGGCCCTCGGCCCCCGCCGCTGCTGCTCTGCGTGCTGCTCTGCGCGCACGCCGGCCTGTGCCAGCACTACCTGCGGCTGCGGCCGTCCCCCAGCGACCACCTGCCCGTGTCCGACCTGAAGGAGGACCCCGACCCGGACTACGACCCCCGCGAGCAGGACCTGTCCGAGAGGACCCTGAGGAAAAAGCTGGGTAGCCACTTTGACCCCAACTTCATGTCGGTGGGCGCGCCGGCGGCGGCGGCGGGCAACCACTCGGCGGCGCCGGACGTCAGGCCGCAGGGGCCCGTGCCCAACGAGCTGAAGAGGCTGGAGCTGGGCGAGACCCCCTACGGCAAGCGCGTCAAGGTGGGCAAGAAGGCGCGCAGGAAGTTCCTGCAGTGGCTGTGGACCTACACGCACTGTCCCGTGGTGTACGCCTGGAAGGACTTGGGCCTGCGCTTCTGGCCGCGCTACATCAAGGAGGGCAACTGCTTCTCGGAGCGCTCCTGCTCCTTCCCGGAGGGCATGTCGTGCAAGCCCGTCAAGTCCGTCAACAAGATATTCTTGCGCTGGTACTGCCAAGGCTTCCTCAGGCAGAAGTACTGCACGTGGATTCAGGTGCAGTACCCCATCATCTCCGAGTGCAAGTGCTCGTGCTGATACGGACGCGCGCGCCGGACCGCTTCCCGCTGCGCCGCCGACTCTGCGCGGAGGAGGGCGCCGGAGGAAATCTATTTTTTTATCTGCCCTTTTCAAAAGTGCCAACGGTGTACATAAGCGGCTACTTTGGATTTCCGCCCCCGATTCCAAGCAGGACCGTATTTTATTGGCGTTTTGGCCAGAAGGGGGCGGGGGTCGCAGCACCTCATATGGTGGACGAGCTTCTTTTTTTGGGGGGGAAGAGACATTGCCCATGCGTATGCTCCACCTCTCCAACAGGTGAACTTTGTTTTTTCAACTGACTGTTAATTCCCCGCAACGCCGCCCAGAGTTTTTCTATCATCTTCATATCGATATTAAGTTGGAAAAAAACACAAGAAAAAAAAACTGAAATTGAGGTGAAAGATTATATCAAAGCGTGAACTCAGCTTTTTTTTTTCTTTGAGGAATACATAGTATATTAGAAATGAACAAATCTGTACGTTTTATTTATTATTTTAACGATTGTGAGTATAGAACGTAAGGACAGAGACTAGCGGAATATACCAGCAAAAAAAAAAAAATGATGGGAGATGTCTATTCAAATTTGCCCCCAAAAGACGCAGAGATGAACAGCTGAAAACAGTGTACATGTTGTGGTCACCTTTGGAGCAATAAAGTCCATGTTTTCATCCTGCATGTGCTTTTCGTGTATGTCAATGTGGTCATCCATCCTGTGGGGAGGGGGGGACGGGGGCCTTTCTGCACGGGCTGGCTGTGGGACGCTCCGCGGCCAAAGCCAGTGCAGAAAGGTTCCCCGTTTACGATGCTGCGTAATGCGCGCACAGCTCGAAGCAGAAACCGGCATGCGACGCGGTGGTTGGGGCAGGGGGCGGGTGGGTGCACGCTCACCCCCAGCCGTCCCGCCTCTCCGACGTCCGTGCGCCCGAGGTGTTAACGTAACGGCTCCAATATGATGCAAACGTTTGAAACGGCGTCTGTCTGCAGGCTCTGGCCGGCGCACGCAAGTTCCACTGAGGTATTTGGAGACCGGCGCCTATTCTAGTCTGACCACCCTGCGCCGAGGGGAGGGGCGGGAGGGGGGGTGGCTGCTGGCAGAGGAGGGAAAAAAACAAAACCAAACAAAAGCCGCCAAACATTGCTCAACCCCCCCCCCCCCCCTGCCCTCCCCCCTGCTCTAACAGCGAAACATGAAAGAGAGACGAGCTCAATGTGGAATGACTAAGCGAGCGACGCAATCGCGGCTTGAAATAGACGCCGAAAAGCTTCGAGGCGCTGCGGGACGCGCGCGGAAAAGGCGCATTTGCGGCCTCGATTTGACACTTGCCGCCCGGTGATTGTGACAGGGAATCTTGGGGGGGGGGGCTGGGAAGAGCGACGGCAGCGTGCCAGTTGGAAAAAAAAATGAAAGAAAGCAAGGGGGAGGCAAGAGGGGGCGGTGGGGGCGGGCCGCTTTCCTGACTGTCAGCTTCTTTCTTGCAGTTTTTTTCAGAAGCGCGTCGGTGACTCGCCGGCGCCACTCGGCCGCCCCCTCTCCAGCGCGCGGAATGAAGCCCTTTGGCAAACGCCGACCCTTTCAGCATTTTAGAAGCGTGTGAAAGGCAAGACGGGCCGCCGAGGGGTTTTGCAATCTCGCAGCCTTGGAAAGGGGGGGGCAAACGCCTCGCGAAGAAGGCCGCGGCTTGCGGCCGCGACCGAGTCCGCTCGGCAGACGTTGAGAATCGCGGGTTGACGCAAACCTTTTTGGGCGGGAGGGGCCCCGGGCAGTCGACCGGTGTCCGCGCACCATATTGGCCAAAAAGCAAGATTGGATTGGATCGGCGCGTCCTTCCAAAACAAGCAAAACCAAAACAACGCGCGCATCCGCAAAAACGAGACGGCGGCGAGGCTGCGTGGCTCCGACTCGGGCCCATGGCGGGAAAAGCCTGTGAGTCAGCGCGGTTGAGGTTATCGATGATGACGGGGTATTAGATGGAGGGCGGGGCGGGGGGGGGGGGGGGGGTTCTGACACACGCAGACCACATGAGTTATGTGTCAGAATGTCGGGGGGGATCGTCTTCCGCCGCGCCGTCGTGTGCCGGCGTGTGCCGGCGTGCGCCGGCGTCAAATATTCCAGAGCACTCGGGAGGCCCAATGACCAAAGTAGCGAGATGAGCGGCAAAAGTCGAGGTTGGCCAATGTCCGTCCCCCAAATGTCCCCGCAGAAGCGTCGGCCGCTCCCCGGTGAGCATCAACAGGCCATCCGCTGGGCGTCTGCCAGTTGTTAGGCCAATGAAGCCGCAAGTATGCCTGCCTGACGCTCTTTCTTGGCTTCCAGGACTCCGCCGGACGCTTGCTTTGGGAGATCCTTGATTCCGCGTTCCTCGGGGGGGGCGAAGCGTGGACGCCCGCCAGATCAAATCCCGCGAAGCTGACCGTGCGACAGCCGTATCCCACAAAGAAAGGTAAGTTGCGTTTGCGTGTCTGTGCCCCCCCCCCCCCCCCCCAGTCAGAAGGCATGCTGTAACAATGGTCATCATCAGAGTGTATCAGAAGAGAGGAGTTGCTCGCCGCTAATCTGGTGAGCCGCCACCAAATTAGAACGGAGCCGATTGTCCCCCCGCAAAGGATCAAGAATCCCCCCCACCTGTGGGTATCGTCTTGTGACGTGTGCTGCTTTGCTATACGCGTAGAAAAAAAAAGCTCTCTTCTACTTGTACAAAATGAGCCGCGCTCCCCCGCAAGCCTTCCTTCAACTCGTCGGCTTGCATTCAAAGTTGGCCAAGCCAAGCGACATCGCCACCCGGTGGCGAGAGGCGCCTGCGGGCTGGCGCTCGACGGCCATGTTGCCCGTGTGGCTTTTTGGGCCGCGGAGAACGTCGACGGGCGCCGCGCTCGGCCTCCAGCGTCGAACCAAACGGCAAACGTTCCGACGTCGAGACGAGGGCGCGAGCGAAGGACTCGCGGACGTGACATCGTGCGATTACGCCGTCATGTCGTCGTCGTCGCGTGTTTTGTTTCAAAGCCGTTTGACGCAAGATGCGGCGATGTCACAGAGCAACAAAGCGTCGTCGCCGCCGGGCTCCCCGCCGCCCCCGCCCGGCCAGCCCGCCACCAGCGCCGCTCACAAGTTGCCATCCCCGCGGGAACGGCGGCGCCAGCAACCCCCCCCCCCCCACCCCACGCTCCGCATCGGCATGACCAGGCCCAAGACGGCGCAGAGGGAGCCTCCGTGCTACCGCCGAGGGCAAAGAGCTTAGTTGAGCGCAGCTCCCCCGAAGACGAGGTGAGCGCCTCGAACGTGCGCCGGCCGACGCGGGGGCCGAGCGCTTTTGTCGGCGAAAGCGCGGCCATCCGCATCTGATCTGAATTGGCGCTTGGCCTCGATTGACCGGCGTCTCTCGCTGTCTCTCGTAGGCCAAATGGAAGGACAAGGGGACGGACGGCACAACGGTCCCAATTGTGAGTACTCGACGGCGTCTGCGCGGCCTCCCTCGCCGACGGCGGCGTCATCTGCGCGTGTGGCCTCTGTTGCAGGCTACCGGATCCCGCTGCCGATAGGGAACGGAGCGCGCAACATGGAGACCCTGGGCCTGAGGGTTTTCATTTTGAACCAGGAGATCATCTTCTCCATCCACGCCATGATCAGGCCGCCCGACAACGACGCGCCCGACGACGACGACGGCAACACGGAAGACAACGACGAGGACGAAAACGAGGACGACGAAAACGTGGAGGACGACGCGGAAGAGGACGAGGCGGAAGAGGACGACGTCGAGCGGGAGGAGAACATGGAGAACGCGGAGGACGAGGACGAAATGGAAGACAGCGACGGCGACGCCGACGCCGAAGACGACGACGCGGAAGACGACGAGCGCCGCGGCGACGCCCACCCCGACTACCACGCCGACAATCCCAACCTGGACGACGTGCACCTGAACGACGACAACGCCGTGCTCCTCTTCCGGATCCGCGTCAGGCCGCTGCAGCACGGCGACGTCTTTGACGACATCTTCCTGGAGTTGCGCTTGGTCAACAACGACGACTTTGACGAGATCGACAACAACGAAGAGCGCAACGGCGACGCCAACGCGGACAACGTCGACGTGGACGACGACGACGGTTTTGAAAACGACAACAGCGACGACCGGGACCGCAGCCGCGAAGGCGACGGCGCTTTGGAGGACGCCGACTGTTGTGACGACGAAGGCTTTGAAGACATCGAGCGTGACGGCGAAAGCGTCCGCGATTGCGCCGTCGTCGCCGCGGTCGCCCACGAGGACGCGCCGGCCCCCGAGGCCCGCCGGGACTCGGACGATCCTCTGCCCGGACCGTCGGGCGAGAGGGCCGTCCCGGAGCCAGACGACGCCGGCGGGGGCAAAGAGTTCCAGTGGTGGGACGAGTCGGATTCGGACGTTTTTTCCGACAACTCCGGCGAAGAGGAGGAGCGGCGCCTCCGCCGCGGCGCCTCCGAGCGGCGCTCTGGCGACGACGCGGAATCGCAAGACGACAAGGGGGGCAAGAAAAGTTGCAAGAAAAACTTCCTCTCCGACTCTGAGGACGAGGACTCGGCCTGCCGCTCCAGCGAGCGCGGCGCCGAGCGGGAGGCGTCCAGGAAGAGGCGGCGCCGAGAAGGAGCCGCGAGAAACCGCAAGCGCTTTCGACACGACGACACCTCCGACAGCGACGCGGACGACGAGCGGCCCCGGCCCCCGAGGACCGCCGGCCCCCCGGAGCGGCCGAGAGACGACCCGGACGACGGAACCAGGGAGGGCCCCAGAGACTTTGCGCCGTCCCCGAGCCCGGCGGGGAGAATCCCGCCCATCGCCCGCAACGGCTGATTTGACGGCGGCTCGGAGCAGTTGAGGCCAAAGTGACGTGCGCTGCTCCGCGGCGCCCATAGGCGGTCCCACAACCGAGCCCCCCCCCCCCTCACCCCGCCCCCAATCGTCGGCCGCGAGAGGAGCAGCGTGACTTGAGCTGCGGTCACGCTGTCACGACGGCGAGCCGAATCGTAGCCCATCCAAAGTCCATCCGATGCGGATGGAGAGAGAACTGCGGACGCGTCTTTGCCACGCTCCGGTTCTCGACGAGCGACCGGTGCTGCCGCGCGCTTACGATTTATATCTAAATCCACATTTTCCATTTTGCCAATGGAAGGAAAGCGCCCCAGAACCCTTTTGGCCAGTTCTTCTGGCGCTTTCTTCTCTTCTACGAGACCGGCGGGTATCCGAAGACTTTCCGCCGCGGTAGCGCCTCCAACGGGGGCGTGGCGCTTTCAAGCGCTCACGCTCGCTAGCGACAGGGCGCGTGTCCGCGCGCTCGCGCCTCGATGCCATCCGTTGCTTTGTTCAAAGCGTTTGCCGACAATGCTAAGAGCGAGCTGACGATGACTCTGAGAATTAAAGCCTCCCTTGTTTTCTTGTGCATGCACCGAGCGCCGTCCTGTCTTTTCTTGTCTTGTCTTTTTCCTCAGCTGATGTTTTCAGCCTTTTGGTTGATTGGCCTCCAAATGTTTTTCTTGCTTATCAAGGCCAGTTTTTCCGAGCGGCTTCCTGGACTGAAGGTATGTCGACGCGAGGCGCCTTTTCCGATCCGATGGCGACGAAGGCAACGGCGTTTCTTTGATGACTTGTCGATTTTTTGAAAGCCAAATTTCATCCGTGATCCAAAGCGCTCAACCTCACAAAGGTCGCGAGCGCGCCAGCGAAAGGCACCATCTTGTCTTGGATTTTGGATTCCTTTATTTTTCTGCCTTGCTTTCTGTGTCTCGATGAATTTCAGGTTTCCATATTCCGCCGATTATTGGAAAGGGCCCGCCCGACGACGACCCCGACGTGAGATTCTCAGCAAAGGAGCGTCCGGGCTCGTCACCGTTGACGGGTGAACACGCGGCTGCGTTTCTTGGGACGTCGCCGCCCGCCGATGTCGCCGTGATATCATGGGGCGCTTTGGTCAAAGCGCGTCCTCTTCCGTTTGTCGTAGCGACGCAAAAGTGCCACCGTCGTTTCTCCCGGGGGGGGGGGGGTCTTTATCCGGCGTCTGCCTGCCATCTTTCCAGACGGCGCTCCGCCGGCGCCGTTGGCTTTGACGTCGCAAGTCGCGCGGCTGGGGGCGTGAAGGCGCACCGAGCGCTCTTGGATACAAGGCTTCCCCGAACACAGGTAAGCATCTTTGTTGGCTTTTTGGCTCTTCATTTGTCACTAGGCTCTGGACATTTGGTGACGTTTGTTGAGGCGGGCGCTCCCCCATGAGACAGCGTGGAGACAAACGTGGCACGCAAGCGCTTGACGGATGTCTTCCAGGCAAAATGGCCGGCCGGCGCAACGCTCCCGACCATCCCGATGGTAAGTTGCTCCCCCCGCCGCTCTTGATGCCCGAGTCAAGTGAGCGCCACGTTTTCTTTTGGGGGGGGGCGGGCGGCCCCGGCCCCCTTGGAGCCATCTTTCATTGGCGGGACACACCAAATGCGCTCATCATGGCGGCGATGTCATCTTGTGTGATGCCGGCGAGCGCCTTTGTTCAAAGCCTTTGCTCCTTGGCGTCCGCCGTTGCTATGACACAGAGCCGACGGGGCCGACGGCTCGGCGCGAAGTGTTCAAAAACACGGCAAAGCTTTTGCGGACGGCTTCCCCGCGCTCCAGGTGAGTGGGCCGGCGCGCAAAGCCTTGCGTTTGCTGACCTTTAGCATTTTTCTTTCAAGGCTTCCCTTTGGACAAAATGGAAGGACGGGGGGACGGCCGCCGCTCCGGTACTTGACGTTGCGCCTTCCCGTTTGGGGCGCGCGCTTCTCTAACGCCGTCTCCAACCCCTTGCAGGCTACCGCATTCCGCTGGCCGTGGGAAGAGGAGAAGCCGATTTACGATTTCGGCGATTTTGCATTTCCTTGCACAGCGATGAAATTTCCTTCATCATCGAGGCGGCGCCGCGGCAAGCCGAGAATGACGACCACGACCACCACCACGAAGACGACGACCACGTCGACGACGACGGAGCCGATCCGGAAGAGGTCGTCGACGAGGAGGCCGCCACCGACGACGACGAGGATGCCGTCGCAGAGGACGGCGAGAGCGAGCGCGACGTCGGCGACGACGAGCAGCTTTTTGTGGATACGCGCGTCCAGTACGCGTGGCTGCGCTTCGCCTGGCAGGCGTGGCCTCTCTCGTGCGGTGACGTCTTTGAAGAAATTGTCTTTGAGTTTCAAGGAATCGGCCAGGAAGACTTGGCCATTCGCGCCTACAACGCCGCCTGGGAAAACGTGGAGGACGGCGACGAGCTCGACGTCCAGGACGCGGCCGACGGCGAGCGGGCTTCGGGGCCCGCCGACCGCCGCCCTTCGCCTTCGCCCGCGCCGACCGGCGGATCCGAGGCGGAGGAAATTGACCGGGAAGCCTTCCGGTGGTGGCGCGACTTTGATTACGACTTTTCCCAGAGCGTCGGCATCGACGACGCGGACGAAGAAGACCCTCCGCCCGCCCCGTGTGAGAAGGGGACGCGGGAGAGCGCGCCGGAAGCCGAGCCGGAGAGGAAGGCGGCGCTCCGGCTCGACTGCCAGCGCGACGCGCCCGACCAAGAAGAGGCTTGGGAGGAAGGCGGGGCCCGGGCCCGCCCGCAACCCTCACCCGGACCGTCCGGGAAGAGGTCGAGAGACGAGGCCGGCCTCGAGCGAGAAAGCGGACGGACCAAACGCTCGCGTCGGCGCTCGGAACGCGACGCGTCCGAAGACTCGCTCTCGGGCGCGGCCGCCGGACGCTCGTGAGGTGACTCGGACCGCCGAGGGAGACGGCGGAAGCGGCGGACGCCGACTCCGAGCGACGGCCGAGGAAATCCGCGGCGGGGGTCGTCGTCGTCCGAGCGGGTGGGAGAAGGTGACACGGATGGCAACAGGTTAGTTTGCTTTGATTTCTCGCTTGAGTGGGCGGGGCCACCAAAAGAGTCACTGGGAGTCCTGGCGCCTGCTTTCCGACTGGTTGTTTTTGGCCTGCCAGATTGGACTTTTTGTCGATTTGAGAAAGGACACGTGAGCACGTGAATGCTTCTGGTGGCTTCTTTGAAAGGGAATGAAAGACTGGCAACCAAAAAGATTGGCATGCCCACCGCCACAAAGACACTTGGACATCCATTTCTTCTGTGTGTCCCCGAGAGGTTTCTTTCTTCTTGGATTTGACTTTTCTTGTTCATCTCTGCCACTTTGTCAGTTTATGTTCAGAAAAACCTGCTTCGTTTGACATTGAAGATGACTTTGTTGTTTTTGAGTGTCAGATTTACCCAGACCAGTCGTGCGTACTGAGGTCAATGAGCGGTGGACCTTCGTCTCCTGTACTTGACGCAACGCGCGCGCCTCCGGCTTTGACTCGTTCATTCAGCTGGAGGCTGCCGCTCGTGTCAAAGCAAACTTTTTACGGCGGTGTTCCAGGTTGCCGCGCCGCTCTTTTCAGAACACACGTCGAGTTCAAAGAACAACTTGCAGCTGGCAACGCTTTGCCATAATGATGCCCGCTGAATTCCGCACAAATGAAGGCCGTCGCTGTAGACTCCGTCGCAAACGCCTTTCTTTTTTTTCGCTCCGCGGCTTGAGCGCACGTGTAGAGAGCGATGAGAATTCCCACCGGCCCTGACTTGTATTAAATGTTCTCAGACGGCCCCAAAAACGATCCGGCACCACCGTCACGAGCCACGCTCAGGCCAGACAACGATAAAAAAAGATCCATATTTTTGATGGAGGCGCCCCCCCCCCCCCCAAAAAAAAATACTAAATTACTGAATGAAAAAAATCCGTCCGTAATTGATAGGAAGCCTTGCAATCACAACGTTGAATTTTTGTCACCGATGGGAATGTTTAGGCGGTTGGCTGTCGACGAGGCCAAAATAAATGACGACCCAAAGTGTGATTTGGAAACTGGCAGCTCGCCTCCGTCGTCACTGCCGTTCAAGACGCGTGGCCACCAGAGGGCGTCATTTACCCTTCGAGCTCCTGAGAAGCTCAGCGACGGGCAATACTCGAGTAAATGTAGCTTTCGTTTACAATCATATCCCTCGGATATCCGTGTGCTATTTATCAATCTCAGACAAAAAATATATTTCCCAATACGCTACAATCGTTCTGAAATGGTTGTCTTGTAAAATGAAAAACTAAGGCGAATCCGACGGCAATACGCGGGTCCTGAATTCACTTTCTTTTTTTAAAATGTTTTTTAAACGCTGTTTCACGAGCGAACAACTTTAGTTCTGGCAAACCTTAAGTTCAAAATCAAATTTAAAAATTGGAGGCAAACGTCACTCGTCGTGGTGAGAGCCGTCACGTGACCGGTCGCGTCGATAGCATATTCGATCAACGTAAGCGTGACTTAATAATCGTCGATAAAAATACAAGTAAGGCGCGGAGCGTAGCCGGAAATGCTCAAGTAACCTATGTTGAGTTAAAACCGCTCAAAGTAAGATCCAAAAAGTCAACCGAACAAGAGTCGCTCATGACTACCCGCTTCTGACAACAGGGGGTGCTAAAGATTAGGATTGTAAAAATTGCCAGGAAGCTGGCATTGATTGTTTGTGGCGGTGCCCGCTGCAGGGGCTCCGCATCGTGGACCGTTCACTTCCGGCTCCAAGTGGAGCGACTCCCGAGGGCTGAGGAGCTGGATTCCCATGTGAGTGTTGCTTTTTGTGACGGTCACTTCGACCTTTCTCACGTCCGTTTCAAGAGCCGAGTGACACTACCGCGGGTGTCTTTCGATGCCGTTTTTTAATCTTCAACGGTGCGTGAGACACTCGAGTGTCGTCGCTCTTTTTTTGTTTTCGTATGGTCGTTCTTGGCAGACGTTTTTTTAAAATACACGTTTTAAGCTTGCTTCGAAAACGTTTTCAAAGTGCGAACGTAATTAGGGAGTTTGATTGGCGTTCCCACTTCAGCTGGGCGTTTTAGTGACACATTGGCAGCGGATGTATATATTCGCTGCCAATGTATATTCTCGTTTGTTTCCACACGAGCTTCTGAGATTCCATTGAACCTTGAGCTCCTTTGCTGCTCAAACGGCACAAGGAAAACACTCGGCTCAAACATAATAAGGGCCCTGTTCCCATCAGAGGATGGTACAGTGGATTCAAAAGGAATGTTGATCAGCTTAGAGATTTTTTTTTTTTTTTTGGAATGAATGAAAAGGGGGGGACAATCCACAATGTGTCCCAAACATGGAGTCCGGCAACCTTTTTGGTCACTGTAAGAACCAAGAAGGTACATATTGAATGCAAAAGTGCCAAAGCGAGGCGTTTCATTGAATTCAATTGAATACGAACAAATGACGACTGATTCCAGCGGCATCAGCAGGTTGAATGTTCGGGTTCCCCCTGCGGCCTCCTCGTGGCGACAGCGGGAAAACTGCGGAGGTCTCCGCACTCAAGGGGACACGGGGGGGGGGGGGGGGGGGGGAATCATTTGGGACATTGCTGCAAACGCTCGTTTTGCTCTGTGTGTGCGTGCTTTGGGAGCGGCGGCGTGTGGCTTCATGGCAACACTTGAATTAGTGCGCAATCAAGTCGAACACGGACAAAACGCATGTTGAGTGTAATTGGAATACTTGGTTCCCCTTCCTCTCTCCGCGCGCGCACACACACACGTCGCCCCCTCCTCTCCTGCGCACACGCTTGAGCGAAATGTGTGTTTGATTTGAATGGGGAGTAACCTCAGCCGGGCTCGCCTTGCAACATATGGACGACTGCTCGCTTCTCAGTTGGGTCGAGGCGCGCTTGAGAGAGGGAGAGAGAGAGACTTTTGGGGGTTTTTTGCCTCCCCCTCCCACGCCGTCAAAGAAAAGGAGACGGTCGCGGCTGAGGGCCATTTCTGGAGCGTTTGTTTGATTGACTTTATTTTTGACTCCGCAGGACATCCCCCGAAGGCCGACTTGAGCGGATCCACTCGGGTGAGTTCCACATGACGACGATTTCAACAAGCGCGGCCGATGACGGCTTGCGCGAGCCCGCCGAGAGGAAGCTTCTTCTCGGTTGAGCTGGCGCGCGCCCGTTGGCGGACAGGTGTCACTCTCGCTCGCGGCGACAGGAGACGGAAGGCGACTCTCGGCCGCCTTTGACGCGCGCGTGCCGCTTGCGACGTTGTCTTGGGGCGCAAGCTCTGGTCGCCGGGTGAAAAAATGGGCCGGTTCGGCCGTGGCGCTAATGCCGGTGCCCCGAGAAAGGAGCCGGCCTTAAAGCGGCCTCCGGTCCCTCCCCAGCCGGCGGAGTCTCCCATGTTTTGTCATTGCAGGCCCTGACGCGCACCAGCGCAGTTGTCCACGTGAATCCGGCTCCCCTCAGTGCCTCGCTCCATCCAGCTCCCCCCCCCCCCCACACACACACACACACACACACTATAATGCTTCCACGAAACTCTGTCCTGCCTCTTCCTCCGCGTCTGCTTAGCGACTCTTCCTAACATGTTCCCTTCCTTGGCTCATGCGGTCTTGCGTCAATGCGCCGTGTTTGGCCAAGCGTGGCTTTGTCCCTTCTGCGTCTTGGCTCCTCTCCCGCAAACTCTGAAGAACCTTCCTCCCCCTCGGGAGCCTCCGCCTTCTTTCTTCCCTTTTCTCGGATCGACCGGCAGCCGCTGGAAGCCGGGCCCGCATGCTAATGAGTCGCCGGTTCCGTCGGCCGTCCTCCGTGTCCTTTTTGGCCGTCCCCGGGCCCCTTCGCACATGAGAAGACGGAGAAAAAGCTGAAAAGCTTCGTCTTTGGCACTGCCCTTCACTCCATCTGTCCGCTTTCCGCGCTTGACTGAAAGGTCTGGGGAGGCCGCCTTTTGTCCTCGGCAAGATGGCGAGGGCGGGAGGCGGCGCCTCCTCCGCTTCATTGTTGTTTTTCGAAATGCCGCACAAAGAGGGCTGCCGTCCCCTTCGGCCGGCAAATTTCAAATGCGGCACCTCGAGACTTGGCACCCGGCGCATTAGAGAAGGAAAGGCCCCCCCGGGCCGTATTCCTCTCCTTCCGTGTCCCCGCCACCCTGAACCCTTCTGGCTTTTTTGGGGCGGGGGCAAGAGGCTCCTTGCCTAGCTGCGGCTGGAGAAATGATGTCACCCGGGTCCCGATGTCCGAAATGAGTCGGAGTGCACTTGCGGTGATTTCCTTTTGCGGTGGGACGCTCAACTCGCTGTTTGTTTCTGTCCCCCGCAGGAAGAGCCGGCGAGCGGCGAGAGTCTCCTTCCCGCGGGCCGCGGCCAAACACGGCCCCGAGAGATTCCAGCGAGCGGCCCCGATGGACGCGCTCGGGTCGGCGGTCCCCGCGAGCAGAATGAGGGATTCCTGGCGGACGTTGCTGCTGTGCCTGTGGCTCCTGGCCGGCCGGGCCCGCCCGCGGGGGGCCGGCGACCCCTTCGCGGGGCAGCGGACCCCCGCGGACCCTTGCTACGACGACGCCGGCGCCGCCCGCCGCTGCGTCCCCGAGTTCATCAACGCCGCCTTTGGCAAGGAGGTGACGGTGTCGGGCGCGTGCCAGATCTGCGACGGCGCCGAGCCCCGCGGCGCCCACCCGGCCTCCTACCTGACCGATCTGGACTCGCCGCGCAACCTGACCTGCTGGCGCTCGGAGAACCTGGCAGCGTGGCCGCGCGACGTGACTCTCACCCTTTCCCTGGGGAAAAAGTTTGAGGTCACCTACGTGAGCTTGCGCTTCTGCTCGCCCCGCCCCGAGTCGCTGGCCATCTACAAGAGCATGGACTACGGCAAGACCTGGACGCCCTACCGCTTCTACTCGCCGCAGTGTGGCCGCGCGTCCGAGCGAGCCGCCGCCGTAGGCGAGCGCAAGGAGCAGGAGGCCCCGTGCAGCGAGGGCCCCGCGGACCCCCGCCCGCTCTCCGGAGGCCTGGTGGCCTTCAGCACCTTGGACGGACGCCCTCCCGGCAAAGACCTTGACGACAGCCCCGTCCTTCAGGACTGGGTGACCGTCACCGACATCCGCGTGGTGCTGAGGCGGCGGCGGGAGCCGGGACGGCCCGCGGGGGCGGACCAGGAAAGGGCGGCGGTCACCTCGGCGCCGTACTTCTACGCCGTGTCGGACTTGCAGGTGGGCGGCAGGTGCAAGTGCAACGGGCACGCCTCGCGCTGCCTTCAAGGCCAGGACGGCCGGCTGCTGTGCGACTGCAAGCACAACACGGAAGGGCCCGAATGCGACCGCTGCAAGGCCTTTCACTCGGACCGGCCGTGGCAGAGGGCCACGGCCCGCGAGGCCAACCCCTGTCTGCGTGAGTACTTCTTATTGTTATTATTCTTGGGGTGGGGCTGGGGGGTGTTCTTTCTTCCCCTCTTTGAATGCAGTCCAAAGGACTCGTCAGCAATACGCTCGGACGCGTCCATCTTGTCGGGAGCGTTTGGCGTCCGCCGGAACCTGCTCCGTTCATATTTCAAGCGTTGTTTGAGTCACGCCTGAATTCCAAACCAACTGGGCGGCCACGTAACCAGATGCAATTGGGAAATGGTCTGGGAATGTGCTCCCCCTCCCCCTCGCGCTCCACCCCGCCCCCATTTTTTTTTCTTTCCTCCGGGATCTGGGACCGGGGGAAAGAAAAAGAAAAGCCTCATTTCCCCGCTCCGGTGACCGGCTTCCTTTTTTTTTTTTTTTTGCGTGCGGCTATCACGTCGAACTCCGGCGACGGTAACAACGTGTCTAGTTGGAGCCGGAAAATAAAATGAGCAGGGGGATAGGCTCTCTGACATTGCCGCAAACAAACGATGAGCAGGCGGCGGCCGAGCTCGGCTCTGGCAGAGCGCGAGATATTTCACGCAAAGTGATGGGATGCCGCGTCACGCCCCCGACGGGCGGCGCCCCCGCGTTTGCAACGTCAATCCGCTTTGACTTTGCAACCGCGACTGAGCGAGCGTCTTTTTCTTTGTTTCTGTGGCCTCCCTCCCGCAGCGTGCGAGTGCAACCTGCACGCCCGGCGCTGCCGCTTCAACATGGAGCTGTACAAGCTGTCGGGGAGGAAGAGCGGCGGCGTGTGCGTCAACTGCCGCCACAACACCGCCGGCCGCCACTGCCACTATTGCAAGGAAGGCTTCTACCGAGACGCGGGCCGAGGCGTCGCTCACCGCCGGGCTTGCAAGGGTAAGTCCTCCTCCTCTCGCCGGCGAGGAAGCCCCCCCTGAAAAGCTCGCCACGCTGCGGCCCCCTCGCTCCCATTTGGCCGCAAAGCCTTTTGTGTCTCGAGCGCGTTTGAAGTTGGCCTCTTGCCATATGTCTGGCGAGAAGAGAGGTGAAAGGTGCGGTCCGCATGAGCGCGCCAAGCGTTGCGTCTCAAGTGGAGTCGGCACAATAAAAGACAGGTGTTTGCCCCCCACCCTTAAAAAAAAACCCACATGGGTTTGGCTTCAGAGGTGCAACGTCTGTTGCTAATCAGACCTGCTCTGTAAATGAGCGTCCGTACTGACCCGCCGTCTGCGCTGCGCCGCGGCCCCCCCCCCCCCCTCCGCCGACACCCCAGCCTGCGACTGCCACCCCGTCGGAGCGGCCGGCAAGACGTGCAACCGGACCACGGGTCAGTGCCCCTGCAAGGACGGCGTGACCGGCGTCACCTGCAACCGCTGCGCCAAGGGCTACCAGCAGAGCCGATCCCCCGTGGCCCCCTGCATCAGTGAGTGAGCTTTTCCGCTTGGGGGGGGGGGGGCCCGGGACGCCTGAGCGCAACTTTTTCTTGTCCGTTTCAGAGATCCCCGCCGTCGAGCCCGCAGCTGCGGTCAGCGGCACGGAGGAGCCGGCAGGTGGGTGTACGCTCGTTCGCGGCCCGCCCCTCTTCCGGAGGAACAAAAACAAGAACCCCCCCTTCGCCCATATTACGTACTGGGCTTCGGAACTATTAACGGAGGGTGGGGCCCCTCCTTTTTCATGTGCTTTGGCTCGGACGCAATTCCCCCCCTCCCCCCCCTTTTGTCTCGGAATCCCAAAGTCCTCCGCCAAGTTTCCTCCACTTGGAGCCCGGAGGCGCTCAAATGACGCCGCCGGCCGACAGACGGAAGATGCCATGGCTTGCTTGGGGAAGGAAGCCTTTGGAGGCGCAAGCGGCTTCAAAGCTCTCCGCTCCCTTTGTTTGCCCTTCTTGATTCGCGTTGATCTGGAAAGGGCGACGGTTAGCTGGGCGTCGGCCTTTTTCTGCTTCATCGTCCCGCCCGTTTTGCTGAGCCAGAGCGGATATGCGCGCGTTGTGGATCTTTTGAACTCGGCTTTCCTGCCCTCTTGATTATTATTATTTTCTTTTATTTTATTGTCACTCCAACCGTCATCGGAGACCAGATGAACTTCTTTGTTTGTTTGTTTTGTAGACTGCGATTCCTACTGCAAACCCGTGAAGGGCAACTTGAGGATCAACATGAAGAAATACTGCAAAAAGGATTACGGTAAGCGCGGCGCCAGCGCGGCACGGCCGCCCCCGCGCTCGGGGTCACTGACCTGAGACTGTTGTCCAACGTGTCCTCAGCGGTGCAAGTCAACGTCCTGGACATGGAGACCGTCGGCGACTGGGCCAAGTTTTCCGTCAAGGTCGCCTCCGTGTACAAGAGTCGCGGCGAGCCCTTGAAGCGAGGGGACAACATCCTGTGGGTGCACATGAAGGACCTGGCCTGCAAGTGTCCCCAGATCCAGATGAGTCGGCGCTTCCTGGTGATGGGCGGCGGCGACGGCGGCGGCGGCGGCGGCTCGGGGCCGGGAACCTCCCGCCCGCCGGCGGAAAGCGCCGGGCTGCTGGCTGATAAGAACAGCCTGGTCATCCAGTGGAGGGACGTTTGGACCAGAAGACTGAGGAAGTTCCAGCGCAAAGAGAAGAAGGCCAAGTGCGGCAAAGCCTGAGGAAGCTAAGCCGCCTTCCGCCGCCGGAACGCCAAGTCTGCATGCACCCGACCTACTTAGAAGGACCTTAGTTTGCGTATACCGGACACTTGTTTTCCTTTGTAGTCCTCCGAGATTTGTCGCGGTCACGTCCCGCCTCTTCGGTTTGCCTTCCGAAGGCCCCGTGAGAAGGGCTTCGTCCGAAGCGTAGACAAACGCAGACGGACGTCACCGAGCGACCGCTGCTCCTTCCCGAAGGATTTTAAGAAGCCACGATGAAGTCCGAGGTATCGACACTCTTTTTTTTTTTTTTTTTGTCGCCGTACCGGACGTCGGCGGGAACTTCTTTGAATCGAGATCTCATTTTCCTCGAGTCTTTGCAGGCCGGACTCATCCGAGCGTCGCGCGTGCCATGACGACAGAATCCTCGGACGCTGGCTCGAACCGTCGCGGCTCACCTTTGTCAACTTTAGTCACCGTCGTCCGATCCGAAACCAAATGGAACCAAAACAGGTTGACGCGCTGCAGCCAGTGAATGACTGACGAGCGCCGTCGGCAAACTGACGCGAGTGTCGGCGCTTCCGTTGCGTGGCGGCGGTACTTTTTGGACATGCGTTTCGGATGCCGCGCAGAATGTCTTCCTTTTGCCGTCGATGACGAGCGCCCCGTTGTCAAGACCTTGACCGAGTACGCGACGCGGGGAGGAGCGCGGGCCCCCGCGGACACGGTGCCGTGAAGCATGCGCCCGCTCTTGGCTTCCCCGGCCGCCGAGTCCTTTTCCCCTCGAGGCGACGAAGCGCTGACTTTTCCTTGTAAGTGACGCAAAAATGAATAAATTATTAGCGAAGGAGCCGTGTGCTGTGCGCCCTGTCACTGATGGGTCTCGTGAAGAGCGAGCCGCAGGGATGAAAGTGAAAACGGCCTTCCCGCTCGCCGGGGAACGAGGGATGCGGCCAGCCCAAAAGCGCCAAAGATGCGCCGTCGGGCACTCCGATCAAAGTCTGGTCCAAAGCGGGAAGGTTTGTTCTTTCTTTCCTTCTTTCTGTCACCTGCCGTGTCTGTGTGGATGTTAAATGGGTGATATATGTATTAGTGTTTGCATCCCCTCATTCTCACGAAAAAGGATTAGAACATTTTTAAAAAGCAGGTCACCTTCACCCTATGGTGGCGCGCGACACAACGTCGCAAGTTGTTCATGGTCGGCAGCTTGCAATCGAAGCTGTGGCGTGATCTCTATTCATTGTTCTTCTTCTCTTCTCATTCAGGGTTTGTTTGGCGTACGATTGACCGAGGCCACCGGCCAAGAAGTGCCGGAAGAAGCTACCGTGGCTAACGTGCCGCAAAAGTGCCTCCCAAGCCTCCGTGTCGGCGCTCTGCCGAGGTAGGCAGTGATATTCTTTTCAAATCTCTTTCCTTCCTCTTCGGGGCCGTGCGTGGGCATGATAAGGGGTCCGTCACGGGAGGTTGGTTGATTGATAAGTCGGTTTTGGACCAAAAAGGTTAGGCGCCCCTGTATGCCTAGCCAAGTCCAAGTCACTCCCAAGCGTCAAATTCCACATCGAAACAAGCAATATGAGATCAATTGCGTGATTTGTTTTTCACGTCTGAAAAATCCCTCAAGTTTTTCAATTGGCTCCATTTCTTTTCAGCACAAGACGCAACATCACGTGACTCTGCGATTTCTTCAAAAGCTCAGGAAGTGTTTCTTTGAACGGCCGCGTTGAGGCTTGGGAAAAATGTCCAAAGACACCGCCATCTTGTACGCGTTCTTGTTGGGCGCTCGCCGAATGCGCTTTCATAAGCTGCCAGCACGGCTTCATCGGCTTTCAATGGAGCCGGCCTCATTACCGCTCGCTTTGAAACTTCCACCGCCTTTTCCCGCATATTGGGAGTGCGTGTGCGTGTGCGTGTGGGAGCTGTGCCTTGTAACTTTTTTTCTTTCTTTTTGAGCTTTCCCTCGGTTTATTTCTTTATCCTCTTCCCCCCCCCCCCCAAGGAGAGGGGGCTGCATGTGTGACTATGTGAATACCTCTGCAAGTTTGTGTGTGTGTGTGTGTGTGTGGCCAAACAACCATTTAAGCCCTCCCCTTTGGAAACCGCAAAAATGTGGCAAGAAATCTTGGTCGGGCCGCATCATAAATATTGAGCGCTAAAGGTCTGATCTGGATCTGCGTTGTCGGGCCACGTGTCGTCTTGGCCATGAGTGAAAGCAGCTGCCCGTGCGAGGAGACAAAAATGAAGGTGAACGTGTGCGACGAGGGTCCGTCAAGCCACATTTGCTCTCCAACTCATCTGCTCGAGACAAAGTTATTACGGTTAACAAAAATGAACAAAATAACCACCAAGTAAAAAAACGGCGAGGTCAAGGGGCTGCGAGTGCTCTTTTGTCTGATTGATGGTGTTTGCTTCACTCGCAGACTCGCTGCCCGGCCTTGATGAATGCCAGCATCCTCGTAAAGCGAATGCGCGCAGCAGCTGTTTGGAAATGGCTAACGGCTCGCCGGTGTCTGGAAACACCGGCGGAGAGCTCGGGAACCAAAAGAAGGCAAGATGGCGGAGCCCGCAAAGATTTGCCCTTCCCGTGTCACCGGCTTGAACTCGCAGCTTCACGCGGCTCGCCGTTCTCGGTGAGTTTTCCGGTGGCGGGTAGAGTTGGGCCACGTCTCTTGGGTTGAAATGCAAAGCTTGCGACTTGCCATTCGTTTTGGACTTCAAACCTTCGGGTTTGGGACTCCGTCCAAACTGCACTCCCTGTTTGGACGCTGGCGAGTTGGGGGGAGGGGGACAACGCTCCTCCTCTCGCCCTCCCGGTGGCAGTCCGCATCTTGCGGACTCAGTAGGGGGCCACCAAGGCCCCCTTTGTGCCGGTTATCACCAAGCGGTGAGTGATGGCGCCTCAGCCTCCCGCTCCCGAGAGAGGGAACGGCTTGAGGTGGGACGGGATCGGAATGTTCCCGCCCGAGAACGCGTGAGAACCCGAGAGAGAGAAAAGGCGGCGTCTGTGGCGGTCCCGCAGGTGCAGCGCCGGAGGAATGTGCTTTCTGGGGGATGGGAAAGCTGCAAAAATGACACAGGGCCATCTCTGCGGGCCACTCCCCCGACATGAGACATTTCTTTATCGACGTCGATCTCCCCTTGCGCGCGTTCTGGAACCACCTCCTCCTCGACACACCTGTGTGTTCAAGAACAACTCCCTCATGTCTGTCTCCAAAGATCTCTGAGAAATGCGTGCGCACGTTCCCGGAGTCTCCAGCTGCCTGCGCACCTGGGCCGGCTGCTGTCATCGCCGCGGTAACTGGCCTCCAGCTGGCTTCCCGTGTCACACAATCATCTGGCTCGCCCCCCCCCCCCCCTCGTCACGATTGGCGGCGGAGAGCTCCTGAAAACACGATCCCGAGTTATTTGCATTTCGCAAATTCACCTGCAGAGTTCCCGTCAAAAGAGCGGCTTTTCGGAGGGTCGGAGAGTTTTCTCTCCCGTTTGTAGACAAGAAAAAAAACCACTTTGCTGATTTTCATCGTTTAAATGGAAGGATGCGATGATATTTCATTTGAAGCGACCTGTTGTGAACAGACAAATAGGCTCTCAATTATTTCCTGTTTTACTTTGAAGGATCTGTTCCGACTTCCGGTTTGTCCACTGTATTTGCTGTGGGTGTTATACTGGACCAATTGTAATAAAACGAGACGTGTCAGGCAGATTTCTCCTCCGTTTATCCAGCCGCCTTGAGGGGTGACACGCGGGTATCCTGTAGAATTAAGCCGCTGACAACAGACGCCTTGGACCGCGAGGGGAACACTGCCGTAGAAGCGCTTCTGTAACAGAGCCAGAAAAGTTGTGTTTTTTCCATTAATAAAATAATTGCAGCAACATTTTCCAAAGGCTACTGTCTGTTTTCATCTTGCGATCATCTTTCCCCCGTTTTTATTTGCAGCAACTCTCTTGAAAAGTCCAACACGCACTGCAAGTCCCGCGGTGGACCACCTTCCTCGTAATGACTTAGGTTTGTCATCTCTCTCCGAAGGGCTTTTACGGCATGTCAATGCGGCATTGCTGTTAATCCCTCCTCTTGTGAAATCTGCTCAGTCGTTGTGCGTGTATAATAAAATCCACATGAAGGAGAAAAAAAAAGCAACATGACCACCCAGATGAAAACATCCGGCTATGTGATCCCATTTGAACGCCACACAAAAAGCCCTCGTTCTTTAGTTTTTAAAAGGTCGGGATCAGGCCCGGGGTGGGCCGAGGAAATGTTTCAGCTTCTTCGTCGAATGTTGCACAATCCTCGCTCATTCTTAAGCCACTGTTTGCAAACCAATGAAAGAAAACAAAATGCTGGTAACGTCGAAAACGACTCGGGCAACGAAGCTCTTGAGGCTTTCCCCAACAAAATGTCCCCCTGATCTAGAACGATACCCATCGCATTCGTAAGGACGCAGACAAACTAAAAAGCAAGGGGTCTTTCATCAACTGCAACCAAAGAAACGAGAGAGACGTATTTGTCAAATCTTCCAACGAACGGTTTCCGCCTTGACGTCCTAACAACATGTCGATCTGTATTTTGGAATCCATTTTTGGATCTTAGCCACGGCCGCCCTCGGAGTGCTAGCGACGCCCTCTGGTGCCACAAATGTTGACTGCAGGCCCGGTCGGCCACGCAGGAGACGGACCGCGGGTTGGGCGGCCTTTTCAACAACCCCTTAGCCCAGGCGCGTATTTGTTCTGCGCCCCCGCCATAAAACAAATAAGGTCAATGACAAACTAATGATTTTCTTTTGGCTCCTCAGGTGCCCCAGAGCCTATCTCGGCTGACTTGGAGGACCCTGGACCGGTCGCCCTCAGTATGGACGCCCATCAGGTTGTTTTTCTTTTTCTTTGTTTATGGACAGTGTGTAAGAGCAACTATCCGGTAAAATGGCCTCCGTGGCTTCCAGAGACGCTGTGGGTGTTTGTTGTGGGCATTTATTGGCTTAGAGCGAGGAGCTTTTTTTCCAAAGCTTGGCACGCCGATGGCAGCTTTGAAGAAAAGCAGCTGCGCTCTCTCTCTCTCTCTCTGTTCCCTCGCTCGCTATCTACTTTTCGGGAGTGGATCGAAGAACACGCGCAATCTCTCTCTCTCTCGCTCCGGCCTTGTCTCTTTCGTTCTTCTGTGTACCGTTGCGCTCATTGATGAACATGCGGCGGCATTGCCGTGATTCGATGTGAACAAAAATGATGCAACCGCGCATTTCAATTGTGGAAATACACGATGACATCATATACGGTACATATTTGACTGTCGGGGAGACGCGCGCGCTTTTAGCCGCAATTGAATCAGCGGTAATGAATGTCATGCGTTGGCCGGGAGCTTTGACCGAGGCACAAAGGAAGCTTCTGTTGCCTCGGATTTGGGTGTTTCTTGTGCCACTTCCGTCCACGCACGACGTTGTGTTGTGTGCAAGAAATCAAATTTCTACAGTTTGGGAGGTGGGCGGAGGTATGTTCGTCTTGGCGCGAAGAAAATATCAGTAGCAACGATGAAAGCAAGCTCTCGGAGCTTGACCCGCAACTGCAAATTGAGCGGCTTGTCTTAGCAAGTGCGCATGCGCGAGACCACGACCAATTCCGGTCCTCGTCGACCCGAGACCGAGTCGAGAGAGACGTCTCCCGTCGTCGGCGCGTGTTCGTCTTCCCTCCGCTCTCACTCGCTCACAGTTAGTCCCCCGAAGAGGCACGTCTGCACCTCCGGACACCGGAGTTGAGATGCGCGCGCGCGCTTTTCTCGCCGAGTCCCGGTGAAAAGACGACGACGACGAAGGCGCTGCAAATTCGTGCGCAAGGCGAGTCGGTGAGGTTTGTGCGAGCCCGCGCCGTTTGACCGGCTTATTTTCATTTGCGATCGGTTGGTTGTTTGCACGGCTTGAGCGTGCGCGTGAGGGTCGTTGGTTTGCTTCGCCGTTCGGATTGTGGCTGTTGCTAGCGGCTAACCCATGCTAGCGATGCTAACTGGGGAAGGATGAATGAAACGAGCTGCTTTTTGAAACGCGTGCCTTCCCTTCCAGGGAACTTGCATCCTCTTTTGGGGAGGATCGAGGTACGTATGGCGTTTGGAATGGATTTTACGCAGTGAAAAATGAGCTCGTGTTATCCGTTGCTTGTTCTTGGCTATGCGGTTTTCTTTATCGTGGAAGGAAAAAAAGAGATCCAATGGCAGTCCAGTCAAAATTGGGAACTACCGATTGTGTAAATATGTAAACCCTGTTTTCTCCTTTGTAGCCAGTAGCCTTTTCTTTTTAAATAATCAACGATTCTCTGGGAATAGTCCAGTTTGACCAATTTGGACGTGATTTTGGACGCCAAGAGTTAGGTATTTGATTCCCGGCTGCCTTTATTTGGTATTTTACGGTAGCCGTACGTGACTTGCTTGACATGATGTATTCCGTTTGGCTCCGATCATTTTGATGGCACGATTGGCATCGCTTGACTTTTTTTGTTTGTTTAGATCAGCCGCCAGACTACTAAACGAGGAAAACTGCACATGCGTTCATTGACTCGGTAACCCTTGGCGTGACAGGCGCCCTCGTGTAAATTCAATCGCCATCTGACCGTTTGAGCCTCATGACTGCAGAGTTAGTTCGCATGAGCCCAAAGTCTCCTTTGCCTTCGTTTACGCGCACTCGATGTGCTTTGTGCAAAGCTCTCGTTTGTTTTTGGTGATTTGGATCATGTGGAAAGGCGGTTACTGAAGCGACTCAATTGCCGGAGGACGTTGCAAATGAGTTCGGCCGGGATCAAAGTCTGCCATGAAGTTGCTGAGAGCGAGCAAAATGTTCTCGGCGCCTGACTTGCGTAAAACGCGCAACACCGCAATGACGATCTTTGGACGGCGGTCCACTTTTGCCCTTCACGTGACCAGCGCGAAGGCAGCGCCAACGCATCCGAGATGAGGATGGCGCTCGAGCTGCTTTTTGGTTTGCGCCCACGGCGACGGATCGCTTTAACCGGAGCTTAGCCGACTTTGGGCCTTGCGGAGACGCGACGGCCGACCGGCAATCGGATGGCGTCCGCCCGTGATGCGCTTTTCTGCTAGCACGCGCTCATTTGCCTTCTCCCCCCGTCATTTGCTTTGCAGTGCCACGCGCGGGCCTTTCGCTAGAACGGGCCGGCGACATGGCCGAAGAGGACTACGCCGTCTTTGTGGACCCGGAGCTGATGGGCCATCCGGCCCCGAGCGGCGGGCCCGGCGAGGTGGACTGCGAGGACCCGAGAGAGCTGAAGCAGATGGCCCGTCGGGGCGACTGGGCCGGCAGTCACCGACTTCGGGCGCGAGCGTACCGGCGGCTGATCAAAAGCATCCCCTGCCGCGCGGTGACGCCCGACGCCCAAGTCTATCGCGAGCTGGCGGAAAGCCATCCGGCGGCCGGGAAGGCGCCGCTGCCGGAGCTGGCGGACGGGAACCCGGTACCGCGCTACTGCCTGCGGGCCGACGCGGTGGTCTCGGCCCACCGCGTCATCGAGCGCCTGGCCGCTCAGTTCCCCGACATCTCCCACTGCCCCTCCCTGCCGGCCGTGACCTCTTTGCTCCTGCACTTCAGCGCCGACGAGGCTCAGTGTTTCGAGCACGTGAGCCGCATACTGGCCTGCAACGAGCCGGGAAAACGGCTCCTGGACCAGACCTTCCTGGCCTACGAGTCGGGCTGCATGACTTTCGGGGACCTGGCCAGCAAGTACTGCGCGCCGGCGCATAAAGCCATCGTGGCCGCCGCCCCGGACGTCCTGGAGGTCTACTCGGACTGGCAGCGCTGGGTGCTGGGCGACTTGCCCTTCGGCCACGCCGTGCGCGTGCTGGACGTCTACCTGGTGGAGGGCTACAAGATTCTGTACCGCGTGGCCATGGCCTTACTCAAGTTCTACCGCAAGCACGCGGCGGGGGGAGCCGGGGCGGCGGCGGGGCCGGCCGAGGGGCCGCGGGATTCCGGCCGAGTCAGGTCGGACATTCGGGCTTTTGCCCGAGGAATCGCTTCGGTGGTGTCGCCCGACAAGCTGCTGGAGAAGGCCTTCTCCATCCGGCTGCTGAGCCGCAAGGAGATCGCCTTGCTGCGGCTGGCCAACGAAAAGTCCCTGCGAGAAAAGGGCATCGTCGTCAGGCAGAAGAGGTACCATCCAAAAAGGGCCCCGAGCTCACCGCGGCCAAGCCGAAGCCGTCTGCGCTCATTGTTTTCCTTCCACGCGCGTGTCTTTGGTCACGCCGCCATTGTCCGTCCGGGCGAATACGGCGCGCCATGGAACGCCGGCTTTTTCTTCCCGCAGGAGGAACGTGCAGCTGGCGCTGGACCCGGACGCCTTCTCTTCGGAGATTGTCGGCGCCAAGGAGATGAGAGACATCTGGTCGTGGATCCCCGAGCGCTTCGCCCTGTGCCAACCGCAGCTCCTTTTCACCACCTCCGCGCACGGCTGCAGCCTCAACCGGTACTTTTGCCCCGCGGCCGTTGACGTCTCGGGTCTCCGCCGCCGGCTAACCGGAACTTGTCGCGGCCGGCAGATTCTACGAGCGTTGCGAAGGCTACGAACCCACGCTGCTCCTGATCCGAACCACGGATGGAGACGTAAGGCGGCAAAGGTCGGGTTTCGCCGGGCCGCGAAGGGCGCCCACTTGTCAAATGGTGCCGCGGCCTCTCTCTTTGCGCTCAGGTCTGCGGGGCCTTCCTGTCCACGGACTGGGAAGAACGCAAGAGGGGAGGCAACAAGCTGAGCTTCTTTGGCACGGGCGAGTGCTTCGTCTTCCGGGTGAGCCGCCTTTCCTTCCGCTTTGAATCCTCATGCGCAAAGCGCTTGTTTTTGCTGCACCGCAGAACGCAGCTTTTGGATGAATGAGAAAGGAAAAAAAACATCTCAGATCGCGGGCGCCGGGGCTCCGAATGTCTGTCGGTCTGCATTTTCTGATTGTGGCCAGCAGAGGCCGCCGTCCGTCCACCAACCGTTGAGTCGCACGTCATTTTCCTCCATTGCCATCCAGGACCTCCCCGTCGGCGCAGCCTTTTGAACAGGTTCCGTCGTGCGCCAAAGAACTCGAAGCGGTCTTTGTGGCGCATCGGCAGCTTTCCGGGACTTGAAATAGACGCGAGAGTCTGTCCCTCCCGCGTGACCTCCGTGCGAATGATTGACCCGCCGCAGCCGCAAGCCGCTTGTATTTCATCGGGTCGGCACGCGGCGCTGAAGTGAGAGCGGGACAATTGGCAGCTTGAAGGTCGCTGATGTGCGTGCGCTTCATTTGGGTGATGGCATCTATTTTGTCCCTCCGACCCCCTGTCCTCGTCTCAAGCGCATCTTCAGTGGCAATATGGCAGAGGCAACCTAGTTGGGGGTGCGGCTCTTTCCCAACCGAGCATTCCTGACCGAACGCCGATTGTCTTGTTTGTTGCCAGCTTAAACCGGACATGGAGCGCTACGAGTGGGTGGTGATCCGGCACCCCGAGTTGGCCTGCGCCGCGAAGACTCGGGGCCAGGAGGAAGCGGAGGCCCCCGAGGAGGGCCAAAACTCGGAGCGCGGCGCTTTGCGGGAGCCGGAGAAGGCCGTCGGCCAGCTGTCGCCCTTCCTGGCCGCCCGCCACTTCAATCTCAACTCCAGGAACACTTCCATGTTCATGGCCGGGAACTTTGACTCCATCATTGTCGGTGAGTGGCAGAAAGCGAGCGTCTTTGCTCGTCCGTCCGCACGGGTGACGGGCGGAGCGCCGAAATGCGTTTCCTCCGCCGAGTGGCGGAAGGTGCGCGGCCGCCTCTCGCTCGTTCATACAACCAAACGAAAGCTCTGTCTTTGACTCAACCGGCCCGGATTTGGCTCGCGGAAGGAACAAAAGGGGTCCGATCTGGTTGAAAAGCGAGTCCCACGGCGTTCCGAGTGCGAGGCGAGTCTCAAGCCCAGATGAAGTCTCTCGACACTTGTATTTGTCAGTTTAGTTCGTATGCTTTGAATGTCCAAAATCAAATCGAAAAAGTGTACAGTGGCTGCTTGGGTTCAATGGAGGCCAGTGGGTGCCGCTTTCATCTCTGAATCGACTCTGCCTCCTCCAATCAGGTGGCGGCGAAGGGAACGCTCTCTACATCGACGCCGAACTCAACCACGGGCGCAGCGGGCGCTGCGCCACTTTCGACAACCCGCCTCTGTGCGCCGAGAGCTTCCAGGTGGCCCTGCTGGAAGCGTGGGGCTTCCGGGACGCCATGGCCGCATCGCCCCAACGCCACTGAGCGCTCGCTGCTGGCAAAAACGCTCGGCGGGTTTGGCTTCCGCGATCCCCCCCCCCCCCCCGCCCCCTCCTCCCATCTTGCGCTTCTCCAACAAGGACCTGAATGGCAAACAATTGTTTGTCCTGTGAAGTCACGATTCGGAATTTGATCTTCAGCAGAAATAGAGACTGGTGGCGTCACAAAAATGTCCATCCTTTGGCGTGTTTTAGGTGGAAACGTTTGACTTGGGCCGCACTACAAATGAATCCACGATTGTATTTATGAACCTCGTGCAAATTGTGATCTTTTTCTGTTTTGGGTCTTTCCACGTAGTGCATGAGTGTTAGCACAAAAAAAAGCATTTTCGTGTTGTCAGCTGTGGTGCGTTCAAATGCATGATGAGCCCTAACAAATATGTCAATGTCAAAAGTCTTCGCGTTAGTGCGGTTTTGTCTGAAATATGCGCCGCCATGAAGTGTTTCATATGTCGGATAAACAGGATGCAAATGTCACGTGTGCGTTTGTTCGTCAGCTGAAGTTTTTTTTTTTTTTTTTTTTCCGTGGGTCGGAGCTCTGACCGAATCGGCTCGGCTTGATTTCAAACAAGCCAACACGGAGCAGAAATCATCCGTACGATAAATGAGCCCTCACCTATGATCACAAGCTACGGGTGGTAACAGAAAGAATGAGATTGTGGATAGCGGCGGCCGAAATGTGTTTTCTCCGCAGGGTGTCCCTTACCTTGCAGGTAAGGGAGAGCTTCACACTCCAAGTGTGCCAGATGCCTTTGAATGTCGTCTGACCTTAAATCTAAAGCGTTAATCCCGAGCTAGATCCTTGTGTTTCCCCCCCACCTCAGACTGCAGCCTCATTCTCCTGGTTGCTACTGCAGTCTTGCATCAAACGCCATTGAACTTCTTTGTGCGTGGAAATTGTTCATCCGTTTTAAGTCCATGGAAATGGATACATGGAGGGAAAGAATGGACTGGCCTCTATTTTTGTCTTTGGGGAAGTTTCACACTGAAGCGCATAACTGGAATTTTTTCCACAGACGTCAACTATTTGCGGTATCCAGTTAATTCCGTGTGTGTGATGCTCGTGATAAAAAGCAAATGAATTAGCAGCGGAAAACGCATCCCGCGAGCTGTCGTATGCAGGCTGGCAAAGCGGCGCGGTCATGGCGGCGTTCCGCTAAGTGGCGTCCACTCCGGCTGGCCAAGGCCCCTCTGCTCATCGACGATTGTGCCAATCACACGTGCGCTTCTATATTTAGCCTGCTGCTTTGGGTGTTGCTCTGCCGCATCTCTTGAAGATCACCCTTCTGCGATACGACGGACCTTCTCTCCACAATCTGAAAAGATCATTGTTTCTTCCTGTCTCGACGATGCCTCTCGAGTACCTCTGTGACCTCAGCCCTTGTGAGAATTTGTCACATTTCCCCTTGACCGAGAAGGACAGTTGAGGCTACAAATGTCCTCTTGGCTGCCCAGACCTGCTTTGTATGACCTAACGTGAGCAAAAAATGTACTCTTACAGGAAACATTGGAGAGACTTTCAAGAGAAGGCTTGCGGTCCTGCTGAGATGCCATCCCGTATGACAGAGCTTTACCGTGACACCAAGGGAGCGGTGGGGGCGGGGCGCGTCTCTGGTGCCGACTGGGCTGCACATGAGGTGAGTTCTGACGCACCTACTGTTGTATTAGCTCCCCATCCCCTCCGGCAGTCCGGAGCAGAGGGGATTTCTCAGTCTAACCCACCACCACCACAACACAAACTTGCGCACGCTGCCTCACATTCTTTCACTCCCGCGCCCCACGTTGCAGCTCGCTGCAAAGCACCCGCGGCTGCACTCTCGAGTCACGGTGCAAAATGTCAACACGTGCACTGGAGTGACGCGGTTTGGCACTTTTTTGTGTTCAATTATCCGTTGTTATAACACCGACTTATTGTGAAATAGGTTGAGCTAAGTAAGTTTTTGCAAGTCAAAGTTTTCAAGAAAATGTCCGAATGACGGCTTGTTTCTGGAAGTATCGTCAATCAAGTCATCCGTATCACGTCTGCATTATTCGATATTTTTATAAGACACTAAAAGTGAAGTTAATTATGCCTTTCGATTTTTTTTATACGTTTCACTGCAAACTGTTTCGTTGCAATTATAAAAATAAAGATACCGTTCGATGCTGCACAACACACCAAGCTCTGAATGATTTTATATTGTGAGTAAAACTATCAATTTAATCGCGCAATGATCTTGTTTAAAGCGTATTCAGTAACGTACATTTACTGTTTGTTTTTAATTCGTATATTGTTCTTATCAGACTAACTACGAATGGAATTGCATTAATATCCTGTCGGTGGAGTATAAAGATGCCCGTTCCATTCTTGAATCCTCCTTGTTGCCGCCTCCGAACGGTCAAATCACGTCGAAAGGAAGCCCGCAATGGATTGTACCAAATTGACTCGTGCATAGGGGTGATCGTCAAGAAACGAGCCACGAAAGTCAGCATTTTATTCCATAGAGTTCGTACTTGAGACACTTTTTTAGGCATTTCAACGCAAGGGCATGTGATTTATTGATCTTTGCTGAACACAGATAGCCATTTTGGGCGCGTTGGAGTCTGGTCAGGTGATATTTTCCGCCTCGCCATTTTGTGCCTCTGCGACGGATATGTATCGCGCGAGTCGTGACCCAGTCGCTCCACAAGCGACTGCTAGCTTAGGTAGACGCAATTTCCGGTCGTTTGTCATCCGGCTCCTCAAGCCCAAGCTCGTTGGACTTCGCCTCTAAGTTTCCCCTTTTCACTCGGCGTCGTCACCTCCCTCGTGTTTTGCTTGTAGTTTTTTGTCCCTTTCGAACATTTTTGCGTGGAACAATGTCGGCCCAAAGTCCCGAATACTCCTCGTTCTTCGCGGTGATGGGTGCCTCTGCGGCGATGGTGTTTAGCGGTAACTATCACGACGGCCTTTCTTTTTTCTTTTTCTCTCTTTCACTCTCGCTCGCTCTCTTATCATTCTTGATCAACATCAAGTTGTCATCGCAATGGCGACGCGTGTGCTTTTATTGTCATTTGAAACCAACTGCTTCCAGCAAACGACAACCCCGAAGTTGGTATTAAAGCTAGCTCGTAAATGTCGTTATTGCTTGCTCAAATACTCATAGCAATTTGGTATTTATAGTCGTGTCGCGTCTGAGTACTTTCTCACAATTGCATGTTCGAACAGGACAGGCGTTCAAGCTAATATTGCTAAAGCTAGCCTATGACGTCCACGCACGTTGAGATTGACTGACGTTGACTTGAAAATGAAATTCTCTTGGCAGCGATATTCTCTCGCGCGAACACTCGTATTCGCAATGCGCGACAGCCATCGAAAGATTCCCTCATGAAACGGCCTCACGAGTGTTACACAGACCGACGACAAATTCCACGTGTGACGTCAGAGTAATGATTTAAATAAACAGAAGGTGCGTGTCACCGATGCCATTTGTGTTGCGGTAGACATGTCACGTGAGGACTTCCTCCGTATACAAAAGAACAATTTCAAGCCACCCAGTATGTCATGTAACTCGTCTTGTCCCGTAACTGCCGCCAGTTCTTTTTGCCAAGCTTTGAGAATTGGGACGAGAAGGGCAACTTCCTTATTGCTCCAAAGAATGACACGGAGTCACATGACACTCACATGATGAGCCTTGTGACTTGAAACTCCGCTTGTGAAATGTCATTTTAAAGACATGGGGCACCTCGATGCTACAAAATGTGATGCGATCATTGAAAATACATGAACGTAATCCTTTTCGTTTTCATTCAAAATGGCGCCGCGAGAGTGGCTACCTTTGCAGCAGCTCATAATATTTTGTTTTAGACAAGATGCTCATTTCCTCGTCTGCTATTTGAACGGCAGCGGAATTTCCCCCCACCCCCACGTCAGCGTGTGGGGCCTTTGGGAGGAACTGAAAGCGACGTGACTTTTCCACGCTTTATTGAAGAAGTCTTTATTTATCCGTGCCTGCGAATGACGTGTTGCCCGCGCCAGTCTTGACCGCCTTGCTCTGGTTCTCTGCCATCGCAGCCTTGGGAGCGGCCTACGGCACGGCCAAGAGCGGCACGGGCATCGCCGCCATGTCGGTGATGAGGCCGGAGCTCATCATGAAGTCCATCATCCCCGTGGTCATGGCGGGCATCATCGCCATCTACGGCCTGGTGGTGGCCGTGCTGATCGCCAACAGCATCACGGAAAACGTCAGCCTTTACAAGTGAGTTTGCCTCCGCCGCGCTCGCTGGTATTGGGAGAGCCCCGCCACCCCCCCTCAGTCCTCCAGTATGTGAGGACTTGAAAGTTAAACGGTACCGTCGACTCATGACTGATGTCAGGCAATTTGTATGCCGCTATTTGGCCACGTGTTGACCCAAGACTTTGTGTCTTCGTGTTCAAGGAGCTTCCTCCACCTGGGGGCCGGCCTAAGCGTGGGCCTGAGCGGGCTGGCGGCCGGCTTCGCCATCGGGATAGTGGGCGACGCCGGCGTGAGGGGCACGGCTCAGCAGCCGCGACTTTTCGTGGGCATGATTCTCATCTTGATTTTCGCCGAGGTCTTGGGGCTCTACGGGCTCATCGTCGCCCTCATTCTCTCCACCAAATAAACGCCGCACTTCTCCACTACAGATTCCGGTCTACGTGTCGCTCCTGGAGAAGGAGTGTCAACTTGTGTTTTGCGCGCCTGAGTGTGTTTGGGGGGGGGGGGGGCGTTATACCGCCCTGCCCCCCGCCAAAAAAATTGAAATGGCTCCATGATATGGGCTCATCTCAACCATGTGTACAAAATTGATAGGCAACTTGTGAATGTGCAATGTAGTCATTTGTCGTGTGTGTGTGTGTCAAAACAATTGTCTGATGATTTCCCCATACGCCTCCATCCCCACACTCCCTCTTCTTAATTGGGCCCTCCCGCAGGATTGCATTCATCTTGATCTATTTGTAAAAGTCACCCCCAATCTCCTCCAGTGATGTTATTTATAAAAAATGTCCATTAAAGCATTGGAATGCCTAAAGTCTTAACTTCCTGGGGTATCGCTCTCACTGTTGTTGGGTGTCCAAAACGTTCCCCATCCACTCTTCGTCGCCCCGACTCATCTGTAGCTTGACCCCATCGTTTCCACACATTCCAGCTCTTTGAATCCTGCATGTTTTTATTTTTACGTGAAGCCTTGTGTCACTGTTGGATTACGAAAACCGAGTGTTTCAGGAGACGTATTCCAGCCTCAACATCCACTGACCTGTTGATCACGATTGAGCCGATGAGAACTAGAGTGGGGAACCGGCATTTTGCAGGCAAGTGCTCTTTAAGTTGAGTGGCTCGTGAATATATGGCTGCGCTGCCTTCTGGATACTTGCTGGGAGAAGAAAGTTTTAAAAAAAAGGTAGCACATTCAATTGACTTTGTCTCCTATCCAATTTTGAATCTTGCCTTCAGGGGTGTTTTGCAAAGCTGTAGCGACTTTGTGCATCTCCTCTGCAAGTCAAGCGCAGCTGAAGTCTTCCATGGGGTGTCGTTAGCTTCGAAACGCTGGCCCACTTTTGCAATGACGAATGGGAAATAGTGCGTACAAAGGGACTGCCGCCTCAATGTCAAAATTGGCCGTCAACCTTGATTTCAGATGCCGTTTCTTTTGATTCTCACTTTTCAAACCTTTGGCCTGGACTATGTTTCCTGAATCTACTTCTGACGCCTCGATGTCAACTTGACCATCCTGTAATATCCTGATGTGTTGACATGAATGTTCCCACAAGCAAATTAAAACCATTTCAAAATAGATTTGAGTGGCTTCCCCAAAGCGGCCAATATTTGCGCCCCACCGATAACAAGATGACAGAATTCGTGGTGTTTTGCAAAACATGTTTTCAAATTCAAACTGAAGGGTCAGTCACAGGAAAACAAACGCAGAACTTCAAAAAAAAAATCTATTGCAAAATATGACTGCAGTCAGAGACGAGTTCCGAAGCAATGCATTTTGCGTTAAGTTTAAATTTTCACACAAAGTGATGTGAAGTTATCCGCACAACACTTCTTTGGTCAGGCTGGAGCCTTTGCATGTTTTTAACTCTGTTTTAGAGGCTGTTGAGGAGTGTCTTGGTAATGCCGCTAATGGCACTGAAGGTGGCGCTGTCTGGGAATGACTTGAGGAAGTCTTTGCCTTGCTCCACGCTGGCACTCAGCTGAGGATCCAAGGGCACACAACCTGCAAGGGAGACCATCCGTTTCTTCTTTTGCCATTTCCCTCCCCAATCCAATCTGACAAACTCACCGAGGAAAGGGGATCCCGTAAGTTTGGCCAACTCCTCGCCGCCACCTTTAGAAAATATATTGCTGCATTCCTAAGAAAAAAAAAATATATGTATGTGCGCGGGGACGGCAGGGAGGGGCTGTGACAAAATGACACCCACTGAGCAGTGCGGGCAGACAAAGCCGCTCATGTTTTCCACGATGCCCAGGATGCGCAATCCAGTTTTCTTGCAGAATGTTGCTTCTCTCCTGACATCCCCCGTTGACACCGCCTGGAAGACAAGATGTGGAAGTTGGAAGACGACGTCTCACAGTTTCCAGGCACTCGTTCACCTCGTCCTTTTTCTTCACCTGGGGGGTGGTGACCAAAACCGCCCCGTCGGCTACTTTGTGCTTCTTGAGGTTCTCCAAGATGGCCAAATGCTCGTCGGATGTCCCTGGCGGCGTGTCCACCAACAGGACGTCCAGCTCTCCCCACGCAACGTCCGACACAAACTGGCCAATCATCGCTAACGAGGCAAAGGAGGACGACGACCAAATCAAGAGCAAGAGTGTTTTGGTGGAGGCGACTCAACATTTGGAGTTGAAATGCCACCTGTTTTCTTGGGCCCCCTCCACACCACGGCTTCGTCCGGGTCATCGAGTAGGAAGCCGACGGACATGAGCGCGAGGCTTTTCTCTGCGTCCGCGTAGACGGGCACCCAGCCCGAGTCGCACTGGTGCACGTCTCGCCGAGTCGCGTTCAGCATGCGCGGGATGCTCGGGCCGCACAAGTCCACGTCCAGGATGCCAACCTGCTGGAATGCCGCAAACTTGAAAAAGGTTGACAATCCCAAATGTATCTCGGCAGGCTATTTGACGCTTCATGACAAGGGGACACTTCTTTCAATATTCCTTCCTTCTTTGCGTACCACCCCAGCCGCTCTTCCCTTCCTTCTTTCAATTTAGCCTTGTTTTCTTAGCGTCTTGCTCCTTTCTTTCAACTTCTCCTTCCGTCATTCATTCCTTCCTCCATCCCTTCGTTTGACCGCAACCTTTCGCGCCTTCCTTCCCCTCCTTGCCATCGACCATTTTCATTCGTCCTCCTTCCGTCCATTATTTCTTTCCTCCCCCTTTCCGTCTTTCTCCTCCCTCCCTACCGCGATTCCAATAACCCAAAAGTGCCGACCTCCTTTTCGCCTACCCTATGTAAAGATGTATAGAGCAGTACAATACAAGGGAATGAATCGAAATGTATTTGCCCACTTAGTTTTTAAATACAACCAGCCTTTTTCCCAGCATGCCTCAGTGCCAGAGCAAGCTCAGTGGTGATGGTGCTCTTCCCCACACCTCCTTTTCCAGACAGAACCAAGATGACATGGCGCACTCCTGCCAGGCTGCTGCTCTCTAGGAAGACACGAAGACAGCGAGTTGGATTCAGTGGTGGGAACTGATGAACAGCAAACGTTGCCTGGCGGTTCTCCGGTATGTATCTGGCCTCTTCTTCAGCTGTGGTCCCTCAATTTTGAAAAGGTATCTGTACTTTCTCTTTGGAAGTCAAAAGAGAACTCGCTAGTTTTCCACGCTCAGCGAATCGCCTCTAGAGTTTTGTGTTTTTTGTTATTGTAAAGTGTCCTTGCTATTATAGAGTAACGATGAAGTGACAAGATATTTGAGGACGACCAAAGCGTGAATTCTGTCACTCGCGGTTCCACGCGGAGAGTAGGTTAGTACAGTAATTAAAACGTGGTATTCATGTCGGTTATTGGTTATAATGCTCCAGCTATACACGCGAGTGGGTGTGTAAACTAACCGAAAACTCACCATTATTCGCGTCCATAACTGCGATGAGGCAAAGTACGCAACACTTTGGGTCCCGGGCGCACTTCCGTAAATGGCCAATGTGATTCCTCAGCCAGTCAGAGGCCACCTGACAGTGGACAGTGGCCAATGGCAGAGCGTGTTGCGTTCACGCGCTTTATAGGTGCTCGGATGACATAAAGCGGGTTCGGGGGGCAAGATATCTTTTGAGTCCTCCACCAACTTTCAGGCATTTGAACGCTGAGAGTGAGTCCAATTCTTAACATTTATTATCATTCGTGTTTGTCCTTCATTAGCAAGATCTCTTAATTCCATTTCAATTGCGTTTAAAAACACTCGTCATCGATGTATCGTAAGGTGACAGTTGAATATGTCTTTGTTAATTCCCCACTTGTTGAGATGACAACAAGGAGTCCAACAAGTCCCTTCCGTTTTATGGCTCCAACGACAGGAAGGCGTGGCCGAGTCATGTTTACGTCTGGCTTCCCAGAGAAGAAGAAGAAGGAGGAGGAGGAGGCGAAGAAGGAGGAGGAGGCGAAGAAGAAGACGAAGAAGAAGAAGAAGGAGGAGGAGGCGAAGAAGAAGAAGAGGACGAAGAAGAACGAGATTGCCACCGCAGAGAGTGCACCTGTCACCATCCCGTTCGGATATCGCGCCACGCCGACCGTCAAATGAGACACTCGCCGCTGCGAGGCAGGACACCAAAAGCTTCACCTAAGGTAAGACCGCCAACCTCTCTTGATGTCGCGTAGAATGGCAACTCTGTGATTGCCATTGCATTCGACGATGCCGCTTGACTCCTTATTTCCAGTCAAGTGAGACCGTTGTTTCCCCTCTATGTCCATGCTTATGAGAGAAGTCACCTCGGCTATTAGAGATAGATATGACATCAGTAGCTGTCAGATCTTATTTGGTCGCGAGGCGCAGACTTGACACGTATCTCCCTGAAGCTGCGAGGCGAACTTCAAAAGCCCGACATACGTTAGGTGACCTAATTTGTGCACGAGTGAAGCTCAGGAGACGTCTCGGCACCGTGTCAGAGCAGGAGGCCGGATTTAAACATTGCGCGCGTGCCAATCGCAGCATATGGTTGCGGTCGAAAATAGGCACGCGAGAAGGCAAGCTGTTCTCCTTGCGGTCGCTAACTGCAAGGACGCTGGAATCGGGTGCATCCGAAGTAAGCCCTGCTTGATTGAGTTCGGAGCCCATCTACAAATTCGTCTGATTTGAAGCAGCCGCGATTCCAAAAGACGTTTCCCTCCTTTTGCTGCATTGAATCGCGAGAACGGCAACTCGGACAGCCGAATCCCAAAGTCACACTCAAGCCGGTGTTTGTCTTCCTTCGTGGATGAGGTCGGCAAATCGCGAGCATCCAACGCACGGGTGGTGGGCTGCCTGACCCACAGGAGCAGCGACACCATCAAGAACCTTGTCAGATTTGCTCGTTTGCCTGAGCCGAGTTCCCACACCCCTTTTGAATATGTCTCGTTGGGATCGATTCGCTTTTCTGCCATTCCATCGGATAATTGGCTGAGGCTGCATGACAAACATTTTCCCCGATAACACTGGTCAGCGGCCAACTTGAATCAGGGATGCCTAAATGTATTTTTGATGCAGATTTCAAAGCAGTTTGCTTGTTTGGGGTTTTTGAGCCGCATTCATTTTTTTCGTTTGGCCAATAAACGCTTGCACAATGCCGATTTTACCCTGCGATGTAATTCCGAGCTTTGACGTAGCACACTTCTTGGAACGCTGCTCAGGGGGTGCCGGCCGGCTCTTCAGGTTGCACTCGTCCATGCCGAGAAGGGGAAAGGGCGGCCGGCCTTGACGTTTGGCCTGGAGCGAGATGCGCCGCGGGGTAGATTCCGTCGCGGCGATGTCTGAAGGAGAAGAATGGGAAAGCCGAACGACAACGCAGGTACGCCGTTCCCCCTTCCATATTGCCAGATATTTGTAGGATTATTCTGAGTGATCTATTTCCTATCGTCGAATGTTATAGTTGGCAGCTTGCAGATGGCCGGCTTCCAAAATGTCTTCAAACAAGTAGACGTAGGCCAAAGAGCTGTCTTGAAACTCGCGCATTTCTATAGGATGACGGTATACTGGCTACTCGTCACCGTTGATTAAAAAAGTCCAAATGGGGTGGGAATGGCATTCTTATTATGATTCTGATGGGTGAATTCCTGGAAGCAAATGAAATGCTCTCAAACCGCCCTCTGACGGGGAATACGGTGGCGCACGTATTCCCATTTTGAGCCTTTGCCGTGATTTGATGGAATCGCTTTTCGACCGCGACTCGCCACTTTGTCGAGCCCACGAGATCACGCAGTCCTGTCCTTTGCATCGCACAGCTCAGCGGCGCCGAGCCCGAGCCCGAGACGGATCGGCCGGCGACCTCCCGGACGGGCTCCGAGCCGACGGAAGCGGCGGCGTCCTCCAGCCCCGCGCCGGTGCTCGGCGAGTCTTTCTGCCAGTGCGCCCGGGCGGACGAGCCGAGCGCGGGCTTCGGAACGGCTGCCGACTGCCTCTGCGGAGAAGACGACGACGGTGAGCCCGACAATAACGCCGGCCTTCCGGCTCATATCGCGGCCGGCCTGCGGCGCCGCGTTGAGATCAAATATGAGAGAATATCAAGTGGCCCGATCTCGACTCCAAGAAATCTTTGGCCGCCACTGACTCCTCGGGTGCACCGCGGTACGCCGAGGGGGGTTCCGCCCTCATCTACCGCTCGCTCCATAATCTTGGGAGAGCTCCGGGAAAAAAAAAAATAAACCTCCCGCCTGAATCAAGCTTTTGCTCTTTCAGACTTGGACTGGGTTTGGGACGAGCCCGCCAAGTCCTCCGGCGCCTTCCTCAGCTGCGACGACCGCAAGGTGAGCTTCTACTCGGACTACAGCTGCGGCACGGCCGCCGTCCGCGGCGCCAGAGAGCTCGCCGAGGGACAGCACTTCTGGGAAATCAAGATGACCTCGCCCGTCTACGGAACCGACATGGTACGGCCCATGCGAATACGCCGCGAGGCAAAGCGCCGTTCATCAAGTCTCTCTCCCGTCGTTTGGTTTTAGATGGTCGGCATCGGGACAGCCAAGGTGAACCTGGAGAAATTCAAGTACAACTTTGGCAGCCTGTTGGGTCACGACGAAGACAGCTGGGGGCTCTCCTACACAGGTTTGGGCTCGAGACTTTACGGTGAGGGGTGGGGGATAAATGACGAGCCTTTTATCTTGGTCTCTGAAAGGTCTCCTCCAGCATAAAGGTGAGAAAGTGAGCTTCTCCCCCCGCTTTGGTCAAGGCTCCATCATCGGACTGCACTTGGACACCTGGCACGGTACCTTGACCATCTACAAGAATCGACGCTGCGTAGGTGTGTCCCTCCACTTGTGAAGGTTTGACTTTGCGCATACCTTGCCAGGGACATTCATGTTGTTGTTGTTGTTTTTTTGGGCGGGGGTGGGGGGGGTGGTGGTGCCTTTTTTCACTGTTGGGTTTTCGTCATGAACAGAAAGCCGCGCGTGAAGGCAAATAATTGCGACAGCGACCACTGAACGACAACCCCGCCCTGGGCCCACAGGTGTCGCTGCCACTCGGCTGCAGAACAAGAAGCTGTACCCCATGTTGTGCTCCACGGCGGCCAAGAGCAGCATGAAGGTGATCCGCGCCTGCTACGCGCCCACCTCCCTGCAGTACCTGTGCTGCGCCCGCTTCCGGCGAATGCTCCCCTCCTGCCCGGACGTACTGAGCGCGCTGGAGCTGCCCGCGGGCCTGCTCGCCCTCCTGCGCCGCCAACTCGGCTGGGTGTTCTCCGTCGCGCGAGCCGAGGGGGACGCCGGCCGCCCGTCCGGCCCCGCCGTCCTCTGTGCCCGTGACTGGCCCGCGCCGCTCTCGGAGCCGCCTCGCCCCCCGACATCCCTCGGTGGCGGCGACGACGACGAAAGTTCAGAGCCAGAAGACTATCGGAGTAAAAGATGCCGCTGGACATGACGCGTGCGACTCCCATCGGTAAGTCGGTGGCAAATTCTCAATTGTTACTGTTTAAGAAGTGGTGAGGAAACAGGCACTCATGAGCGGGACTCAAATAGGAGGCGCGGATGCCGGGAGAAAAATCACTTCTTTACTTTGTAAAGAACGTTTTGTCATTTTCTTACTTGTAAGGACACTCCTTCCAAAATTCATAATAATAAAAAAGACCAAAGCTCTGCTGCAGATTTGTTTTTAATGCAATCATTGTTTTCCCCAAATGGATTTCCTTGCATGACGTCATTTGGACGCGAATCCCCGAGGCAGACGTTTGGCTCGTTGACTTCAACGGTCACATGAGAGACGCAGCCGCGGTTGTTGGAGTTAGTCCAGGACCAGTTCTGGGTTGCGAGCGGTGAGGCAGCGGTAAACTCTGGCGGAAATCTGGGGTCCGACCCGCCGGTCCTGCCCGTCGCCCTTCACCTCCAGATGGGCCAGCAGCTTCTTGCGCTCCTCCTCCGAACGCGCCGCCCCGTAAGCCTGCTCGGCAACGCGGGAAGCGAGTGGCGCAAATTCAAAAGCGGAAGGCGATGCCGCTTGATTTCCAAAAGCACTTTTCAACTTCTGCGCGACATCCGGGCGATCGCTTCAAATATTGCCCAATCTGTCCCTTTTCCCAAATCAAATCCGGCTCTTCATCATCGACGTTTTGCCCCCCGTCCTACCTGCAGCAGCAGCCGCGGCGACGGGTACGCGGCGGTCACGCAGGAGGCGGTGGCCCCGCCCACCCTGTTGAGCTGGCGGATCTGCTCGCTCCACACCCGTCGGAGGCCGGAGCCGTCCTTCTCCACGCGCGCCCCGCCGGCCCACGAGCCCTCGGCGCAGAAGGGCAGCCGCGCTCGCTCCGTCAGCTGCCTGTGGGCGCCGCGGCGGACGTGAGAGCCCGGTACGTTTGGGAAAACCATCTCGTTTGCGCCGAGTCGGCTCGCGGCTCTATCGGAGACTCGAGTTTTCGGCGGAGGCGCCGGCGGCGCTGCGTACTTCAAAGGTCGCTTGGACAAGGACTTGGTGACGGCGCACACGTGGTCGGCGACGTCCCGCCAGCTTTCCACAAAGAAGACGGCCACGTTCTTCCGCAGCTGCAGAAACACGAGAACCTGAAGGGAGCAGAGCGCAAAGGACGTCCGGTTTGGGGCGTCGGGTCGCCTCGGCGGATGGGACGCGACTGACCTCCTCGACGTCCACGTCCCCCCCGCCGGACCTGGAGCGGACCGCTTGGGCAAACGCGGGCCCCCTGGCGGTCAGAAGCGCACGAGAGTCGGGCGCGGCCGTCAAAACTCTGATTGTCGGCGAGAAATACGGCGGTCGTCTTTGTGGGCCATCTTCACCTGTACTCTGTGACCAAGATGGTGGCCACCTGGCCCGCGTCCGGTCGGAAGCCCTCCGCCAACGGGCCCGGAACGGAATCGCCCTCGAGTTCTTCCCCGTCGCTGTCAATCAGCTGCGGAAATGACATCATTTCAGAAAACGTCAAAGTGGCAGGTCGGTCGACTCGGCTGAAAATTCTCAATTCCAATGTTTTCTCGTGTAACGCGTGCGCTTTGTCTCGACGCGGCTCGGCAAACTCTGGCTTCGAACGTACTTTTTTCACAGCGACGGCCACGTCGACGAATTGGGATGCGCTGAGCACCTGCACCAGTTGGTCCTCCGCAACCGTTCCCGTGGCGCCGTCGGTCAGCTGGAGACACCGTAGAGCAAGGCGGCGGACCGAGATATTCCGTCAACCAGAACGCGCCGAGAGAGCAAGAGGAGCTCTTCTGAAACCGAGTGCCCACCTGAGGTAAATCCCTGGTCCACGTGATGCCGTTGGCAAGCGGCTGCGGTCGGATGCTGTAGCGCCATTCCAAAGAAGAGAGCGTGCCCAGCAGGATGTCGCAGCCCGGCTGTTGCAGGAGAGCTGCAGAGCGCCAAGGACGCAGAGGTGAGAGATTTTGAACTTTGTCTTTGGCTTGAATTGAGTTCGAAAAGGGGCAACTGACCCGGATCTACGCACACAGTCAAACACTGGAGACAGTTCTCTGGCTTGAGACGTTGCGCAGCTTCTTTCCTTTTCTCTTGCTCCTTTTTCTTCTCCTGCTTCTGTCGCTCCTTCGCAGCTCGGTTCTTCTCCCGAGCTTCCCTCCGTTGCCTGGCTTTGTCCCGGTCCGCCTCCATCTCCTCCTTGGAACGGCGCCTTTTCGCCGGACCCGGCCGATCGCGTTCGAATGATGGCGGCGGAACCGAAACGCTTCTCTCTGCGGAGTCGCCAGACCTTTCGCGACTTTGTAAAGTGCCATTTGATTCTTTCTCCACTTCGGCGTCTGAATCGGATATTTCCCACGTCCTCGACATTTTACTCACTTCTTTAAACCTCGATCCGAATCCCGCCGATCGGTTACTGTGACGGTCTGCGCCCAGAGTTAGTACGGGGGCGGGGGGTAAAAACTTTGCTTACGGTGTTTGTTGAGGGCCAAAATAACCAAAACGCGTTTTAAGCTTTTTGGTCTGCGCCGTCCCGCACACAAACCACGTGACGTTTATTTTGTGTCGATAGGCACAGCTGGAATCAAAAGGGAGGCTTTCTTAAAACGAAATACGATTATATTTATACATTTGAAAAGCTACTGGAACAATGTCGCCATTAACTTAAAATACGAATTTAGACGAGGTGTTGCTAAACATGATCAATAAAGCTAATTGGCGACCAGCACGTGAGGGTTGCGGCGGCGCATGCGCACGTGGCGTCGTCACCACTGATTTGTTGAACGCGACGTTCCGCCTCGACGGTACATCGGACGCATCCCAGTCGTCGTGGCGTTTGATAAGTTCGGGCGTTCGCGACTGTCTCGCTCAACAATTTTGGAGTAGCTCCTGTCAAGTCAGCAGTCCTTTAACGTCACAGCATGGCACAGCCGGCGGAAAAGGGTACGTTTGAGTTCTCCGCCGAACTTGGCCGCCAAAATGAGCAACTCGGCTTGACTGCGGCGCCTCAAGTCGTGAATTGGCACGGAAGAAAAGGCGCGTCTGTGGATGAATGGATGAAAACGGAAACGATGGCCGTTTTCCAGGGACTTGGGGTGTGAAGTCGAGTCACCCCCGAATCTGAAATCGCGAAACGTCGCCATTGAAAGCGGGAGGGCATCTTGAGAGCCCGCGGCGAAACTCTGTTTCGAGTGCCACATACCGTATGAGCCATGTCGCGAAGATTGGTGGGCGACCGCCGAAAGACGACTCGAATAGGCTCCGACCCTCGTGAGGAGAAGCGCTTTTCATAGAACGGGGGGTGGGGGGGGGTAGTCGGTCGTCCTGCTCCCGTCTTGCCTTTGCCAACTGAATGCGTCTGAATGAAGAAACTCTTCTTTTGCAGGTTACTATCGCTTCGCGGTGCTGTTCTTCAATTGCCTGTTGACCTTCGGCTCCTACTTCTGCTTCGACATGCCCAGCGTTTTGCAGAACCAGTTTCAAGGGGTATCCGCACTTTGGCCGAGTAGAATGTCGGCCTCCGCCGCGTCGTGAACTCGGCTCCTTCTTCTGTCATCCCTCAGAACCTGACGTGTCCCGACGCGACGGCGGACTGCGTGCAGGGCTTGGGGATGACGCCTCGGGAGTACAATCTTCTTTACGCCATCTACGCGTGGACGTAAGTACGCTCATGCGTGACGGCCGTCGGGCGGGCGCAACTTTTTCTCTCTCTCCTCCTCAGGAATGCGGTCGTGGTGGTCCTGGCTGGCTTCCTGATTGACAAATTGGGAAACCGATGTAAGACCATTTCAATCTCACCGTGTCGATGACATACTCGAAGCGGGGACATCGTAACGCAACCGAATGAAATCCAAACTTCCCCCCAAAAATCCCGAGAGCTGATGGGAAGCGCGTGAAAAAGTCCTTTTGTTTTCATCTTTGTCAGCGAGTAGCTTTGGGGGTTGGTTTCATTGTCCTCTTGATGACATCTGGGGCCGATATCAGACGCGAGCCCCGAGCGCTCATTTTGCTCCGATATCATCACTCGCGGCCAAAGGGCGCGTTTGCGCCGTCGCGTCTTTTGCTGCCGTTTCCGCCACTTTGGTGCGTGTGCGCGTCTCTCGGCAGTCGGAGTCTTCCTGTTCTCCTCCTTGTGCGTTTTGGGCTCGTCGCTGTTCGCCCTGGGCTCCCACTTCAAAGGAACTCCCTACCTGCTGCCCCTCATGCTCACGGGCCGACTCCTCTTCGGATCGGGCAACGGATCTCTGACCAGTGAGGGCTCGACGCCACGTGGACTAAAGGAGAAGGCGCCGGCCGCGACTTGAAATGCGCTCTCCTCCCGCAGTCGTCCAGAACCGCATCACCGCCTTCTGGTTCAAGGGGAAAGAACTGGCCCTGGCCTTCGGGCTGACCTTGGCCTTCTCGCGCCTGGGCTCCATCCTCAACTTTTTCCTCACGCAGCGCTTTGAAGCCAAGTTTGGCATGCAGTGGACCCTCTGGGGCGGTGAGTGCAAAGATGACGATATCCTCGATTTGTCCCGACTTTGCCCGTTTTGCAGGTGCCTTCCTGTGCGCGCTGGGCTCCATGTCGGCCGTCGCGGTCAGCTCCCTGGACAAGGTGGGAACGAGGCAGCTGGGTCTGGACGGGGCCATCCGGGAGGAGTCTCGCAAAGTGGTACGACGGGCCAAAGCAAAGCCGTCGCCGCTTCCGCCGCCTCCCGCTTTGGGATGATTTCTTTGGTCACGGGTGCGTCGCGCGTCTTTTGCGGCGTAGAGGATCGGGGACGTCAAGCGGCTGTCCCTGCGATACTGGCTGCTGGTGCTCACCATCATGTTCTTTTACAACGGCATTTTCCCCTTCATCGCCGACGCCAGGTATTGAAAAAGCAAAGCGCTCGAGTCGGGGGGGCTTTTCCGAATGCCCGCCTTTCACCGTTTGTCGCGTAGTAAGTTTGTGCAGGACAAGTACGACAACTACACTCAGAGGGAGGCGGCCTACGTGGCCGGCGCCGTTTACGACGGCTCCCTGGTCCTCTCGGCCAGCGCCGGTGTTCTCATTGTAAGTTTTGCTCGGGAGCCCGTTGTGGGGATGGGGGCCAGCGATCGGCGGAGAGCTTTGTTTGTGCCGCTGTGTTTTCCAGGATTACGTGGGCCTGCGGGGGATTTTCGCCGTGGCCTGCGCCGTATTGACGCTGCCGGTCTTTGGACTGCTGGCCTTCACCTTCGTGGCTCCTCTGGTCTCCACCATCTGGCTGGGGGTCACCTACTCCTTTGCTGCTGTCAGGAAGCCGCCTTTTCTCATTTCCTCCATCCGTCCCTGTCCTCATCCGCTTCTCCTGGGGGGTGGGGGGGGTACCGTATAACATGACTGTCATTATGTCGTTCGTCAACATCGAGATGGCTCGGAGCCGACGGGCCTTTCGGGCCCCTTTTGCGTCTTCTCCGGAGGTTTCCCGAAAGGGATTCGCCGGGAGGGATGGACCGAGGGAGGGACGGATCCCTCGAGAGGCTTTTGTTGCCGTACGAGTCGACCGCGGCGCTGTGTTGCAGGCAAGCATGTGGCCGTCCATTCCTCTGGTGGTGCCTCAAGCCACCGTGGGCACCGCCATGGGCCTCGCGACCTCCGTCCAGATGATCGGGATCGGCATCTCCAATCTGGTTGTCGGGCAGATTTTGGGCACCGAGTCCAGGTAGGAAATCCCGCCGGCGCTCCGTTTGGGTGCCTAGCGAGCGTTGCCGTTTGCATTTTCCCGTCCCCTCAGCGACGCCAAGATTCCGCTGTGGCGCTGGCAGCGGATGATGATCTTCATGTTGGCCAACACCGTCGCCTGCATCGTCACGTCGTCGCTGCTCAACGTTGTCGATCACAGACAGGTCCCGCCTCTTTTCCTCCGCGTCGTCTCTCGGAAACGTTTTCTATCCGCTCGCGTGACTCGAGTCGGATCGGAATCGCGTGGGCCTTCCGCTGCTAAATTGACTCAACCGGGTCAAAGCGGGGCTTGCGGATGACGATGCTTTGGGGCCTCCCGCCACCTCGGCTTTGTAGGACTACACCGGTATTTTTATTTTTTCTCTTTTTTTTTTTTTTTTTTAGGGCGGGACTCTGAACAAGTTGACCAAAAGATCGGCGCGGGCCGAGAGGGAGCCCGACAGAGAGCCGCTCTCCCCCGAAGAGCAAGCGGAGGACGGGGATGAGCCGCCATCGCGCTCCATCAACTCCTGACTTCTCCAAAGTCCTCAAGTTTGAACTTTTCTCTCAACCTCCTCCCTATTTTTTAGCGATTTGATTTTTTATTACTATTTTAGGGGGTTGGAGGGGTTCGATTGAACTTCAAGGATGTTGACGAGAACCCCCCAAAAATCTACGACATCCTTGATTTTTCAATGGTGTTGTCGATTAAAATTTTTTTTTGTGCTCAAAATGTTTTTGATGATTTTAATCATAATGTCTCGGTAGATCAAGAAAAGAGATGATCCACAAATGAAATCGTCCGAGCGCATTGTATTGATCACAACACAATGACGGTTTATGTTGCTTGCTAAAGCGCTATCGTTGAGCTCCCGTCGGTTTGATTGCTATCGCTGCAATTTAAGTCAACTGTGGCCAGTCATTTATATATGCTCCTGAATAAGGGAATTAAATCAGATTAAAAAAAAAAGTGTGTGCAGATATGTCCTTGATGGTCTGTGCAGGAGCTCATTTGAAATGTCTGCAGATGTTGTTTTATTTATTTATTTATTGCTGCAATTTTTCTGAAAGTATCCTAGATTTCGCCTCTTCATGAGTGAATTGAAGTGCGTGTTTGTGTGTGTGTGTGTGCGTGCACGGAGTGAGAACTTTGCTCAAGCACGTTTTCCAAATTCCAGCCTGTAGGTGGAGCTATGACATTTAGTTTCCATAAGTTAGATTCCTATTTATTGCATTAATGCATGATAAAAAAAAAAGTCCGGTCAGAAGCTGGGGCTTCTGACCTCACGGCTTGGCTGTTAGTCCATCAGAGAAATCCATCAGAAGTCCATCGCAAGCTGGGGCAGAAAAGGCGTCCAAAATGGCGAGCTTCTTCAAGGGCTCTGTTGCGCAGGCTTGATTGAACCACTTGCGGTCCTTTGGGTGGGATTTAGCAGCCGGCGCATGGATTGGCCTTTTGAACGTTGAGCGTCCCGTCATCCGCTGTGAGTGCACAAACATCGCGGGGGAGGGGGGGCCCGGGCCATTTGCCACGACGCTCCTGCTGATCTCCGTCTCGCCACAGGTGGCTATTTTCTTGCTTTCCTCTGCTGCCGTTCTGGGATTGCGATGGTGACATACTTGGAAGAATGTTTCGGGTGAAAAAAAAATTCTGTGTTCACTGTGAAGATCAGCACTAAAAATACACCTGCCTTAATCTTCTTACAGGACCGCACGCGCGCTCGCGCGCAGGTTGATCCTGGAGCGCAAGCTCATCGCTAGCCCGATCTCCATCCAGGAGCCGCTCGTATGGAGGGGCTGTGCCGCCCGGACTGCGTGGACAAGATGAGCACGTCGAGCCGCCTGGGCCTCAACAGCCTGGGCCGCATCTGCGGGAGCGGCCCGGGCCGGGACGCGGCGGGGGCCAAGGGCAAGAACTCGGTCAGGCGCTTGTCCATCATCGAGGACGGCCGGGTGGCCGAGGTGCTCTACCTGATCCCCAAGCGCTGCGTGATGGAGCAGCTGCCGCTCCTCAATCCCCACGACTACGTCCTGTGTGAGAAGTTGGCGGCCATACCCGCCGATGTGTCAGGTAGGCGCGGGCGCACGCTCCGCTTTTTGCAATGGGGCTTAAGCCTCGTGCCTTCCTTTGGCATTGACCTTTTTCATGGCAACGAGCTCCAAAATTCCAAATTGAGGTCATGTGACGAATGCGGTGCCTTTTGGGATCTCAGAATGCGCACAGCACGACTTTGTCACAGTGCAGCGTGTGCAGACTGAAGAGAAAAACGATGCAAACTTCCTAGCCAGCGGATGATGTGATGTCATTCACGCCCGCGGCCTTCATTTAAAGCGCGCGCGGCTGCCGGCGCTCTCGGTCCGCCCCCTCCCCCTTCTCTGCATGTGTCACCCTGTAGCAATAGTCCGGCTCGCTTCCGTTCTCGCCTTGGTGCGCCGCAGTCAAGAATTGTCTTCGTCAAAAGACGTGCAGCCGGCGCCATGAAAGACAAAGGTAGCGTGTGCGGGATCCCTTTTTCTCACGGTATTGATGCGGGGCGCCTTCTCATTTAGCAGCGCGCGCAATATTCTTCTCGGTGGTATTTGGAGCACTTTGCTTTGGAAAGGGGTTGCGTCAAACTGTTTGGAAATGTGGGCTGTATTGATGCGACGGCAACGCTACGGTGATTCGTCCTCCCGGTTCATTTGTAGAGTTGAGTAAGTTTCCAAAAATGTCGCGCCGGCTTTTGACAAACTCTCTTGCGGTGATGCCTCCTCGCGCGTCTTTAAGACATTCCACAAGAATTTCCTGAGCCGACAAGATGAGCCTTTTTACCGACATGTGACGCGTGGCCAAACGGCCTCCCGACTTCTCAGTAAGCGATTGCGAACCACGTTGCGAAAGACTTCCCGTCCGCCGCGTCAAAATGAATTGGCATCCTCGAAATAGACTCCCCCGTCTCGGGTTTCTCTCGGGCTCTGCCGTCTTTCTAAAAACGCCGCTCGCTAACACCTGACATATGATATGATGTGACGCGTTGAGCATCCGCGCCAAAGTGCGGCGAGGCTGCGCTGCGCCAATCAACCCCCAAGCCAGAGGAGAGCAGAATCCGTCAACATCCACCCGTGCAAAGCGGCGGCTTTTAATCTCGTTTGTGACAAACGAGCGAATCCCTCCTGGTGCCGGGCGGATTTGGGCTGGCATACCCATCTTTCACAAGGCCGAGACCCCCCCCCCCCCCAAAAAAAAAAGCCATCCATACGCACATAGCGGCAGAGGCGACGCTGCCGACGCCAGGCGGGACTTTTCCCGATCGTACGGACGTGCTCTTGCGAGTGCGGGCAAAGATCGGAGACTCACTCGTCTCGCCCGCAGTGCTTCACGCTCGCCCGCCTGCGGCCAAGCGGGTCATCGAATGCGTCAAATGCGGGGGGGTCTGCAAGGGCGAGGTGCTGCGAGTCCAGGCCAGCCACTTCCACATCGCCTGCTTCACCTGCAAAGGTGGGTCCGCCGTCCCCCCCCCCCCGTCGCCCACGTGCCCAAATGACCTTTTGTTTGCCCGGCGCTTTAGTTTGCGGCTGCGACTTGAGCCGCTCCGGCTTCTTCGTCAAGAGCGGAGAGTGCCTCTGTCCGCTGGACTACCAGAGGCTTCACGGCACCGTCTGCGACGGCTGCGGGGCGTTTGTGGAGGGAGACGCCGTGGCCGTCCTGGGCAAGACTTACCACCCGAGCTGCTTCGTGTGCACCGTTTGCAGGTAAAATATTCCCGGAAGAAACGTGACGAGCCGACGCGGTGCGCGCACGCGAGCCGACGCCGACTTGTTTCTCAGGCGAGCCTTTCCTGCCGGCGACTGCGTCACCTTCAGTGGCAAAGAGCGCATCTGTCAGCGCTGCGTGGACCCGTCGACTCCTCCGCCGGCCGGCGCGGGATCCGTCCAAGGTGGGCGCGTCTTGGCCTCCTTTCGGAGGGGGGGGGGAGTTGACCGGCCGGCGCTCTCGCTCTCCCAGACTGCCACGGCTGCCGTCGCCGCATCAAGAACGGTCAGGCGTTGTTGGCTTTGGGCGGCCGCTGGCACCTGGGCTGCTTCAAGTGCGTCGTCTGCAGAAAAACGCTGAGCGGCGAGTACATCAGCAAGTAAATACCCACGTCTGCGGCACTCCTTTCTTTCGCTTTGTAAGGCGACGGTAAGAAAATCCACCCGGCCAAGCGCTCGTGCGCGAGGGTTACGCGCCGGCAGAGAAAAGCGCAGGTCTTTCCCCGCATGGCGAGCGCCGCGTCGCGTGCGCTCCGGGCAACGGCGAGCCGCCCCGGCGGGCTTCATTGTCCCTTCTGCTCGCTGGCGTGCCCGCCCCATAGGGACGGCGCTCCGTACTGCGAGCGGGACTACCAGCTTCGCTTTGGGGTGCGGTGTGACACGTGCCGGACGTTCATCGCGGGCAAAGTCCTCGAGGTGAGCCGTCACGCGGCAAAACGGGCCCCCGTTTCCCATCCGCCACGACGCGCAATCCGTGTCTTTGATCCCTTGCGATTTCCTCAAGGCCGGCGAGCGACGCTATCACCCGGAGTGCGCCCGGTGCGGCCGATGCGAGCGAACCTTTGCGGAGGGCCAAGGCATGTATTTGCAAGGCAAGTGGCGAGAGCGCTGCGGCTTTGGCCACGCGGCCACGACGACCCTTGTTCAAGCCTTCTGCGTTCGCTAGGATCCAGCATGTGGCACCCGGACTGCGGAGAGAGCAGCGGAAACCGCGACGGCCGCAGGGTGAAACGCGCCGCTTGCCTCCAAATGAGGGAGGGGGTTAAGAGGACCGCATCCGCCGAATGAAACTGACGCGGCTTTCTCCCCCCTCAGTCGACTCCAGCTTTGTCGGAAATCTCCCGCTCCGGACCCGCCTCGCGTTCGCCCGGAAGCCCCCCCGGACGCTCCATTTGTGTAAGTGGGCCGAGCCGCTTTCTTCCCAGCATTGTTTGCGCAGGTTTTGCCTTTCAAGTCCCCGGTTAGCGTGGCAAAAATGAAGCCCGGGCTCAAGTTCAAGCGAGCCGACTTTTCGCCCGTCTCGAGCCGTCACGTCCGCTGGCGTTTTCAGCCTCGCTGTGTGCTTCTGCTACCCCCCCACCCATCCGCATTTCCAGGCTAAAGTAGATGACCGGATGATGGATTACCGAGACTTGGCGGCCATTCCCAGAGTCAAGGCCATTTATGACATTGAGCATCCCGATCTGATGTCCTACAAGAGCGACGGCACCGGCGGAGGCGACGCGCACGACAGGAAAAGCTCGGCGGAGGTAACGTCGTTGGCCGCGCGCGCAAAACAAATCTCCCTTTCACCCTCGTCTCTCTCTCTCTATACGTGAGCAAAGTCCATCTCCAAATACTGCATGGAAGTTAAGCTCAAGTGTTCATGTCTTTTTTTTTTGTAGTCTCTGGCAAATGTCTCGGGGACCACAGAGGTAAATCTTGCTCCTGTCGAAACAAGGCGACGTCACCTTGTCCCACTGGCCCATCGGCGCCCTCTCGTTTGTCAAGGAAAGCGACGACTTGAGGAAACGCATTCCCAAATCGGCGAGCGTCGGCTCTTTGGGCGTCGGCTCGTACGGTCGTCACGGCTACGCTCCGACTCGGTCGCCGCAACACTTCCACCGGCCGGGTAAAACATTTCTCAACTTGAACACTTCTCTGCCGCTGTCCGCTTTTCCATGTCACCCCCCCCTTTCTTCTGGGTTCTTTATTTTCCGGCAACGGCACCGCTCCCTCTTCCTATCACCGCTTAGTTCCCGACAGCGCAGGTAAGATCACAAGATCATGGTCGCGAAGTGGCCGAGTCGGACCGAGATCATCCCCGTCTGCTATTTTGCATCGCCGTAGACCCCGGCGCCGGCCAGACGTCCTCTTGGCCCGCGTACGCTTGCGACCGCCTTGGTCCGGTGAGTCCGTTTTCAAGCGCTCTCTTCACGCCGAGGTAGATTCAGTGTCAAAGGAACTCAAAGGAGGCTCTTTTCAAAACGTTTTGAGACCAAATTAGTGACTTGTTGAAAAGAGAAAAAGGCACAGTGTTTTTCTTCTTTAAGAAGAAAAAAAAGTCTGTCACGTGTCAGAGCTTCGAATTGAAGTTGCCGATGCCACACAATCCTTGATTTCCAATGTGCTGAAACCCCCGTTTGAGATGTTTTTCTTTTTTTGCTTCTACTTAGCCACAATCTGCAGAGTTCCTTCGGAGCAGCGGCGACACGTTGAGAGGTATTTATAGGATTCTGCTGTGGGTTGTTTTTTTTTTGGGGGGGGGGGTTCTGTGCTAATCATCCTCAAATAAGCATTTTTTTCCTCCCCCTTTCAGATTTCCAGGTACGGTGAAAAGGATTTTGCAGGAATTGACTCGCTAACATCAAGCATCCGTGCAAGCAACTCCAAAATCAAGCCTCAAGTATATTTGCGGCTCCCGCTGACATAACTGCTGCGTCTTGAGGAATCTCGATGTTGCTTGCAGTCGAGGTGCTTGTAACGCTGCTGTTTTGAGCATCTCTTGTCGCTGCAAGTGTTTGCTTGTGTGTCTAGCTCCTCCGCGACGGTCCGCATCCGTTTGCACGAATGGACCGAGGAGTGTCGATGCCTAATTTGCTGGAGCCAAAAGCAAGTATTGCCGTTTCCGTCGGCCCTTCTCTCCAAATTGTGTGCTTGAAGCCTTCTTTGTCTTGTTTGCAAACACTAACCGTGCATGTGTGTGTACGTGATTTTTGTGGGGGGAGGGGGGGGGGTGGCTCACTTTTGATATCTCTATCTTGTGTAGTCCTGACGAAAACCTCTCGCCGTTCCCTTTGTCGTGCCAAGGTCTACCCGTACGAAATGCTGACGGTTGCCAACAGGGGACGCGTGAAGCTTCCCAGAGAGGTGGACAGAACCAGATTGGAGGTAATTCTTCACGAGGCAACGTAACAGCGTGCGACCGCGCCGTCGAGATGTATTTCACGGCACGAAAACATGGGAATCGAACCAGACGAGAGATCTCGGTGATGTCATGTCTTGTCGTGCGCCGATCCCAACGCGAGCGCTTTGCCAGTCAATTGATTTTGCCTTCGCCGAGCAACCGGAGGCCGGAAAAATGCTGACCCGAAACATGGCCACGTGCAAAAGTACCTCCAAATAACGTGCGGCAGCGCGTATCCCGGCCACCGTTGGGACCAAATACTGCAACTCGCGACGTTCACCCACGGCGGTGCTCTTCCGGCAGTGATGCTCTGATTTTCTTTCGTTTCAGCGTCACCTGTCCCCAGATTCCTTCTTTGATATCTTCGGCATGGCCATCAAAGAATTTGACCGCCTTCCGCTTTGGAAACGAAACGACATGAAGAAAAAGGCTCATCTCTTTTAAAATGTCTTCATTGCACTGTATTTTCTTTTCAGACTGCTATGATTGCAACATACAGAAGGGGGCGGCAGAGCAGCACGCATTATTATTGTTGTTATGATTTGAGCGCGCGTGCTCACGTTGAAGTATTCCGAGTATTCTAAATGATCGGAGCTAAAGGTTGAATCATAGGAATGTTTGCGCGTAGAATGTCATGTTTGCGCAATGTGAAAGATCTCAATCGGTCTTCCGCTGAGCATTTCACCATTGTGACGTGAATGCCTCAATGTGTATTTGCCTTGCAAAAATGATGATTGAAACAAAAGACTGAGTAGGGATTTACATCGTGCTACGTTTGGGGTCTTTTCTTTTCTTGACTTGCTGCAACAATGATCATACGCTTCCCAAAATTATTAGGTCTGCACAATTGAAAAAAAAGAGTTGATTAGCTGTCATAACAAAGGGCGCCTACATACTCTTATTGTGTGATGCTACACAGAACGTAATCCTGCGTTATGAGGATTGTCGTCTCAAAATCATCGTGAATCTGGGCCGTCAAGCTAAAAAAGAATGAGTTACGGTATTTTTCACACAACTCTGCTCAAGCGGCATGAAAATAAAATGAGCTGAAGTGTCTATTCGTGGCCGAGTATGTGTTTTGATATTTCTTTATTTTCCATCCATCCTCGTCACCAAAGAGTTGCACCGGAAGCATGTCATTTTTGACTTTGATGTGGAGCCGAAAGAGTCACTTTTTGATGATGGTGTGTGTGGACAGGGTGGCGGGGAGACCTTTTTGTGGCAATTATCTTGTTTGCAGATGATTTGAGCTCATTCAATTCCAGTCACTCGATGAAGAAAGCAGTGGGAAAGGCGTCTGCAATTCCGAGGGCTACGATCGCTCCGTCAAGGTCGGTAGATCGTCTTTGGATCCGCTGCTTCAAATGGGCCGTCTGTGTCTGCATGCTCACTGACAAATCCACTTTTGTTGCTGTTGTTTGGGGGGGGTGGAGGGTTCCACTTGAGGTGCTGATGTTGAAAACAATTTGAAATGATTTATTTTGGTGTCATCTCCTAATGACACAAAGCTCACATTTCACTTATTATATCCCTTGTATCTACATTTCAGTCTCTGCGCACTTTCCTTGAGTTTGCTCACTCCTTGTACTTTCGCCGGTGTTTTTTTAATTATGTTTTCAACTATGGGTATCTGTCTGACAACTTTGACCTCCCCTGTCCAGTACCAAGCGTCCAGTGACCGGTCCGCGGCCAGTTTGTTCTGAAGGCAACCGAAAGCTTCGGGAGGGTGGGACTTTAGAGGGCTGCCATTGGTCAATTTCCAGAACCGCCTGAATACCAGGCGCCCGATTGGCCGATATTGCAGTCGGTCACGAACCGTTTTGAAGTAGCCCCTCCCTTCTTTGCACCAACTCGACGTCCGGCCGAAAGCGGCATTTTGACGAAAACCTCCAATTCGGCCGCGTTTTGAAAAGCCAAACTCGCGTGAACGCACTCTCGCTCGTTAGATAGGAGGTTCGGATTCCCTTCGCTGAGTTGCCACCCCCTCCCCGCAATTGTGGCTGCCGACGCGACCCGTCAGGACCAGAGCAGTGTCGGCCACCACTCGTCGACGCCTCGTTGAGCGACGCAGTTAACCCCCCCCCCCCCCCCCCCCGTCTCCCAAATTTGCACACACCTGTCTCCGTTAGTCGACAACATCTATCCACAACGGTCTCGCCTCCGCCGGAGCACGACGACAATGACGTCGAAGTGACCGAAAGAGCACACCGGTGTCGCCTCGAAACTTTAGGCTCAGCGGTGGGGGGTCCGCTTCAGTTTTATTTCAAAGCGCCCGTACCGTCCTCCTCCCACCAGCATGTCGGTCAAAGAGAACCCCTGTGGGAAATTCCAAGCCAACATTTTTAACAAGAGCAAATGTCAGAATTGCTTTCAGCCTCGAGAGTCCCACCTGCTCAACGACGAAGACCTTCGCCAGGTGAGTACTGTACTTCGATACTTCGTGTCAAAGTCGAGGGGCCGATTCAACTCCGGTACTTGAGCACAACTAAGGCGCGGAGGGTCGCCGTGACTGTCGAGTCATTCGATTAAAAGTCAAACGTGGTCCTCTAAAAAGTGCGCAGTGAAAAACCTACTCGAGCGGTCACAAGGTGAGTAGCCGCTCAGAAGTGGGTGTTTCTGGCCCCCTCCCTCCCCCGAAATTCCCCAAATCGGGACTGAGCGGAAGACGGTGGCATTGAACTTGCACGATGCTGACGTCTGATTTCTTACTCGAAAGCAATGCGACTTGTGCCCAATGAGAGCTTTTTATCCAGGGCCGTCCGCCCCCCCCCCCCCATGTGTTCTTTCAAATTGCATGCGGAATTGGAATTTGCCATGCGGTTGACCTGCTGGCCTTATTCCGCATTTGGCCGACGGACGACAGCCTTTTGTCGGTTCCTCTCATTCGAAGTGGCATTCTTGTCGGCTCAAAGGCTGACATTTCAAGATGGCGGCTCATGCCATCATTTTGGTTTTTTTTTGTTTCCGTTGTCCGGTCGCTCCATTTTTGTCGAGCGCGTTAGCTCTCCTCACTTGGGTTGGCGGTGAGGTGGGGCCTCCGGGGAATTGAATGGTTTCGATCTTTCACGGCGCACGCACACGAGGGTGTTTGGGAACGGCCGCCCGTTGTTTGGCGTAAGATTAACGTGAAGAAGGAATGGCCGTGCGCTAGGTGTGTTTCTGTGCGGTGTGTCAACAGAGCCTCCAAGAAAGAAACTCCAAGGTTTCTTTCTTTGAGCTGCGTTGCTCACCAAACCCCAAGGGCTTTCTGCGGTTGCCCTCGAGTTTGGAGCTCAAGCGGGCCTCCTTGCGCTAAATGGTAGCGTTGAGATTTCCGTTTGGCGCTCGCTCTTCCAAATGCCCTTTTGTCCTCGACAGGCCAAGCCCATCTACGGAGGATGGTTGCTGCTCGCGCCGGAGGGAACCCATTTTGACAATCCTTTACACAGAACTCGGGTAAGTGGCTTTCCAAACGCGAGAGCCTCTTTTTGAGCCCGCAGCCCCAATTGGCCATTTTCTCCAAACTCTTTGGAACATCTCCACCGTATTCAAAGCCACCGCGACTCATGGTGAAGTTTTTTTTGTGTCCGTCAATCACGCCGAGCTTTGTCATTTCTCTCCACTTTTTCTCCATGCAGAAATGGCAAAGGCGTTTTTTCACCCTCTACGAGCACGGCTTACTCCGCTACGCGCTGGATGCACTGGTGAGTAAAAGCGCCTTTTTCTCTCCTCGGCTATTTGTCGTGCGCTGAGGGCGGCGCGACGTTGTCTCCCACGTTTCAGGCTTTTGTCGCGTGCGCTGTGAAAGCGTCTTGCCAAAACCTCGCTGATCTCCCCGCGTCCATTTACACTCGTCTTTGGTCCACCGCGTGCGGCTTTCTCCCGGGTTGATTTCTTTTTCCGTCTTGAGACTCGCAACCAAAGCTATCCGACGAAACGGAGGCGAACAATTAGTCGCCGAGGTGTTCAACGTGGCAAAGTGGCATCGCGGTGTTGCGAAGGCCTCAGCGGAGGAAGGCGCGAGCGGGTCGCTACGCTGTCACTCGCGTTTGCCGCGGAAAATGTTCGGCGTGTCACGTCATTGGTCGTTTTGAGCGGCGCCAGAACCCCTTTGCGTTCGGCGCGAATAACTGCGGAGAATGGGAGTCTCCCGGACTGGACGAGAAAAGCCGGTTACCCGGGGCGACCGGCTGGCCGGCCGGCGCCGTTATTTCAGGGCCGCTTTGTTGCCAAGGGCCACGCGTCTTTGCATTGATTCCAGCGGCGCGTGTTGCGTAGCGACGGCCAGAGTCGGTCTTTTTCCATTTGCGCTTTCACAGGCCCCGACTGCAGTCAGTCGCATCAGGGGCAATGGCGGCATTTGACGCGCCGGATTCTGCGCGCGCTCCTCCCCGTTTCTCTCATCCCCAAATCTGCCGTGTCTCTCTCTCGCTTATTTCCTTCCGCGAGGCTGAAGGAGGGGGGGGGGGGAGCACGATTTCCCGGCGGATCCTGAATCCGTCTCGCCGCTCGCGACGGGGCTCTCAGGTCAAGCTGACGCCCTTTTTTGCCATCTGAAGCGGGCCCTCGCCCAGCTGTCGTTTGTCAGCCGACCTGTCAAGCGCGGCTGTCGTGCCGCCCTCTCGAGAGCCCTCTGTTGATTTGGAGTCCTCGGGCACACACGCTCGCCCCCGCCCCCCCCGAACAAGTGGCCCGAGTCTCGTTGCCGCTCGCCGCCCAAAGCTTTGACGTTTGTCCATGTGAATAACTTTGGGCAGGTGTCAATCTGAAGATGGCGTCAAATCAATTCTGCCTCCGCGTTGTTGTGCGAAAAATCACGTGGCGGGACGCGCCGAGGCGCCGGCGCCCGCCCTCCGTCCGTCGCAACTTGTCCTCTTCCGTCGCGTCTTCCAGCCCGGCACTCTTCCCCAGGGGATCATCGATATGAACCGGTGCTCCGACGTCACGGACGCAGAGTCCAGGACGGCTCAGAAGAACTCCTTGTGCGTCCTGAGCCCTGGAAAGGAGCGCTTCCTTCGAGCCGAATGTAAAGAAACCATCAACGGGTAAGCGGGCTCGCCGATCGGGAGTCTTTTTGTCCGAGCGAGCGAGCCGAGAGCCCGAACGGTCGTTTGGGGACCGGCTGAACTCGACGGCGTCTTGGGAGGCGAAAGGGTGAGATTGAGGGCAAGGATGGGGCCTCGGGGGACAAGGGGGGCACGGTGACACGCCGATGTCTTCTCTTGGCACTTTCCAGATGGCGGCAAGCTCTGAGCGTGTACCCCAGAAGCAACAAGCGCAACCAGAAGAAGAAGCGCAAGATGGAGCCGCCCGCTCTGCAGGTGAGACGCGTGGCTCCTTTGGGCAGGCCCCCAAATGTTGCAATTCGCTACTTTTGGGGTCACCACTTCTGTAGCGTACATGATACGCCTTTTTTTTTCTGTGTGGTGTGGTTGTGACCTTGCCTCCCATTTGTCTCCTCCTCCTACCCCACGCAGGAACCGGGCCCGGCCAAAGTGACGCTGACCGGCGACGGAGACGGCATCCCCCGCCTGCCCGGCTCCTCGCGTGGGCCGATGGGCCGGGGCACCTTGCGGCAGGAGGAGAAGCGGCGGATTGGGGCCGCCGCGAGCCGCGGCGCCTCATCTCTGGACTCCGCCTGCGCCGCTCAAGACGGTCAGGACGATCGCCGCACGCCGGTGGCTCTCAAACCGTAGCGGACCACGTCGGGGGCGGGCGGGTCGAGCAATGAAAACATGAACGCGGCCGCAAACGACGTGTCCTCGAATTCCAGATGGTGGCGCGACGAGCGCCGGACGCAAAGCGCCGGCCCAGAGCCGTTACTTTTCCCCGGAGAAGACGGAGTCCGAGCCCTCTCGGAAACCCGCGCGGAGTTCCCGAGCGCTTGGACTCGCCCCCGGCTACGCTTCCGAAGCCAAAGCCCCAATTTCTCTGGCGCGCCCCGGCTACTCCGCCGTCGCTTCCTCCCGGACCCCCCCGGACCGCCAAGCCAACGAGGAGACGCCCTCCCGGGAGGGCCGCCGCGCGGGGGGTCGAGGCGGCGCCGTGACCTCCCGCGAAGCCTTCGGTCCAGAGAAAAAGCCAGCGGACCTCGGAGCGCGCGCCCAAAGTCCCGGACGTGAAGAGGTGGCCCGGCTGTTCGGGGAGGAGCGCAGGTGAGCGCGGACGGGTGCCGCTCTAGCGTGACCAATGTCAGACGGCGCTGGCGGCGAGTCGTTCCAGGTCCTTTCGTGGGAATTTCCAGCTTTGCTTCGAAATGCGTCGAAGCGAGATACGGTCGTTCTTTTCACAAAACGTAGTTCCGGCGCTTCGCATCGGCGCGCTTCGTCGCGGTTGATTTTGACTGATCGGAGCACAACCGTCTTGTCTCCATCGCAGACGTTTGACAGCCATCGGCCGATTTGAGGAAAGTCCAAACGCAGGGCCAACGGACACGAGCGGCTGCGGCGAAGCGTCGTCGGACGTCAGCGACGCGGGGAAGGAGCGCCGGGTCCCGAAAGCGTCCGGCTGCGCTTTTGCAAACTTGCCACCAGCCAAATCGCCGGACCGCCGAGTCACCGGCTCCGCCGCGGCGGTGAGTCTCTGCCGCTTTTCTCCCATCCGCGCGCTCCGGCCGAAGGCGACCCAAATCGCACTCGACTCGAGCCGTGCCGGTCTTTCGCCGCGGGGGGGGAAATGTCCAAAAATGGGAAGGTGGCGAAAAAGTCGATGAGTTTCAGTCGTGCGTTTGCATCCATTCCTTCCGCATTGCGAGTGTTCATTGGCTTTGAATTGAGATGATGATGAATTGGGATGGCCCCAAATTGGGAGTCCTCTCATTTCAAACCAATCAACACTTGACGCGTATCCGTCGCTGTGCGATGAACGGACGCGTGACGCCAGTTTCGCCTTTTGAATCGTCTGACCCAAACAAACGCAACTCAAAACGCAAAGGCCGTCGCGGAAAGATCGGATGGTCTGCGGACCAAAATAGAGCGGAATTCCCTGAAATCTTGGGACGCGCGCGCCGCTGTTGCTGGGCGACATTGAATTCCTCTGGCATTTAAGGGCCGCGCGTGCTCATATTTCATTGGAGTCCCCCACCGACCTAAAAAGTGGGGAGGCCCCTTTCTCTCTTGTCCCCGACTCGAGCTGTTGACTCATCCCATGTGCAAAAGTCTGGTTACGTGCTGCGAGTGGGATTAAAGTGTTGAGCGGCAAGCCGCTTAAAGCCCCCCCCCCCTCGCGCGTCAGCAGACCTGCGCCGAGCACTTGTGCTAATCGCCGCACTTGAGTCCCGCCGTTGAGCCGCAGCTGCCGGCGGCCCCAAACCCCGCCCCGCGCGCCCGCGGCACCGCCGCTGCCGTTTTATAAATAGTCAACGCGGTGGCAGTTACAGCCGGGCGTCGCGTTGCCGCCCCCGAGCCGGAGGCAGAGCGGCGGATCGTCGACGCATGGAGTCCGGGCAAACGGGCGTCGCCGCGACTCCGCCGCACCCGACGGAGCTAAAGCAAAACCAGGTACGGCGCCGTGCGCGTACCGTCGACGCCGGCGGTCGATCTCCCGACTTTTGGCAGCGACCCGATTCGGGCGGCGAACCGAGCGCGCGAAGCCCTCGAGCGCCGAGTGGATTCAGTTTGCGGCGGCGGCGCAAAGGAGGGCTCTCGCTTCACGCTCCCGTCGTCACCCGCGGCGCGACCGACGGCCGATTGGGGATTTCAAGCGGGTGGCGCCCATTCAACAAGTCCTTGTCTCGCTCGCAGGCCCGTCCGCTCAACGTCAAAAAAGGATGGATGACCAAGCTGGACCAAGATGGAACGGTAATGGGCGCTCCGTCCCCCGGACCGTGTCGTCGGCGTGCCCGCTCAACTGCCCGATTGTCACGTCGCTCTCTTGCCCCCGCTGACAGTGGAAGAAACATTGGTTTGTTCTCGCTGGCCAGAGTCTGCGCTACTACAAAGACTCGCTCGCCGAAGAGGTGACGAGTCTCTCCGCGTGTCTTTGACGTTTCCTTTTGGACGTGCGTACGTGCGCTGCGTTCTCCACGCATGTTGCGCTCTCTCCTTCCCTTCCAGGCTTGCCACGCGGATGGCGAGATCGATCTTTCCACGTGCTCCGACGTCCAAGAGTTCCCGGTCCAGAGGAATTACGGCTTCCGAATCCTGGTCAGTGTCGATGGCCGACTCGCCCGGGGTGGCGTCGTTTCTCGGCATCGTGGACCGGGTGAGCCGGGCGGCAAAGGGCTCGGCGCGCGGCTCCAGCTCTCGGCTTTTGCCATTTCTCTTTTTGAAGCCATTCTTTGGAACCGCCCGACTCGCCGCCCGGCGTTCACCCAAGTCTAAATCGGCCACCGCCGTCCCGGCCGCTCACTTGTAAGCCGTGTCCGTTCTGTCGTCAGTGCGGAGGAGGCGCGCGCACCCTGTCGGCCATGACCTCCGGAATCCGCCGCAACTGGATCCAGGCCATCGGCGAGAACGCTCGAGCCGCCGTCGCCCCCGATGACGCTCGGTAATGCCCCGAGAGAATCCACACTTGACCCGCCTCCTCCTCACTGGTCCTCACTGCGACCGTCGTGTGCAACGAGATTAGTCGATTGCCAATTTGAAACGCGGCGCTCCGTCCGGCGCGTGGCCTTGAGCGAAATGCCGCAAACGTAGCGGCCGAGAGAAGGCGTCTGCCGTCTGTCTTTTTTGAGCTTGCGTGTTCTTTTTCTTCCTTCAGATCTGCCCCCGAGGTGAATCCCGAAGGACGGGCGCCCCCGGAGCCGCGCCAAGGGGTCCGGCCCGAGCCGAGCCCCCGTCCCGAGCCCCCCGACGCCGTCGGCCGCTCAAAGACCTCTGACCGGTCGCCGTTCCAAATCCACCCGACGGGCGAGCCGGCGAAGGAGCGGGCGGACGCCGTCCGCCGCGGCCCGTCGCTTTCCGCGACCGCGTCCCGCCGCTCCTCCCCTTCCTCGTCGTCCCCCTCCCCCGTCCCCGCCTCGGCCCCGCCGAGCCCCCGCGTATCGGGCGCCCGCCCCGCCTCGCCGATAGAAGACGACGTGAGCCGACCGCCAAACGTCCTTCTCCCGAAGTCTCCCGCGCGGCCGTCCTCTCCGGAAAGTCCGCGGCGAGGAAGAATGCCAGTCGAGCGCGACGTCGAGGCGGACACGTGCGGCGCGGCGTCGAGCGCGAGAGAGGAGATCGAGCGGCGCTGGCTCCGGGTGGAGACGACGCCACTGAGGGAAGAGAAGCGAGTGGCCATCGGCGCGTCTTCAGAGAACTCCCGCGCCGACGGAGCGCCGGTGCAGCGGCTGGCCGCGCTGCTCCGCAAAGAGGTACGGCCTCGGCATTTCCCCAACAAAGAAACGTCGGCTGACGTTCGGAGCGCCTCTTGGGGTCGCTTTTGGAAGCTCAGCCGATGGCCCGCTTTTTGTGGCTGCCGGAGAATTTGAAAGTGTCTCAATGGTCGTTCCCCCCCCCCCCCCCCCCCCCAGTTGGGACAGAAGCAAAAAGTGTTGGAGCAGCTTCAGAGACAGAACAGCGTGTTCCAGGAGCAGCTGGAAGATGCGCTGGCAAGAGAAGAAAGTGCCAGACATGGCTATGTCCTACAAGTGAGTCCGATTGCATCACCGGTCAAGGATTGTCCGCCTTCCGCTGCGGGTTGTGATGTGCGCTGTTGAGCATGGCTTTCTTTCTCGGGTCTGGAGTCTCACATCTCCGGGAAAAAGCTGATCCGGACCCATGTGCTTGACCAAAGCGACTTGATCCAAAGGGCCTTGCGCTGTGCTTTTTAATTCATCTGCGCTTTGTTGCCGTGTCCATCTCTGCCTGTTTTGGGGGGTCTGTGTCTCTTTTGCCTGTATTTTGCTGGTCTTCTAGAGGGGGGCTCCCCAACCACACCATAAACCGGTCCGTGGGGAGCCTTGTCCTAGAGTCAAGCCTTGACCGAATGGCCCTTCGGGGTTGATTGAAGTGCATGCGAAAGTGATTTTTTTTTTTTTTGGTGGTTGGTGGTGGGGGGCAATCGCTTTGTTTCATCACCTCACAAAAATGTCCCTTTCTTCACTATATTCGTCATCTCCTTTTGTGACTGTTTAGTCCGGGCTTAGGTTGTGTATGTGTGTTTGTTCTCATGCCAGCCCTGAAAAAGCACAGCGGAAGCTTTGGAGGAAGGTAAAAAAAAAACCAAACTTGATTGGCCTCCAGAGAATTGGGATGTGGTTCTCCGTATCAGACGGGGGAAGTGAAGCGCTGCAACTAATCGGGCTTGTTTCATCAATCTCTTTCAAGAGTGTAACAGCGCCTTCCTCCTCACCGCAACACTCGCACGAGCTGAAGCGCGACTCGCGCAGCGCCTTGGAATCCCCGCAACGCCAACAGGTCCTCGTCCGGCGGCAGATTCAAACGCTTGAAAGGAACCCCGCCGAAGCCCGGACCGCTTCGGACCGCCGCGAGGCCCGCGTCGAAGACCCGCGGTCCAGGCCGGCATCCGCCTCGGCGGAAATCTCGGCGAGCGAGCGAGCCGGGGCTCGCGTGCGCGATGAACTCGAGTCGGAGCGAGACCGATCAAAAGAGCAAGAGGAGGAACGCGGACGCACCGAAGCCACCCCGCCGGCCCGGCGAAAGGACGGCCAAAGTCGACTCCTTTGGGAGAGAAGCCGGGTTCTTGGGCTCCCGGAGCACCGCGCCGGGGAGATCCGGAGGCTACGGGGAAGACTCCGGCAGGTGACGGCACGCCTGCTCGCCACCGAAGAAGGTCGGGCGCTGACGGAGCAACGCTTGAGAAAAGAGCGGCGCCGCCTCCGAGAGAGTCACGAGAGGGAGAGACAAAGTCTGCGTCGAAGAATAGCCGAAGCCGAGGCCGGGCTACTGGAGGCCAAACGGCAGCTGGAGGCCCCGCTCGGAAGAGAACGCGGCGAGCGATCGCCGAAGCCGCGGCGACGGCCGACCCCGACCAGCGACGCGTCCGAGTCCCCGAGGGAGAGCGTGCGCAGACTGGAAGATGAGAAGGGGCTGCTCGCGCACCGCTGCCGGCGGCTCCTCGAGCGCACCGCCGGGGCCGATCGGGAGGTCGGCGAGCTTTGCGCTCGCCTCGAGAGGCAACGGGCGGATTATTGCTCCCTGGAAAACTCGTACGAGAGGGCCGCCCGAGAGTCTCGGAGAATGAGACGATCCCTCAGAGGGAAAGAGCAAGAGATCCTTCAGACCCAGGCGCTGTACCGAAGCCTGTTGGAAAGCAAAGAGGAGGACTTGAAAGAAGCTCTCGTCAAAATGAGCGCCCTCGCCAACCACTTGGAGGAAACGGAACGGAAGCTGCGAGCTAAGGAGGACCTTCTTTCTCAAACCGCTCGAAGTCTCGCGGAGCCACTTGAGGCCGACGCCGCCCGACAAAATCCAAAAGCCCGGCCGGCGGCGGCAGAGAACCGGGAAGGCCGTCAAACTTTGACTTCAGACGGAGAGTCGTTCGGCGCCGCGTCGAGAACGGAAGACTCCGCCGCCGACGACGAGTCCCGAGCGGAGCAAACCGCCGCCACCTTTTCCGACGCTCGGCGCCACGCGCGTCACCGTCCGGGCGATCGGCGTTCCTTTGACCGTGCCAGAAACCAGCGAGACTTTGATCCAGCCCAAGCGCCGACGCGCGCCGGCGACTCCGACGAGTTGATCTCCATGGTACGCGCTCCGGAAACAAAAGCGCTCGCTGCCGAGGAAAAGCTCAAAAGCCCCACTCGCACTGGGACAAATGAGCCCGGCGGATGTGAACGCGCGCCTGGGATGGCGACGGGAACCGCCGCTCACGCCGGGGCCCTCCTTTGCGTGGAGACCGGCCGCCGGAAAGTCGAGGCTTTTTTGCCCGGCTCTCGTGACCGCGCCGGGTCGCCGCTTCGCTCCTTGTCGGAGGTGCGACGCCAACTGTCCCGCGCGTCGGCGCGTGGACAAAAGACCTCGGAGGAGCAATGGCCCCGTCAAACGGCGGAACTTTCCCAGCAAGAAGCGGTTCCTCGCTTTGCCCAAATGCTCTCTTTGGAGGCTCTCCTTTTGGATGAAATGGCTTTGCTGGTGCGGACGTCCGAGTCCGACCTTCTCCTCCAAACGCCGACCGCGATACGGGAAGATGTCGAGAACATCCAAAGCGGCGACGACCATTGTTTGGCCGTAGTCTACGCCGACGTCTCGACCAGAAAGTTGATGTCGGAGACCGCCGTGCGCCGGCAAGAGCCGGAGCGAGAGGCCAAGCCCCGCGGGGGGGTTTCCAACGAGGTCGACGCGAGAGCCGAGGCGGCCGTAAACGCCTCCGCCGTCTTTCGCGCCTTGGTCAAAGCGGAACTCTCCTCCGCCGTTCGTAACCTGAAGCTCGACTACCGAGAGAAATTGCGGCTGCTCCGAGGGGAGCTCTCTCAACGGGAAAGGGCCCCGAAAGCGATTATCGAGGCGTCCGAGAGGGCGGACTGGAAAAGCCACGTCCGAGAGGCCCAAGCCCACTTTGGCTTGGGCCCGGCGACCTCGTCGGCCGCCCTCTGCCCGCCTGAACTGGCGGCGTACGCGGAGCAGATCCGATTGCAAGAAGCCCGCGATCTGGCCGAAAAAGTTGTGGAGCGGCGTTTGGCTGACCGGATGCCACCCGGCGCCGCCAAGGAGCGGCACCGGAATCGTGTGAAAAAGCTCAAGGACGACTTTGAGCGGCAAATCGCTCAGATTGGCCGAGACGAGGCCGTCGGCTGGCATCCCGCTCCGGGGCAAAGCGTCGCCGAGCTGCGGCCGAATGGGAGCCGCCGCCGGGTGGCCTCGTCGCCGACGGAAGCGGGGGAACGGCGGACCGTGTCCGAGGGGGACGCCGCCGCGGGGCTTCTGAAGGACAGGATCCGCCAACTGGAGGCTCAGATGAACGCCTTGAGGGAGCAACTGGAGAACGAGCGCCTGGAGGGCCACGTCGCCGGCCTGAGGGGCAAATACCAGAGAGACTCGGAAAGTCTGAAGGTTTTTGCTCTTCACTCGTACACTACCCATCTCATCTCGTCAGTAGAAAGAGGAAGGCGGTCGTTTTTTTGCGCGACGGCGTCTTGGAATAGCTCAACGGCGTGACTTTGCTGCGTCGGGCGTTTTTACAGAAACGCCAGTCGTCTTTTTGCACTCGTGACACTGAAACGGAGACGACGTATCGCCGCAATGGCTGTCGACTCAAATACTCTGTGCTTCCTTACTTTGGTAAAGCACGCGCATGCGGCAGTTCAAAAGTCACCGCCCACCTCGATTATTGCCATCCCCGCTTAAGATGTGTTAACTTAACGTCATTAAAAAATATTTTTTTTGGGGGGGGGTAGAGGTATAACCTTGAACCCAAGAGCCGCCGGGGTTTTCAATGAGGTTTTGAGTTCTGGAAAACCGAGTGGCATGCGAGGCGCTCAATCGGGTGTCCCAGTTGGAAATGTCTTGCCAATGCAAAGCTCGGCTTGAGGCGTTTTGCTCCCGCTGCGCTCGCATGATTGCATTTCGCCCGTTCTTGTCCGTCGGGCAAATGGACTAACCGTCGGAATTGAGCGACATGTTTTTGCAACTAAGCTGTCTCTTTGGCCAGGCCACGTGCGAGCGTGGCTTTGCGGCAATGGAAGAAAGCCACCGCAAGGTGGTGGAGGACCTCCAAAGGCGGCACCAGAGGGAGATTTCCAAACTGACGGAGGAGCGCGAGAGACTCCTGGCCGAGGAGACGGCCGCCACCGTCGCCGGTACCTCGGCTCTTTTCGCCGCTACCGTCCTGAGCGTGTCGAGGGCCTTTCCTCCGAATGAAGAAGCTGTGCCATCTCTCCTTTTGACGCGCAGCCATCGAAGCGATGAAGAATGCACACGAGGAGGAACTGGAGAAGAACCGGCGCTCCCAGCTCAGCGGACTCGACGCCGATATCGATCAACTTCGACTACAATACCGGTACGTTTTCATGTATCGGAGGTGGGACAAATTCCAAAACGGTGTCGGCATTCCGGAAGCATCACTGCATATGTTTTTTTTTTTTGTGGCTGTCAACATTAGGTGGGACTGCGATAACATATCTGATTAAGATCCTCTTTCTGTGTGCGTGTGTTTTTAATTAAAAGAAGCATTATCCGGTTCGTGAGGCACAAGCGTTTTGGTCTAAAATGAAACAAAGAGCGTTGATATGTACTTTGCGTCAAGTCTTCAGTTTTAGCCAAGCGAGTTCCAAGTCTCGGGTGTCGGCAGCTTGAGTCACGTGACCGGAGTGCACGGTCGCATGTTAAAATGGCTCTCGTACACTCTCCAGGGAGGAGCTGCGGTCCGTCCAGAGGGAGCTGGAGGTTTTGTCCGAGCAGTATTCTCAGAAATGTCTGGAGAACGCCCACCTGGCTCAGGCCCTGGAGGCCGAGCGGCAGGCCCTCGGGCGGTGTCGGCGAGAGAACCGGGAGCTCCGCGCTCACAACCAGGTTTGCGCGCTGACGCACGAGCGAGGCCTTCCGCTTTCCGCTCCCTCAACTGGCCGCGCTTCCCGCAGGAATCGAACGGCCGTCTGAGTGCGGAGATCGCACGCATGCGCTCGTGCCTAAGCGGGGAGACGGCGCTGTCCCCCGTCACGCCGGGCAAAGACGTCTACGAGCTGGAGGTGGGTCGGGCCGGCGACGACGAGCCGCCCGCTCGGCCGCCGCTGACTCTGTCCTCTGCGCTCCTCTCCAAGGTGCTGCTGCGCGTCAAGGAGTCCGAGATTCAGTATCTGAAAGGGGAAATCCACTCTTTGAAGGACGAGCTGCAGTCGGCTCTGAGGGTGAGTGAATGCGTTTGTGCGGAGATTGTTTGCGGAATCGCCGCTGGGGCTAATGTGCCGCGGCGACAGGACAAGAAGTACGCCACGGACAAACATAAAGACATCTACGCCGAGCTGAGCGTCGCCAAAGCCGAAGCCGACTCCCATATTGGCAAACTGAAGGAGAAACTCCACATGGCCACCCACGCTTCGGGCGACGGGACCGTTTGGTCCGGCTACGGTAAATCTTGATCCTTCCACTCGACCGTATTTCGAGAGCACTTTGAGGCCGCCGCCGTGTCCCAAGTGCTGTCCACGGAGCAGATGGCGTCCGTTGCTTGTCCCGCTTAAGCTCGTTTCACGTCGGTGCCGCGGGTCCTCGCTCGAGAACAAGCTTTGAGGTTCCGCTTTGTCGGTAAGGGTTCAACAAGTGTCACCTTGTGCTCGTTGTCCTCGTAGACATCATGAAATCCAAAAGTTACCCCGACTTGACGAAAAAAGAACAGACTACGACCTCCGAGCCATCCGCCAGTGGCGGCTCAAAGGCAAGTCTCAAGCATGTCTTGGTGTCCTCCAGGGAGAAGCCGTCAACTCCGTTTGCTTTTCACCTTGCCGTCTAGTCGCGCGTATTTGTCATGCGTGTGTTTTGTCCATCGGTCTGACTGAACAGGTCTCGTGGGACAGCTGACGCTACCCCGTGTGTGTGTCTGTTTTAAGCCCTCCCCCAAACCCGAGATGCGCCGTAGGTATTTGCCACTTGTTGTCACAAAGCATCCTTTGCATGGCCTCACCCCCTTTCTGCCTTGCCTCGAGTGTTGTATTTTGGCGCACATGCTGTGCGGTTGCGTCGGATGGGACTTTCTTCCTTCTCCCTCAGTCCGTAAGGCCATAAATCGCCAATCGGGGTGCCATGCTGCGGGTGTCCCGAGCCACAGCCATGTTGTCCGCGCTCGCTGCATCCCTCCCAAACCACTTGTTGTTTTGAAGACTTTTTCTGCCATTTAGTCACGTTCTTGTGTTGTCCTTGGCAGAGCCTGAAAGAAGGACTGACCGTTCAAGAGCGCACCAAGATGTTTCAGGCAAAAGAATCCGAAAAGATCTGAATGTCAACAGCCCAGAACCTTCTCTCTATTGACAACCCCCCCCCCCCCCACACCCCTCCAATGACTTCATACTTAATGTAGAACAGGTGAGAGTGAAGGATCCATGCAAGACGACACCCTTGGCTTCCTTGAACACATTTTTTTTCTTTTTTGGTGGAGGGGGGCGGATGTTGACTGTTCTACTGGACTGAAAGAAGTTCTATAGATAAATTGGGTTTAATGTGTCTTTGAAATTGGAGATGTGTTAATCTGCGAGAAGGATGCGTGACAGCATTTTTCATCGTCCCACATGCCAAATAGATAACATGTTCACAATCTGAATTATTTTTCCTGATCAGAAATATTTGTCTGCTGTATTTCATTGTTTCAATTTCTATAAGGTATGATTTCAATGTGTTTTATGTTCACAATACTGGACATACAGTCCGTAGGCGCACGCCAGGTTATTTTGTCGGTGCATCTGCTGAGCTATCAACTCAAGTCTGACTGTTGGAATTTGGGATGTTTACGTGAGATGATTTTTTTTTCATTGTCTGTGCGGTCGGGGAGGGGACCACACAGACCCTCTCGCTTGCCTTCTAGTTGTGCCTCAACACAGTGAAAAACACGAACCACTTGTAATCAAATCAAATGTATATTTAAAAGGAAAAAAACTACAGCTATGGAAACGCACTGCATCGTATTCAAAACACTTTGAAGATTGTGTAAGTGCGTGTGCGTGCCACATGGAACACTTGTGCTTTTGTTTTAGTGCTACATGAAATGTATATGAGCATTTTTTTGTTTTAATTTGAATGTACAAAATGAAATAAATATTTGGGGGTGGGGGAAAAGTCAATATTGATATTGTTCGCTGTCTTCTCACGGGGCTTCAGAGGAATTTGGGAGGAAATGTTTCTCGGTCACAGTGTGCCGCATTAGTTATGTCCAGTCATGCACTATTGAAGGAATCCATAATGACATCCGAGGCAAGATAGTTTGTACCCCCCCGCCTACTGCCCGAACACGGCTGCGATCAGCACCAGTGTGTCTGTGACGCTCGTGTGCAAAAACCAGGGGTGTCCAAAGCCGGTCCTCAACGGCCGCCGTCCTGCCCGTTCTCCAGCTCTCCCAGGAGCAACGCACCAAATTGAAATCATCGCGATCGTTCTCATGCTGATTCAGGGCTACGTTCACTTGGCCAACAAGTATATACGAATGCAATTGCGCCATTGCAATTTGTTTTTGAGACGTCATTTCTATTGTAAATCGCGTCATTTTAAAAAAAGTGTTCTTTTTACGTTTGAAGAGTCAGAAAGCACATGTGTTTACTTCGGCAATGAAAACGAGGCAACGACATGATCCAAAGAACGGATTTCTCCGACTGCGCAAGACTCTGGTCGTCCAGTCTTGAGCGAATATGTAAAAGAATCGATTTTGTTGCTTTGAGGCCGTCTCATCTCTCCCGCCCATGCTCTGCAAGTTTCTTTTGTCCTCTTTTTTCAGGTGATTGTCTTTGATCCATTTTTACCAGTTCTCTTTGCATTTGTGTGCTTTGCGGGGCTCTTCCGTCGTGCGATGTGTTTATGAAACGGAAGGCTGAGAGTAATTTGAGCGCGCCCTGGTTGTTTTTGTTCGGGCCATTGAACGAACGCGGGGGTGTCCAACTCCGGGTCTGAAGGACTCAAGTCCTGCCGCGTTTTCCAGCTCTCTCAGGAGCAACACACCTGATTCAAATCATCAAGATCAATGCTGATGGCTCGTCAAAATCAGGTGTGTTGCAGCTTGGAGAGCCTGAAAACAGGCAGGACAGAAGCCCTTCAGGCACAGAGTTGGAGACCCCTGACCTACAGGCTAACGTGGACGGGTGAGCACATGGCTGATCGCATCGAATGTGTCTGTGGCTAATGAGTGTGTCAAGCAATTAATTTTGTTGCTTTGGTGTGTTTGAATGCGTCAGAAGATTGGCCCGCTCCACCATTACCTTTTCATTGGGTGATAGTTTATCAAAGCACCGGGACTCCTGTGGTTGCTGACCCCCTCCCCTTTTAAAAGCCGGTTGGCCACAAGTCATCTCGGCTCTTTCTGCCCGGATTTCAAGGCATTTCAAACGTAATTGAATACAACTTTATTGTCAAATGTGCTGCACGGATGATGTGTCTTCCCTCTCAACATAAAACAAGGCGTACTCCGCCATTGACTTTGTATTGGATGAAAGTTTTTCAAAGCATCCGGGACGCCAGGGGTCGCTATTGTGCCGGCCCCACTCCTTAAGTGGCGTATTCCGGTTGGCGCTGTCGTCTATTAATACCTGTCCACCTATGGCTTTGCGCGTTCTCTGCTTTCAAGGGAGGCCAAACGTAAGAATGCTCTCCTCGGCTTGTTTTTCTTGTTCCTTCTTTGTTCTTAGATGTGTGCTTACTGATTCAGTCTGGATTTCTGTGCTACGCAGGCTCTTCCGTTCTGGGCTGTGCTGTGCTGCGTGTGGTGTTTAAACGGACGCCGGAGTGTAATTCGGCCGCGTTTAGCCTTTAAGCTAACGTGGATGGATGAGCACGTGGCGGGGCGCGCACCGAATGAGCACGTCAAACAATTGTATTGCTTCGATGTGTTTGAATGCGAAGAAAACGTCACGGTTGGCGTACTCCGCCCTTAACTTTGAATTGGATGAAAGTGTATCAAAGCCCCCGGGCCTCCGCTGTCATTGCTTGGCCTCTCCTTGAAGTTCGTTTGTTTGCCACTGTCATCTAATCGCAGCGCTCCATTTCACCAGCTGGCCCAACTTCGGCATGCTCAAGTTCCAAGAAAGTCAAAGGCGCTCAATCTGCCCTTTGCGCCCGTCGTGGTCCACTGCAGGTACACAACAGGCATCGCGCTTCAAAATATTTCTCTGGCTATTGGTAAGGATATAGCTGATGTTACTACATGATGAGCTCTGTACAACCCGATAATGTTCACAACTGACAGCAATAAACCAAAGTTGACATGCCTGATGTTTACACCCCCCCCCCCCCCCCAGCGCTGGCATTTGTAAGACGGGCAGCTTCATCGTGACTGATGGTATGGTGGACAAGATCTACACCGGACACAAAGCGGAAAGGTTTGGCTTCGTTGGAAAGTCCAAGAGCAGCGTCCGCAGCTCTTCCAGACGAATGTGAGTCGGGGCGCAGCCCCAAAACCTCTTTTGCACCTTGTCGATGCAGTATGCGTTGATCTACCAGGCGCCAAAATGCCTAACTCGAACAGACTAACGCTTACTGCCGAATCCTAACTCTAATCAAAACCCCTAACCCTGATTCTCCCGCCAACTAACTCGCCCCCAAACCCCAAGAAACGGGTGTCCAAACTTGGTCTTCAAGGACTGCTGTCCTGCCTGGTTTTCCATCTCTCCCAGGAGCAACGCGCCTGATTCAAATAATCAGGATCGTTCAAATGCTGGCTGATGAGCTGATCATCTGAATCTGGTGTGTTGCACCCGACGGAGCTGGAAAACGGGCAGAAAAGTGGCCCTCAAGCCCCGGAGTTGGACATGCCTACCCTCACACCCCAATCCTCATGCTCAACCAACACCTAACCTCGAACCTCATCACCACTCCCCCATCCCCCATAAGAGGATGCTGCAGTTTCTTGTATACTTACTTGTAACACGAACCCCACGCCAACTTCGAACACCCTTGATCTGTATTCCTCAGTTTGCAGTGACGAGGTTTGACCAGCAGAGGGCAGCTATCGCTGCTTGCTGTGCAGGGCCAAAGGGGCTTTCGCATTTTACAGTGAAGAACTCTAACTTCGACGCCTAAATTCTGTAACCCGAACCCCTGACCCTATTCTTAAACCTAACCCCAATCGCCAGACTCCCCAACAGTCGTAGGCCACCTTCAACATTGACGTGAGTGGTAGATTGATAATTGCTCGATTTTCTTCCGAGTTTTCCTTGAACAGGGTTTCGCCATAAAGAACAAATTCTCAGCAGCACAAGGTAAGTTGATGTTCACTCGATTCGAGTTACTTTGCAAAAAACAAACACGATTTTTGTTGTGCCAGGTCCAAAGAGGACACGATGGCTGATCTCTGGAGGATGATTTTGGAGCGCGAGGTTGTCATTCTGGCGCACCTGAAGGAAGTGAGTGGTTGTCATGCAGCGAAACGGGTGGAAAAACGGCGGCATGAAAGGGACTTCTGACCTCCCCAAAATTTAATTCGGGTCTCACCCTAATTTTCTTCAGTTAATCTAAAATTCCTTGCCATTGCAGGTGGCAAGAGAAAAATGGAGGAATAGTCAAAGCGACGGCGGAGAATGAGCTTTCCAAGGGCTCTGAAGTTGCAATTTGAAACAAAATGAAAGATGTCCATTGCCATGTAGGACGTGTGTGACAGTTGCTGTCACTGGCTAGATCGGGGCTGCTGGACCTACGGGCACATGCGCGTGGCAGTGGAGGACTCGGACGTGCTGGTGGATTACACCATACGCAAGTTCTACGTCCAACACATCAGAAGCATCGAATGGCTCGTTCTGGGCAACAATTTTCACTTCACACTTTGTTCATCTCGTAGCAATCGAATGATGCCGCGTGTGGTCACGCCGCTCCATTTCACCAACTGGCCCAACTTCGGCGTGCCCTTCTCTCCCATCGGCATGCTCAAGTTCCAAGAAAGTCAATGGCGCTCAAGCCGCCCGTCGGGGTCCACTGCAGGTACATTACAGGCATTGCGCGTCAAAATATTTCTCTGGCTAATGTTAAGAATGTAACTACATGATTAAGTCCGTACAAATCAATAGTTACATTCATAACGGAGACCAATAAACCAAAGTTGACAAGCCTGATGTTTACACCTCCCAACGCTGGCGCTGGTCAGACGGGCAGGTTCGTCGTGATTGATCGTATGATGGACAAGATTTACGCCGGACACAAAGCGGTAGTTTGGAAATCCCAGAGCAGCGTCCGCAGCTCTTCCAGTCGAATGTGAGTCGGGGCGCAGCCCCAAAACCTCTTTTTCTCCTTGTAGATGCAGTATGCATTGCTTTACCAGGCGCCAAAATGCCTAACTCGAACAGACCAACGCTTGCTGCCGAATCCTAACTCTAATCAAAACCCCTAACCCTGATTTCTCCCGCCAACTCACCCCCGAGCCCCAAGAAACGGGTGTCCAAACTTGGTCTTCAAGGACCACTGTCCTGCCCGTTTTTCATCTCTCCCAGGAGCAACGCGCCTGATTCAAATAATCGGGATCGTTCAAATGCTGGCTGATGAGCTGATCATCTGAATCCGGTGTGTTGCACCCGTCGGAGCTGGAAAACGGGCAGAAAAGTGGCCCTCAAGCCCCGGAGTTGGACACGCCTACCCTCACACCCCAATCCTCATGCTCAACCAACACCTAACCTCGAACCTCATCTCCACTCCCCCCATAAGAGGATGCCGCAGTTTCTTGTATACTTACTTGTAACACGAACCCCACACCAACTTCAAACACCCTTGATCTGTATTCCTCTCAGTTTGCAGTGACAAGGTTTGACCAGCAGAGGGCAGCTATCGCTGCTTGCTGTGCAGGGCCGAAGGGGCTCTCACATTTTACAGTGAATAACTCAAACTTCGACGCCTAAATTCTGTAACACGAACCCCTGACCCTATTCTTAAACCTAACCCCAATCGCCAGACTCCCCAACACTCGTACGCCACCTTCAACATTGACGTGAGTGGTAGATTGATAATTGCTCGATTTTCTTCCAAGTTTTCCTTGAACAGGGTTTCACCATAAAGAACAAATTCTCAGCAGCACAAGGTAAGTTGATGTTCACTCGATCCGAGTTACTTTGCAAAAAACAAACACGATTTTTGTTGTGCCAGGTCCAAAGAGGACACGATAGCTGATCTCTGGAGGATGATTTTGGAGCGCGAGGTTGTCATTCTGGCGCACCTGAAGGAAGTGAGTGGTTGTCATGCAGCGAAACGGGTGGAAAAACGGCGGCATAAAAGGGACTTCTGACCCCCCCCCAATCCTCCCCAAAATTTAATTTGGGTCGCACCCTAATTTTCTTCAGTTAATCTAAAATTCCTTGCCATTGCAAGTGGCAAGAGAAAAATGGAGGAATAGTCAAAGCGATGGTGGAGAATGAACTTTCCAAGGGCTCTGAAATTGCAATTTGAAACAAAATGAAAGATGTCCATTGCCATGTAGGACGTGTGTGACGGTTGCTGTCACTGGCTGGATCGGGGCTGCTGGACCTACGGGCACGTGGCAGTGGAGGACTCGGACGTGCTGGTGGATTACACCATACGCAAGTTCTACGTCCAACGCAGAAGCATCGAATGGCTCGTTCTGGGCAACGATTTTCACTTAACACTTTGTTCATCTCGTAGCAATCGAATGATGCCGCGTGTGGTCACGCCGCTCCATTTCACCAACTGGCCCAACTTCGGCGTGTCCTTCTCTCCCATCGGCATGCTCAAGTTCCAAGAAAGTCAAAGGCGCTCAAGCCGCCCGTCGCGGCCATCGTGGTCCACTGCAGGTACATTACAGGCACCGCGCTTCAAAATATTTCTTTGGCTAATGTTAAGAATGTAACTACATGATTAAGTCCGTACAAATCAATAATAGTTCCATTCATAATGGAGACCAATAAACCAAAGCCTGATGTTTACACCTCCCCCAGCGCTGACGTTGTTCAGACGGGCAGGTTCATCGTGATTGATGGTATGATGGACAAGATGCACGCTGGACACAAAGCGTTAGTTTGGAAATCCGAGAGCAGCGTCTGAAGCTCTTCCAGACCGTGGTGAGTCGGAACTGCCCCAAAACCTCGTTTTGTACATGCGGTGTGGTAAATTCACACAAACGGTCCTGGCTCGTTTCTGTCTTGCAGATGCAGTATTTGTTCATCTACCAGGCGCCAAAATGCGTAACTCTCACCGCCTTAACTGTATTTGTGATTTAATGTTTACTGTTCTGTAATCCCGAATGCATTATCGCCTCACCCCATCACCTGCCTATCCTCTTGAACAAAATCCCTTGAACCCTTACTCTGAAGGCCTAACCTCTAATGCCTATACAGATAATTACCTAACCTAAGAGGCCGATCTGCTTTACCCTAATTTCTAACTGCAATCTCAAACCTCGAGCGCCAACCCTGAACATCGTGCCCTCAACCATAAAACCCTAACACTGTCAACCCCATCTTTTAATCCCTAATCCTACCCCTCACCACTTTAACCATATTCCAAATGCAAACTCTAAACCTCAACCTGAATCCTAAATTCCCTTGCACCCTCAGACCCAGGGGTGTCCGAACTCTGTCCTTGGGCGGCTGTCCTGCCCGTTTCCCAGCTCCCCCAAGAGCAACACGCCTGATTCAAATAATCAGGATCGTTGTAATGCTGCTTCAGAGATGCCTGATGAGCTGATCATCTGAATCAAGTGTGTTGCTGCCGGGAGAGATGCAAAACGGCCGGGACAGCAGCCCTTGACGACATTTTGGACACCACTGGTTTAAGGGTAATGGGAAATTAGGATGAAGGTTAGTTTAGAGTGAGCTTTTGGGATATGGTTAAAGTGGAGAGGGGTAGGATTAGGGATTAAAAGATGGAGGGTTGAAAGTGTTATGGGTTGAGGTGAAGGCACCATGTTAAGGGTTAACACTTGAGGGTTGAGATGGGGGTTAGAATTGGGGTGAGGAAGAAAGGCATCTTTGGTTAGGTGGTTGGATGTATAGGCGTTAAGGATTAAGCATTCAGAGGGAAGGGTTTGAAGGATTTTGTTTGAGGATACTCGGGTGTTGGGCTTATGGGATGATGCATTTGGACTGTTCGGGTTTGGCTTGCAGACGGTTTGTTTCCACGCTTTTAGAAGGATACGGGTTTAGTGTTTAAAGTTGGGTTATGGTTGAGGTTAGAGGAAGGGTGAGAGGGTTTGAGGTCATTCTGAAATGTGATCAGTTGGTCACTGCAACCCTAAAGAATACACGTTTGGGGTGTTATAGGTTGGGGTAAAGGGTAGGATTGAGGTGTTAAGCCTAAATCATAACGGTAAGCCAAAAACCTGCTCAAGCCAACCCGTAACGCTGACTTTCTCACACCTAACCCTCTCACCCTATCCCCCAACTACCTAACGGTTAACCCTCTCCTCCAAAAACCCTTTCTCTAATCCCCTCACCCAATTCCAAACCCAGACGCTTGTTCCTTGCACCTGTCATGAACTTTTTTCAGTTAGTGGAGATGACAGCGCTGTTGGACAGTCTACGCTGGTGTGGCCTAGGATAAGGAGAGGAACGCCAGTGCTGACTTGTCGATGAAACGAATTTAAGGTACAGAAGTGAACCAATCTTTTTTTTTTCGTTAAAAAAACTGTCTTGTTTACTTTGGAACTTGGCTTTTTGCAGACATGTTCACATAATGAGCATAACTTTGATCACTGAAATGACACTATTCTCTCCTGTCATCTAGAACTGCTTCAGTCGTGTATGCGGGAGAAGTGGCTCAGATTGCATCACTGTCGTCATTTGGAAGTATGGTGCATTTCTGCTGTTTATTCTTGTTGATGAGTGTGCACCGTTCTAATAAAACTCAAGATGCCTATCTGCGTCACCTCAACCATAAACCCTTAACACTGTCAACCCTCTAACTTTTAACCCCTAATCCTACTCCTAACCACTTTAACCATATTCCAAGTGCTAACTCTAAACCTCAGCCTTAATCCTAATTTCCCTTAAACCCTCAAACCCAGGGGTGTCCAAACTCTGTCCTTAAGGGCTGCTGTCCTGCCCGTTTCCCAGCTCCTCCAAGAGCAACACACCTGATTCAAATAATCAGGATCGTTGTAATGCTGCTTCAGAGATGCCTGATGAGCTGATCGTCTGAATCGGGTGTGTTGCAGCCAGGAGAGATGCAAAGCAGACAGGACAGCGGCCCTTTGAGACCAAGTTTGGACACCCCTGAGTTTCAGGGTAAAGGGAAATTAGGGTTACGGTTGAAGTTTAGAGTAAGCATTTGGGGTATGGTTAAAGTGGTGAGGGGTAGAATTGGGGGATAAAGTTGGAGGGTTGACAGTTAGGGGTTTATGGTTGAGGTAAGGGCACGATGTTCAGGGTTAACCCTCGAGGTTTGAGTTTGGGGTTAGGAATTGGAGTAAGGCAGATAGAATTTTTGGGTTCAGTGGTTAGATGTATAGGCATTAAGGGTTAGGTGTTCAGAGTCAGGGTACAAGGATTTTGTTTGAGTATAGTCGGGTGTTAAGGTTATGCGATGACGCATTCAGGCTGTTCGGTTCGTCATACAGGCGATTTGGGTTTGGTGTGTCGACGCTTTTAGGATACGGGGGTTTGGTGTAAGTTTACTACCTAACGCTTAATCCTCTAATCCAAACCCATGTGCTTGTTCGTTGCACCTGTAATGAGCTTTTTCACAGGCCTGGTCTATTTAGTGGAGATGACGGCGCTGTTGGACGGTATGCGCTGGTGCGGCTGGATGGGTTGTGGAGCCGAGGATTAGGAGAGAGAGGAACGTCGGTGTGGACTGTCGAAACAAATTTAAGGTACAGAAGTGAACCTTTAATTTTTTTTGGTCAATGGACACTCGGACCTCTTGTTTACTTTCAAACTTGGCTTGTTGCAGACGTGTCCACATATTGAGCTTTTTTTCACAGGCCTGGTCTATTTAGTGGAGATGACAGCGCTGTTGGACGGTCTGTGCTGGTGTGGCTGGTTGGCTTGTGGAGCAGAGGTCAATGAGGAGAGGAACGTCAGTGCTGACTGTCGATGAAACAAATTTAAGGTACAGAAGTGAACCAATTTTTTTTTTTCTTCAGTCAATGGACACTGTCTTTACTTTCAAACTTGGCTTGTTGCAAACATGTGCACATATTCGGCATAACATCTCTGGTCACTGAAATGACACGCTTCTCTTTCATCTAGAACTGCTTCAAATGTGTATGTGGGAAAAGTGGCTCAGATTGCATCACTGTCCGTGTTTTATGTGTTGTGTGCTACATCAAACCAGCATTTGGAAATGTGGCGCATTTCCGCTGTTTATTCTTGTGTTGATGAATGTGCACTGTTCCAATAAAATCTTCACACTCGGTATGCTAACCTCCTCACCAACCCTTAACAGTAAACTATAACCCTAACCCTGTACCCTCACTCCTAACCAAAACCCTCAAATCACCTACCCTGAACGCCAACCTCCATAATCCTTAAGCTAATGTTAAATCTTAACCTTTAATTCTCCCCTTAACCTGACATATTGTGTACCTTAACCCAATTCATCCGTAAGACTCTAAATCCGCAACCCCTAAATCCTAAAATTAAACTTGAACCCTAACCCTCATCCATACTGCAGGCATGTCCAGCCCTAGGCCTGGAGGGCCACTGTCCTGCCAGTTGTCCATTCCCGGCTGCAACACACCTGATTCAGATGATCAGCTCATCAGCCATCTCTGAAGCAGCATTGGAACGATCCTGATTATTTGAATCGGGTGTGTTGCTCCTGGCGAAGTTGGAAAACAGGACAAGCATCCCTTGAGGACTGAGTTTGGAGACCCCTGCCTTTTACCCTAATCTCCCTCACTCAAACCCTAATTCCCTAATGCAAACACCTGTCCATGTACTCTAGCTGCTAAACGATGATCCCCACACCTCTTAACCTAACTATAAACACTAATCCTAACTAAACTAACATTAACCCCAAACCTTGACCCACAAAATGCTAGCCCCTAATTCTAACCCGATTTGACAATGCAACCCCCACATCAGAGCCCCGGGCCTGGAGGTCCACTGTCCGGCCTGTTGTCCAACTCTCCTGGCTACAACACACTTGATTCAGATGATCAGCTCATCAGCAATCTCTGAAGCAGCATTAGAACGATCCTGATTGTTTTGAATCAGACGTGTTGCTCCTGGCAAAGTTGGAAAAGGGTCAGGACAAGCGTCCCTTGAGGACAGAGTTTGGACACCCAAACCCTAATTCCCTAATGCCAACACCTGTCCATGTACTCTAACCTCTAAACCGTGATCCCTACACCCCTTAACCTAACTATAAACACGAATCCTAACTAAACTAACATTAACCCTAAACCTTGACCCACAAAATGCTAGCCCCCAATTCTAACCTGATTTTGACAATGCAACCCCCTCATCAGAGCCCCGGGCCTGGAGGTCCACTGTCTGGCCCGTTGTCCACCTCTCCTGGCTGCAACACACTTGATTCAGATGATCAGCTCATCAGCAATCTCTGAAGCAGCATTAGAACGATCCTGATTTTTTTTGAATCAGGCGTGTTGCTCCTGGCAAAGTTGGAAAAGGGTCAGGACAAGCGTCCCTTGAGGACAGAGTTTGGACACCCAAACCCTAATTCCCTAATGCCAACACCTGTCCATGTACTCTAACCTCTAAACCGTGATCCCTACACCCCTTAACCTAACTATAAACACGAATCCTAACTAAACTAACATTAACCCTAAACCTTGACCCACAAAATGCTAGCCCCCAATTCTAACCTGATTTTGACAATGCAACCCCCTCATCAGAGCCCCGGGCCTGGAGGTCCACTGTCTGGCCCGTTGTCCACCTCTCCTGGCTGCAACACACTTGATTCAGATGATCAGCTCATCAGCAATCTCTGAAGCAGCATTAGAACGATCCTGATTTTTTTTGAATCAGGCGTGTTGCTCCTGGCAAAGTTGGAAAAGGGTCAGGACAAGCGTCCCTTGAGGACCGAGTTTGGACACCCCTGCCATTCTCCGTAATCCCCTCACACAAACCCTAATTCCCCAACCTTCAATGTTAATACCTGTCCTTGTACTCTAACCTATAAACCATGACCCCCTCCCCTACACCCCCTAACTACACTTATGGTAATCCTAAACCTTGACCCAGAAAATGCTAGCCCCTTAATCCTAACCCGATTTGACAATGCAACCCCCAAATCCGAGCACCAGCCTTCATCCATACTCCAGGAATGTCTGGGCCTGGAGGGCCAATGTCCTGCTTTTTTTCCCACCTCTTTCATGTGTAACACACCTGATTCAGATGATCAGCTCATCAGCCAGCTCAGTCATTAGAATGATCCTGGTTATTTGAATAAAGGTGTGTTGCTCCCGGCAGAGCTGGAGAAACAGACAGACCAAGTTGGGACACCCCTGCCCTATCCTGAACCTTCTAACTCTAAACGCTAGCCCTGTACCCTCACCCCTATCCTAAACCATAACTCTTGAATCCCCTACTCTAAACCCCTAACACTTTAAACCCCCAAGGCCAATTTTAAATCCTACCTCTTAATCCCAACTCCCGAACCAGACCGTTAACGCTAACCTCGCATAACCCTAATCCCCTGTAACCATCAATGCTGAAACACCAAAATGCTGAACCCGAACTGCCTAAACGCCTAAGGGTCTCACTCCTAACATCAAATCTTAACCCTGATCCTCTTAATCCTATCCCTAACTTGAAACCCAGATTCTCCAGCCCTAACCTAATACTAACTCTGGCCCTACACCTTGTCTGAACCTAAACCCTACTCCAAACCCGAACTTTCATCAGAACTGCCTAAACACCTAACCTAAAATGCCCAATTCTAACACTAAAAGCAAAATGTCCTCTCCTTAACTTCTACCTAATGCACAACCATGACTCGGAGCTTCTCAAACCTAACCCCTCACCCATTTACCTTAACCCACCCGTTATCACCGAAAATGCTGTCCTCTTACCCCAGCTTCAACCGCAGCCCCCCCCCCCCCACCTCCCCCCAAAATCGTAAAACTAAACTTAAACTCTTCCATACTCCAGGCATGTTGTGCTCTGGGCATTGGCGTGCCACTGTCCTGCCTGTTTTCCACCTCTCCTGGCTGCAACACACCTAATTTAGATAATCAGCTCATCAGCCAGCTCTGAAGCAGCATTAAAACGATCCTGATTATTTGAATTGTGTGCTGCCCCTGGAAGAACTGGAAAAGGGCCGGACGGAGACTCTTAATGACAGTTTGGACACCCCTGCCCTACCCCGAACGCTAATCCCAACCTAAACCATTACCCCCTACCCGAAACTAACAACCCCGAACCACCCAATCTCTATAATCCTAAAACCAGATTAAGACCTAACTTCTTATTGCCAGTGAATTAAGTGACACTAATGCCTAACTGCTGTCAGTTTATGCAATTTGGTTTTATTTCATTGGGACAGTGCACATAAATCAACAAATTGAGGAATAAGCGGTGAAACTGGGTAATCTTTTACAACTGAACCCAGTCTGCAAAACCTGCAAACGAAATTTTCCAATGTAAAATATGGACAAATGGAAGCTGTACCACCCCAAGTGACACATTCAGCAGGAGTCATTTGAATGCTGATGGAATTACACGAAGACTCAAGTGTTCAACCATTGGAGAAGTGAGGATGACAGATGTGGGAAAAAGGTAAAATTGTACTCCCAAGTTGTGCTTATTCTTGTCACATTCATTATGATTTATGGACATTAATCATTAAATTCTATGATGACTAGGTAATTTATTTGTGAACGTGTTTATGTAAACAAAATGTTGTCTCATTTCTTCCAGATCAAGACCCTCATCCAGGCCAAAACTGGACTTAACTGAATAAAGCCAAAGTTGTCTCTCACAAACGATCCATACGAGTTGTCTTTTTTTTTTCACTTCCAAGTGTGCCAAATTGTTTACATTAAAAAGACATTGATGGAAATTGCTTTTGTAGTTTGATCTTGATAGCTTTTGTAAGTTGATCTTCTCAAGCCGTGACCACCTGATGTTGCTCACAGTGGTCATCGGTGTGCTCAGGGTCTGTTTGCCCAGACGTGAAAAATTAGAAGGAACATTGCACCCAAGGTGCACAATGGCCTAACTCTAGCCCCTCTTATTCTAACCCCACGCCTTACACAAACCCTAACAACTCCCTACTGTTGAATTCTTGACCTAATCGCTGACCCCTAACACCTACTCCCACCCTTCAACCCAAAAAGCAGAACTGATGAAACGCCTAATCCTAGCCTAACCCTCGCCACTTAAAATCTTAATTGTCTCGCCTCCTAACCCCAACCCATAAAGATGACCCCCTCGCATCCAATTCCAGACTACTTAACACCTGATATTCTACCCTGCTCCTAACATGAATTGTTGTCCAAACAAACCCCTATCCATAACAGTCGCTAGCCCCTAACCCTTAACACTAACCCCAATTTTGACAGCAATCCCTGGATCCAAACACTGAATCCTACCAGAGACATGCCTAGCTCCTGGCCTGGAAGGCTACTGCCCTACCCGTTCTCCAGCTTTCCTGGCTGCAACAAACCTGATTCAGATGATCACACGGCCCTGAATCAGCATTGGAACGATCCTGAATGTTCTAATCAGGTGTGTTGGGACAGCTGGAAAACTGGCAGGACGGTGGCCCTTGAGGAGTGTTTGGACACATTTGTCCTACCCCGTGCCCTAACCTAAACGATTACCCCAGACCCCCTTTAGCCTCACCCCTAGCCCTGTTCCCGTTCCCTAACGCTCACCCTCAACATTAACCCTAACTAATCTCGTCATCATCTAACCCAAAATGGCAAAACCACCTAAATGCCTCACTGCATAAACATCTAAACGCAAAACTCTAACCTCTAAATACCTTATCCACCTAAGTCTTATAGCCTAACCAGACCCCTACTTGATCCAGACTCTACCTCAAATCCTAAAACTTAATTTCGCTCCCAGCCCCTAATGCCAAGGGAGTTCGGGTGTTAGGGTTGTTCCGGTGTTAGGGTTGTTCCGGTGTTAGGGTTGTTCCGGTGTTAGGGTTGTTCCGGTGTTAGGGTTGTTCCGGTGTTAGGGTTGTTCCGGTGTTAGGGTTGTTTGAGTTGTTTGGTTGTTCCGGTGTTAGGGTTGTTCCGGTGTTAGGGTTGTTTGAGTTGTTTGGTTGTTCCGGTGTTAGGGTTGTTCCGGTGTTAGGGTTGTTCCGGTTGTTAGGGTTGTTCCGGTGTTAGGGTTGTTTGAGTTGTTTGGTTGTTCCGGTGTTAGGGTTGTTCGGTTGTTAGGGTTGTTCCGGTGTTAGGGTTGTTCCGGTGTTAGGGTTGTTTGAGTTGTTTGGTTGTTCCGGTGTTAGGGTTGTTCCGGTGTTAGGGTTGTTTGAGTTGTTTGGTTGTTCCGGTGTTAGGGTTGTTTGAGTTGTTTGGTTGTTCCGGTGTTAGGGTTGTTCCGGTGTTAGGGTTGTTTGAGTTGTTTGGTTGTTCCGGTTGTTCGGGTGTTTTAGGGTTAGGGGTCGGGGTTAGGGTTGGGGTTAGGGTTAGGGTTAGGGTTAGGGTTAGGGTTAGGGTTAGGGTTGGGGTTGGGGTTGGGGTTGGGGTTGGGGTTGGGGTTAGGGTTGGGGTTAGGGTTGGGGTTAGGGTTGGGGTTAGGGTTAGGGTTAGGGTTAGGGTTAGGGTTAGGGTTAGGGTTAGGGTTAGGGTTAGGGTTAGGGTTAGGGTTAGGGTTAGGGTTAGGGTTAGGGTTAGGGTTAGGGTTAGGGTTAGGGTTAGGGTTAGGGTTAGGGTTAGGGTTAGGGTTAGGGTTAGGGTTAGGGTTAGGGTTAGGGTTAGGGTTAGGGTTAGGGTTAGGGTTAGGGTTAGGGTTAGGGTTAGGGTTAGGGTTAGGGTTAGGGTTAGGGTTAGGGTTAGGGTTAGGGTTAGGGTTAGGGTTAGGGTTAGGGTTAGGGTTAGGGTTAGGGTTAGGGTTAGGGTTAGGGTTAGGGTTAGGGTTAGGGTTAGGGTTAGGGTTAGGGTTAGGGTTAGGGTTAGGGTTAGGGTTAGGGTTAGGGTTAGGGTTAGGGTTAGGGTTAGGGTTAGGGTTAGGGTTAGGGTTAGGGTTAGGGTTAGGGTTAGGGTTAGGGTTAGGGTTAGGGTTAGGGTTAGGGTTAGGGTTAGGGTTAGGGTTAGGGTTAGGGTTAGGGTTAGGGTTAGGGTTAGGGTTAGGGTTAGGGTTAGGGTTAGGGTTAGGGTTAGGGTTAGGGTTAGGGTTAGGGTTAGGGTTAGGGTTAGGGTTAGGGTTAGGGTTAGGGTTAGGGTTAGGGTTAGGGTTAGGGTTAGGGTTAGGGTTAGGGTTAGGGTTAGGGTTAGGGTTAGGGTTAGGGTTAGGGTTAGGGTTAGGGTTAGGGTTAGGGTTAGGGTTAGGGTTAGGGTTAGGGTTAGGGTTAGGGTTAGGGTTAGGGTTAGGGTTAGGGTTAGGGTTAGGGTTAGGGTTAGGGTTAGGGTTAGGGTTAGGGTTAGGGTTAGGGTTAGGGTTAGGGTTAGGGTTAGGGTTAGGGTTAGGGTTAGGGTTAGGGTTAGGGTTAGGGTTAGGGTTAGGGTTAGGGTTAGGGTTAGGGTTAGGGTTAGGGTTAGGGTTAGGGTTAGGGTTAGGGTTAGGGTTAGGGTTAGGGTTAGGGTTAGGGTTAGGGTTAGGGTTAGGGTTAGGGTTAGGGTTAGGGTTAGGGTTAGGGTTAGGGTTAGGGTTAGGGTTAGGGTTAGGGTTAGGGTTAGGGTTAGGGTTAGGGTTAGGGTTAGGGTTAGGGTTAGGGTTAGGGTTAGGGTTAGGGTTAGGGTTAGGGTTAGGGTTAGGGTTAGGGTTAGGGTTAGGGTTAGGGTTAGGGTTAGGGTTAGGGTTAGGGTTAGGGTTAGGGTTAGGGTTAGGGTTAGGGTTAGGGTTAGGGTTAGGGTTAGGGTTAGGGTTAGGGTTAGGGTTAGGGTTAGGGTTAGGGTTAGGGTTAGGGTTAGGGTTAGGGTTAGGGTTAGGGTTAGGGTTAGGGTTAGGGTTAGGGTTAGGGTTAGGGTTAGGGTTAGGGTTAGGGTTAGGGTTAGGGTTAGGGTTAGGGTTAGGGTTAGGGTTAGGGTTAGGGTTAGGGTTAGGGTTAGGGTTAGGGTTAGGGTTAGGGTTAGGGTTAGGGTTAGGGTTAGGGTTAGGGTTAGGGTTAGGGTTAGGGTTAGGGTTAGGGTTAGGGTTAGGGTTAGGGTTAGGGTTAGGGTTAGGGTTAGGGTTAGGGTTAGGGTTAGGGTTAGGGTTAGGGTTAGGGTTAGGGTTAGGGTTAGGGTTAGGGTTAGGGTTAGGGTTAGGGTTAGGGTTAGGGTTAGGGTTAGGGTTAGGGTTAGGGTTAGGGTTAGGGTTAGGGTTAGGGTTAGGGTTAGGGTTAGGGTTAGGGTTAGGGTTAGGGTTAGGGTTAGGGTTAGGGTTAGGGTTAGGGTTAGGGTTAGGGTTAGGGTTAGGGTTAGGGTTAGGGTTAGGGTTAGGGTTAGGGTTAGGGTTAGGGTTAGGGTTAGGGTTAGGGTTAGGGTTAGGGTTAGGGTTAGGGTTAGGGTTAGGGTTAGGGTTAGGGTTAGGGTTAGGGTTAGGGTTAGGGTTAGGGTTAGGGTTAGGGTTAGGGTTAGGGTTAGGGTTAGGGTTAGGGTTAGGGTTAGGGTTAGGGTTAGGGTTAGGGTTAGGGTTAGGGTTAGGGTTAGGGTTAGGGTTAGGGTTAGGGTTAGGGTTAGGGTTAGGGTTAGGGTTAGGGTTAGGGTTAGGGTTAGGGTTAGGGTTAGGGTTAGGGTTAGGGTTAGGGTTAGGGTTAGGGTTAGGGTTAGGGTTAGGGTTAGGGTTAGGGTTAGGGTTAGGGTTAGGGTTAGGGTTAGGGTTAGGGTTAGGGTTAGGGTTAGGGTTAGGGTTAGGGTTAGGGTTAGGGTTAGGGTTAGGGTTAGGGTTAGGGTTAGGGTTAGGGTTAGGGTTAGGGTTAGGGTTAGGGTTAGGGTTAGGGTTAGGGTTAGGGTTAGGGTTAGGGTTAGGGTTAGGGTTAGGGTTAGGGTTAGGGTTAGGGTTAGGGTTAGGGTTAGGGTTAGGGTTAGGGTTAGGGTTAGGGTTAGGGTTAGGGTTAGGGTTAGGGTTAGGGTTAGGGTTAGGGTTAGGGTTAGGGTTAGGGTTAGGGTTAGGGTTAGGGTTAGGGTTAGGGTTAGGGTTAGGGTTAGGGTTAGGGTTAGGGTTAGGGTTAGGGTTAGGGTTAGGGTTAGGGTTAGGGTTAGGGTTAGGGTTAGGGTTAGGGTTAGGGTTAGGGTTAGGGTTAGGGTTAGGGTTAGGGTTAGGGTTAGGGTTAGGGTTAGGGTTAGGGTTAGGGTTAGGGTTAGGGTTAGGGTTAGGGTTAGGGTTAGGGTTAGGGTTAGGGTTAGGGTTAGGGTTAGGGTTAGGGTTAGGGTTAGGGTTAGGGTTAGGGTTAGGGTTAGGGTTAGGGTTAGGGTTAGGGTTAGGGTTAGGGTTAGGGTTAGGGTTAGGGTTAGGGTTAGGGTTAGGGTTAGGGTTAGGGTTAGGGTTAGGGTTAGGGTTAGGGTTAGGGTTAGGGTTAGGGTTAGGGTTAGGGTTAGGGTTAGGGTTAGGGTTAGGGTTAGGGTTAGGGTTAGGGTTAGGGTTAGGGTTAGGGTTAGGGTTAGGGTTAGGGTTAGGGTTAGGGTTAGGGTTAGGGTTAGGGTTAGGGTTAGGGTTAGGGTTAGGGTTAGGGTTAGGGTTAGGGTTAGGGTTAGGGTTAGGGTTAGGGTTAGGGTTAGGGTTAGGGTTAGGGTTAGGGTTAGGGTTAGGGTTAGGGTTAGGGTTAGGGTTAGGGTTAGGGTTAGGGTTAGGGTTAGGGTTAGGGTTAGGGTTAGGGTTAGGGTTAGGGTTAGGGTTAGGGTTAGGGTTAGGGTTAGGGTTAGGGTTAGGGTTAGGGTTAGGGTTAGGGTTAGGGTTAGGGTTAGGGTTAGGGTTAGGGTTAGGGTTAGGGTTAGGGTTAGGGTTAGGGTTAGGGTTAGGGTTAGGGTTAGGGTTAGGGTTAGGGTTAGGGTTAGGGTTAGGGTTAGGGTTAGGGTTAGGGTTAGGGTTAGGGTTAGGGTTAGGGTTAGGGTTAGGGTTAGGGTTAGGGTTAGGGTTAGGGTTAGGGTTAGGGTTAGGGTTAGGGTTAGGGTTAGGGTTAGGGTTAGGGTTAGGGTTAGGGTTAGGGTTAGGGTTAGGGTTAGGGTTAGGGTTAGGGTTAGGGTTAGGGTTAGGGTTAGGGTTAGGGTTAGGGTTAGGGTTAGGGTTAGGGTTAGGGTTAGGGTTAGGGTTAGGGTTAGGGTTAGGGTTAGGGTTAGGGTTAGGGTTAGGGTTAGGGTTAGGGTTAGGGTTAGGGTTAGGGTTAGGGTTAGGGTTAGGGTTAGGGTTAGGGTTAGGGTTAGGGTTAGGGTTAGGGTTAGGGTTAGGGTTAGGGTTAGGGTTAGGGTTAGGGTTAGGGTTAGGGTTAGGGTTAGGGTTAGGGTTAGGGTTAGGGTTAGGGTTAGGGTTAGGGTTAGGGTTAGGGTTAGGGTTAGGGTTAGGGTTAGGGTTAGGGTTAGGGTTAGGGTTAGGGTTAGGGTTAGGGTTAGGGTTAGGGTTAGGGTTAGGGTTAGGGTTAGGGTTAGGGTTAGGGTTAGGGTTAGGGTTAGGGTTAGGGTTAGGGTTAGGGTTAGGGTTAGGGTTAGGGTTAGGGTTAGGGTTAGGGTTAGGGTTAGGGTTAGGGTTAGGGTTAGGGTTAGGGTTAGGGTTAGGGTTAGGGTTAGGGTTAGGGTTAGGGTTAGGGTTAGGGTTAGGGTTAGGGTTAGGGTTAGGGTTAGGGTTAGGGTTAGGGTTAGGGTTAGGGTTAGGGTTAGGGTTAGGGTTAGGGTTAGGGTTAGGGTTAGGGTTAGGGTTAGGGTTAGGGTTAGGGTTAGGGTTAGGGTTAGGGTTAGGGTTAGGGTTAGGGTTAGGGTTAGGGTTAGGGTTAGGGTTAGGGTTAGGGTTAGGGTTAGGGTTAGGGTTAGGGTTAGGGTTAGGGTTAGGGTTAGGGTTAGGGTTAGGGTTAGGGTTAGGGTTAGGGTTAGGGTTAGGGTTAGGGTTAGGGTTAGGGTTAGGGTTAGGGTTAGGGTTAGGGTTAGGGTTAGGGTTAGGGTTAGGGTTAGGGTTAGGGTTAGGGTTAGGGTTAGGGTTAGGGTTAGGGTTAGGGTTAGGGTTAGGGTTAGGGTTAGGGTTAGGGTTAGGGTTAGGGTTAGGGTTAGGGTTAGGGTTAGGGTTAGGGTTAGGGTTAGGGTTAGGGTTAGGGTTAGGGTTAGGGTTAGGGTTAGGGTTAGGGTTAGGGTTAGGGTTAGGGTTAGGGTTAGGGTTAGGGT